>NC_139518.1:12066208-12526208 GCF_947247035.1 Vipera ursinii
TTTATTATTATTTTATATTTCATTTTATTTTTTATTATTTTATTTGTTAGATTTATTTGCCGCCCATCTTGTCTTGCAGCAACTCTGGGTGGCTTACACTATTAAAAAGGATAAAATCGTAAAAACTAATATTTCTAAAAACAATGAAAATAGAACTACATTCAAAAAGTAACACTACAAATAAAATATGGGGAGGGAGACAGAATAACACAATATCAAAGTTGGAAGGGACCTTGGAGGTCTTTTAGTCCACCCACCCACCCCACCCACCCCGCTCAAGGCAGCAGGATGTGCTGGGGGGAAAGTGAGGTTTTTTTCTTAATCCATCAATGACCTCCAGTGGGATACTCCCCTGTTGGGACTCCAAGGCAGTTTATGGAAGGTCAGAAGTGTGGAAAAAGATTTTACCTCAGAGGGCACTATGTTCCAAAGGTTGGGGGCCATGACAGAAAAGGCTCTTCTTCTAGATCCCGCCAGTTGAAATGTTGTGGACTGCAGCATGCCCCTTCTGCCTGTGTGGAAGGGAGGGCCAATCCCATTGAGGTGACATGGTTCCTCAAATAACCTGGACCCATGCCATCCATTTTTAGGTATTTCATACCTCTGTCTTCTTTCCTCAGAGAACTGGCTGGCTGCCTTTGAACTCTGCTTCAGAACTCCCTGGGTTGGCTGCATTCACACAACATATTGGACCTCATTACTGAATTAACTCATGTTCTAGGTCAGTGGTGGCAAACCTTTTGGAGACCGAGTGCCCAAACTGCAACCCAAAACCCACTTATGTATCATCGGGTGCAGAGTGGGCATGGCCCATTGGCTGGGTGTGGCCAGTTGGGTGGGTGTAGCTCATTGGCTGGGCGTGGCTGCGGTGGTAACGGCAGACTGGGTGGGACTAAAAAGTTCAATCAATTCCAACTTTGCGAGATCTTTTTTTCCCCGTGAGAAGCTGAAATTGATTGATTGATTGAACCTTTTTTTTCACATGGCAGCTAAGGCCTAAAGCGAAAAGGTTTTATAAAAGCCAGCTGAAGGCCTAGGACTGGGGTGATGGTGCGCGTGCCCACAGAGAGGGCTCTGCATGCCCCCTGTGGCATGCGTGCCATAGGTTTGCCATCACGGTTCTATGTCAACCTGCCACATAGGATCTATGTGATTGTAGCTACTAGGTCCTTTACTGATCTGACTATGAGGATAGCCTTTTGCACTTTCACAAAGTTGGATTGAAACTGTCCCTATACTGATCAGGTTAACAATATGCCACTCTGCTGTTGTCCTGATTCATTGTGGTATATGAGTGTGTCATCCTGGCAAGTTGTTGGAAATTTTTTAAACTCACATAGCAGCAGCTTATGTAACACAGCGTTCAGTTCTCCCTGATTAAAGAGGTCGCCATAATTCAGGCTGGTAAGTTTTATCCACTTTGCATGAAATAAAATTTGCACAGGTTAGATCTTTCTCTTAAATAGAAGACCTTGAGATGCTTATTTTCGTAAATGCAGGCACTGATAATGTGTGATCCAGATATGGCTCTTCCACCTAGGAAAATGCCATCTCTAATCATTTCTTATCTATACTGCCAAAAGTTGCAGTTACATGGAACAAACAAAGTAATAGAAATGCTTCTTCTCAAAACACCAGAGAATGACTACCTTCTGGACGATAACAAGTAGATATTATTTTATTGCCATGGGGCTTCACCTAATTTGTGGGGGGGGGAGAGAGAGAGAGAGAGAGAATAGGCAAAGCCTGCAATCAATGGGGTGAAGGTGAAAAATAGGCAAGGCTTGTCAGTATCTTGTGTGTGAAGTCATAGAGTTTTCTTTCTTACTGCATTTATAGGGGCCTCCCTCCCTCCCTCCCTCCCTCCCTCCCTTCCTTCCTTCCTTCCTTCCTTCCTTCCTTCCTTCCTTCCTTCTTTCCTTCCTTCCTTTTTAGAATTTCCATTTCAGCAGAGGTGAACATTTTTTGCAGCGTGAGGCATGATAATGATGTCAACAGGAGAGTCAAGGTCGGAATATTCAGTGCTCCATTTTTACACATTGGGCGTAAGGTTAGGAGTAAGGCAGGTGAAAGTGTATTTTTTTTAATAAAAGTAGTAGTTACAAGTGGATGCTAAGTTTCAATTATGTGACCTGAACCTCCAGAGGTTACAAAAGAAGGAATCATGGAAATTGCAAGTGCCCAGTGTTGGAACTATGGTCTGTTATATATACTATGTCACAATTGTTCATAGAGGGCTTGGGGAAGAGGGCACTAAGGGGATTTTAGGGTCATGTCCTGGGCTAGGGATTGTATTTGAATAATCTTTCTAGAATCGTGTGTCACCCCAGCACTCCCTCGAAGGAAGAGATGTTTGCTGAAAAGTGGGCCATGTGGTTTTGAGGGGTTCAATGTGTATGTGTGTGGGGGGAAATTTGCACAATATTTTGCTGAGGAACATTGTCTGGATCTGTGGAATTCTCTCTCTGAGACTTCATAACTCATGGAGCTACGGAGGACACTGAAGGAGGCATGTAGACTTGAAAACACAAGAGGCTTAGGGGAAAGACATTTAAGATCCAACATCCTGCTGCAATATAAAGAATATTTGTATGTTTTTAATGACCTAAATTTTCACCACCACCACCCCTCATTAATGGCTATTTCTGTTAATGGCTATTTTAAAATCAAATAACATTCAAATCATCATCCGGGTAGCATATCTCCTTGCAATAGGAAACCATGCTGGCAAACTCTTGTTTCTAAGGAGGGGGAGGGGGGGATGAAGCAACACTCGAGTTAAATTTGGATTAGCCTGATTTCTGAAAATATCTCCAGCAGATGCTGGTAGGCTGACAAGCTTTCCTGAGCTACAGCTTTAGGCAAATCCAGGCGCTGTTGTTTATTCTCTTTGCACAATCTTCTGAGTTCCTGTGACATCACTCGAGACACTGTTGCCAGGCAGCAGAGCAGCTGGTGCTTCAACTGATGGAGAGAAAATGATGGGAGGGTGGGGAAGCCATTAAGGCAAGGGGTAAAGAGGGGAGGGGGTGGAAAATGCTGAGCCAGAAATTCCTTCTCCTTACCTCAGCAAGCCAGCCTAGTTCATCCTTCATGCTTTAATAACATCACAAGCTAGCCAGCCGTTATAGGCATCTCACTCACTCAAGCTTGGGGGCTGAGTAATTTTCATTTCGGTGAAGAGGCTGCCACAGGCTTGCTCTATGCAAGCCTTGGCCTCAAGGATTGGGAAAGGAAATCATAAGGAATGCCCCAGTTTATCCCAAGGGGGTAGGGTGGGGTGGAGAAATGGGATTTTGCTTGCTTTTCCTTCCAGCCTTGGGAAATGGGGAATAGAGGTCACACATCCTCAACTTTCCAAGATGTAGCCTGTAGCGCCCACCGATAGAGTGGCTAGAAAATGGAAAGAAATTCATCACCCCAATGAAAAGGGGGGGGGTAAATGTCCTAATGGTAAAAGAAAAAGAGAGAGAGAAATGGGCAGATCAGTTTGAGAAAAAAATAACTCTGATTTAAACAGAAATACAATGTGCTTCATCACCATGCAAAGCTTGCAGATGACATAAGGTACAGCTCATTCCATTGTTCAGTAAATGTTGGTAGGAACTTAGTCTCTCACAGGGGCACCCATAGGTTACAGTGATTGTGACAGCAAAATGAGAGCTCGGCTTGTTCTGGATGTGTGATGCACACCAATTCTTTTTTTTTTACTCTACCCTGTGGAGATCCCTGTCATTAAGATTATGTTTTTTAAATAGGACATCATCTAGGAAAGGCCCTCAAATGGAGCAGGGTAGAGGATGTAAAAATACTGCACAATGGACCTACACATACACAAACAAACTCTTCCTCTGAGTTTACATGGATGCTACTGTGGTTTTATTATTATTATTATTGGGCGGTGCACTGCCCAGAGTTTCTTGGACACTTGAGTGGCCAAGTCACTTGTTCGTGAGATGGGTGACTATATAAATTTGACAAAGAAATAAATTGGATGGATCCACCTATCCTCTATCTCATCTATCCATCCTATAGGTGGATAGGTAGACATATGATAGATAGATAGATAGATAGATAGATAGATAGATAGATAGATAGATAGATAGATAGATAGATAGGCTAAATTACATAGAGTAGATAATATTTTTATAGATTGGTGAATGTGCATGGAAGACCGCTGAGCAAAATTCTACACTGCCAAGAGGGAAATGGGTGGTTAAGAAATATGAAATATAAATATATAAAATTACGATTTCTGTATTCCCATGAATGCCTTCAGGTCCTAGGAAGCTAAGAAGACATAAGACTGCCTAGGGAGAAAGGGGGTGGCATGGTGGCTAGGTGGTTAAGACACTGGGCTTTGTCAGCTGGAAAGCCGGCAGCCTAGTTCAAGACCTGAGCACCTTGCAATAGGGTGAGCACCTGTCCTCCCCCCAGCTCTTGCCAACCTAGCTCAAGGTTGACTCAGCCTTCCATCCTTCTGAGGCTGGTAAAATGATTGTTGGGACAATATGCTCACATTGTAAACCGCTCAGTGCTGTAAAGCACTATGGAGTAACATATGTCTTATTGCTATTGCTAAGTAATGTGAATGAACCTAAGAAAAGACTCTGTTTCTTTAAGGAGCCATTGACAAATACAACAAGCAATTTTCCTGCTTTGGAGAAAAACATTGAAAACACCTAACCATAGTGTTATATTTTCAGTTCGTTAGGCATTGAACAAGACAGGAGTGTTGAAACAGCAACAAGTTTATTAACTCAGAACAGAAGCAGCTTTAATGGCTCCTGCACAGCTATTTATACTGTTGGCCTCTAGGTGGCAACCAATAGGTTTAAAGTTACAGTTTCCTGCCCAAACCTAATTATCAGCTTGAAGACAGCCAGTCTGGGTTTCACTAACAGCAACCATTCAGCCATACAGCAATCTAGGTCAAACATTAAGCAAGTGATTAAAACAGTTGTGGCCAATACATTACACATAGTTTATCCAGCACTATATTTTACTGATGCCTGCTGCATAAAAAACAGTTGGGCCATTAATTATTTGCATACTGCTTTGAAATCATAAGAACATAGAAAACTGATGGTAGAAAAAAAACTAGTGGTTAAGAGGTGGTGTTTTTTTAAAATTTTAAAAAACTTTGCCAGTTTATTCCAAGCATGTTGAAACTCATTTACTAATAATTGCTCCACTACCTCCACTGGAAGTTGGTTCCAAGCTTCTACTACTCTTTCTGTAACCTAATATTTTCTAATATTACCAAGGGATCATTTTTGTAGCACAATGGTTAGAATGTGAAGTACTGCAGGCAAACTCTGCCCACAACCTGGAGTTCAATCTTGACCGGCTCAAGGTTGACTCAGCCTTCCATCCTTCCGAGGTCTGTAAAATGAGGACCCAGATTGTTGGGGGGGGGAGCGATATGCTGACGTTGTAAATTGCCCAGAGACAGCTGTAAAGTCTAAGTATCATTGTTATTGCTACACCCCATTACATAATGTCTTTCCACCATTCCTCTTAGAGAAGAACGAGAAAGGTCAGCTGAGAAAAAGAGTCCCTTTCCTGAATTCTCCTACCCCATTCCTCATGTTCTCAGGTAGCCCACCTGCACTCCTGATGTATCCTCTAGATGAAAGATGGAATGAGTCCCTCAGAGTTTCTTGAAAGCACATATTTTTTCCCTTTTCAGTAAACTTTGCTTTTCCATTCTGTAACTCCAAGTCTCTGGTTTCCCCATTTCTCTTCCTCCCTTGGTGATCGGCCAAGGTGTGTTGAAAGGCGCATTTGTCATGTTGCAGCTAGTTTTCTTCAGAGGAACTGTTAAAGATCCAGCCAGCTGTCTAATTTATAGAAGAGGAATGGTTATTTATCCAGCTTCCCTTCCTATAGAGCCCAACCCAGCCTCTGGACCGAACAGAGGGCACTTTCTTAGCAGTCCAGGAAGAAATCAGAGGAAGAGCAATTGCTTTCTTCACACTTGAAATATGAAGGTGGAAACTCAGTCTTTCCATTAATGTAGAAATTAACTATTTTGCACCTGTTTCCCCCATCCACCTGGTAACAGGTATATGTTGGCATTCCTTTGGAGACTACAGCCATTCATTTAGTGACCATTTAAAGTTACACTGAAAAAGGTGACATTTCTATGTTTTTCACACTTAGGAACACTCGCGGCATCCCTGTGATCAAAATTCCGATGCTTGGCAACTGGCCGGTATAGATGACGGTTGCAGTGGCCTGGGTTCATGTCATCCCCTTTGGCAAGCAAAGTCAAGGGAGAAGCCACATTCACTTAACAACTGTGTTACTCACTTTGCTGCAGCAGTGATTAACTTCAGAATGTTGGCAAGCAAGGTTATAACATGGGGCAAAACTTGCTTAACAACGGTCTTGCTTAGCAACGGAAATTTGGGACTCAACTGTGGTCATAAGTCCCCTCTGTCTCTTTCTCTCCATCCCTTTCTCATCCCCTTTTCTGGTTCTGGATAGAAAAGAAAATCGGAGTCTGACTTAAAAGTGAGTTTTGGTAATCAAATCCAAAAGCATATGGAGTTAGGGGAAGGCTGGAATCGAATCCTTTTTAAAAACTTTATTACAAGCCTTCCAGCATTTCTAAAGTAATTATGCATCACGCATGAGATTCTTATAGGGGTTAAATGCCAATAATGTAAGAGAGATGTTTAATATGCAAGGAGGGAGAATAAATGCAAATTAGTTGAGACTGCATATCTGATCCATCATTTTTCCAAAAATTATGGCAATTTTTAATTCTTCACAGGTTTCTGGAAAATAGTCTCTTCAGGTCCTCAAAGGCTTCCAATACATCCAGAGATCATGTAAATAAGGAACTTATATTACAGGTAGTCCTCGACTTATGACCATTGCAAATTTATGTTGCTAAGTGAGACTTTTGTTAAGTGAGTTTTGCTCCATTTTACGGCCTTTCTTGCCACAGTTGCTAAGCGAATCATTGCAGTGGTTAAGCTACTAACATGGTTGTTAAGTGAATATGGCTTTCCCCCATTGACTTTGCTTGTCAGAAGTAACAAAAGGTAATGACTTGACTCTGGGATACTGCAACTGTCATAAAAATGAACCAGGTGCCAAGCATCCAAATTTTAATCACGGGGATTCTGCAATGGTTGTTAAGTGTGAAAAATGGTCACAAATCACTTTTTGCAGTACCATTGTAACTTTGAACGGTCACTAAACGAACTGTTGTAAGTGGAGGACTACCTATATAATACTATGAAATATATTTTAAGTATTTTTTGTTGAGAACCTCCTGTAAAAAAAAAGAAGAAAAAAACAGGGCTTCCATCAAATGAACGTGTTCACTATATTCATATTTTTTATTTATTTTATTTATTTATTTTATTAAATTTATATACCGCCCTTCTCCCAAAGGACTCAGGGCGGTGAACAGGGCATATATAAATAGAAAATACAAAAATTAAAAGAGAATTAAACAATTGCCCAGATAAAAACAGTAACAGTATAAAAACCCATTAAAAACCCTAACGTCCCCCATCAGGCCAGGCCAGCTTGTTCAAATAAATGGGTCTTCAGACCGCGCCGGAAGGAGCGAAGGTCCGGTGCCGTCCGGAGCTCAACCGGCAGTTGGTTCCATAAAGCCGGAGCGCCCACAGAGAAGGCCCTCCCGCTGGGGGCCACCAGCCGACATTCTCTGACCGGAGGCACCCTGAGGAGGCCCTCTCTGTGGGAACGCACAGGGCGGAGGGAAGTTGACGCCGGCAGCAGGTGGTCCCCAAGGTAGTCCGGACCCATGCCATGTAAGGACTTAAAGACCATAACCAAAACCTTGAATCTTGAATTTTGAGTCCTGTTTGTAGCTCTCCTTGCTTAGATTGCCCAATCCCTTGTCTATGTTTGTATCTGTTTGATTGTTTGTAATCTTCAGTTGGGCAAAGCGATGCATCCCAGAGCAACAATTATTGAATCAATAGGGCATGATTGGAGTAACCTATAGAATGTGTCCCTGTAGAATTGAAATTTGGCATGGGCATGACATTGGCATGGTTAGGGGCATCTCAATGCTGCTGCCCTGCTGTGCCACCATGGTCAGTCACAGCATTGCTATTTCTAATACTCCTTGCCAGCTCGCTACAAGAAAAGTCAATGGGGAAGCCAGTGGGAAGTTGGATGTTGTTCTCACCGCTTTCCCCCCCCCCCCCCGCCTGAATTTATTCTGTTTCTCGTTTAGGTAAGGAAATAGCTCTGAAACACTGACCCAAATGGGATAGGGTTGTCTACAGATACACTTGTTTACACAACACACAATAATATTTTGAGGCTTTTAAAGATTTGATTTTTAAAAAAGCCCACAATGTGTATAAGTATTGCAAAATGACTAGATAAAAAAACAAACAAACAAAATGGAGCATAAACATAAAGGTGTGAAGTCTGCAAGTGGCTTAGAAACCAATCTTACAGGGTGTCTCACTGGAAGGAATGGGTTAACCAAATACCTCTTGGCTAACAGGACTCAGCCCTGTTGTAATGAGAATAAAATGTAATTGGAACCTTTGGCTCCTGATAAAAAGAAATATAGCCTAAATTTTAATTAAATTGAGAAGTAGCTGGTTAATCAGGGAGAATACTAATGATCTGATTAAAAAGAATTGTACAGGAGAGGAGAGGAAAAACCTTGATTGGTGCCTGGGCAAAAGAGCAGGACATTCATGATGTGTGTATCTCTACTTGCAAGTGAAGAATCTCTCTTTGCAAGAGAAACATTTGCCAAAATCTAGACTCCCTGATTAGATTAAAGTAGGGCTGAGCAATCATTTGGAGAAGGAAAAGGGTGGGCAGGAAAGATAAATCTATGATCAAAGAAGAAATAATCAGAAAAATAGTGTAATATAGATATGGAATGAGCAATACTATGGCCCTGGAGCTGTGATTTACCCCTCAATCTTTCCTTCCTTCCTTCCTTCCTTCCTTCCTTTCTTCCTTCCTTCCTTCCTTCCTTCCTTCCTTCCTTCCTTCCTTCCTTCCTTCTTTCCTTCCTTCCTTCCTTCCTTCCTTCCTTCCTTCCTTCCCTCCTTCCTTCTTTCCTTCCTTCCCTCCCTCCCTCCCCTTCATTCCTTCTTTGCTTGCTCGCTGCCTCCTTTCTTCCTCCCTCCTTCCCTCTCTCCCTCCTTCCTTCCTTCTTTCCTTCCCTCCCTTCCTTTGTTCCTTCTTCCCTCCTTCCTTCCTCCCTCCCTCCTTCCCTCCTTCCCTCCTTTTTTCCTTCCTCCCTCCCTCCCTCCCCAGAATCTCCTTCAAGCACAGCTGCTGAATAGCAGTACATGATGGTTCTGTTTACACAACTGACTTACCCTATTGAGTTTTATTAATTCACTTTTAAACCAAAATAGAGAGGATTAAGACTTTTTTTTTTTAAAAAAAAAAGTAAACATGAAACAGGTTTGATATGTTACAGAAAGGCTTCTCCCAGATCTTGTCTTGACCTGATCTTGTCTTGATCAAGTACATCATGCAAACATAGATAAAATTTGTAGCATAACAGTTAAAATGAGCTTCAGAAAGAAAAGAAAAAAAAACTTCCAATGATTCTCCCCCAAATGTGTGGAGTGAGAGAAACCTTAGTTTTACTCATGAACATAACATCATAACATCACTACTCTGAGCTGCACTGGTTCCCAACAAGCTTCTGGGAGCAATTCAAGGTCCTGGTTATTATTTTTAAAGACCTACATGGCATAGGACTTGGTTGCTTGAAAGAACATCTGCACGCACTACATAGTCCCATAGGGTACCAGGTACCTTCCTTTAGGTTTTGTCACCTTATGGGACCTAGAAAGTTTTTCTTTTGTGTGGTGCCCTATACTCTGGAATGACCTTCTCCCTGATATACCACAGGCCTCTGCTAGGGGTTTGACATGATATATGATTAAATATGACATGAAACAGTCTTCCATTATTTGAGAGGCTGTTGGGAGGTGGGGGGAAGGTGTCAACCTATTCTCCAAAGCACCTAAGAGCAGGACAAGAATTAAGGAATGGAAGATTGTTAAAGAGAGATACAACCTAGAACTAAGGAGAAATTTCCTGAAAGTGAAAACAGTTAATCATGTGGAAGACTTGCATTGAGAAGTTATAAATACTCCATCACTGGAGGTTTTTAAGAAGAGATTGGACATCCAATGGGATTTGAACCCTGGTCTTGTGTATCAGGTTCTCTAACTACTACACTATCTAGCCACTGTAATCCTCCATGTGTGTATATGTATGGTTCTGTTTATACTACTCACTATAGTATATACATACTATACCTATTCATATGTATCAGGAGTCTTCAAACTTGGCCCTTTTATGATTTGTGGAATTCAACTCACTGGCTGAGGAATTCTGAGAGCTGAAGTCCACAAGTCATAAAATGGCCAAGTTTGAAGACCCTTGATATACATACAATTGTGGCAACATTACAGACAAAATAAAATCACTCAAAGCACCACTGCATCCATCCCAAAGTTTCAGTTCCTTCTCATTTAACCATGAAGCAAAAGAAAAAATGTCCATATAATCCTGAAAAATTTACTACTCAGAAAATCTGTACCTGTCTAAAGTCCTCAGTCTTTAAACAAGAAAATTGTATTAATTTCAGAGTAGTTACAACTATGACTCTATGACAAGGGAAGCTGTTGAGAAAAGCAGCTAATGATGGGTGGGAGGTACTAAGAAAGGAGAAACGAAAACCATAATTGCAAACAACTCCTACGAGTACAATCAGAAGATATCAAAAAGCATAATGAAACTTAGCGAAAAGCTGAAAATCAAAGAGACATGTATAGGAGATGAGAAGAGAATTGAGTCACCAAGGAAAAGTACATCTTTTACAAGAAACTCAGAATTGTAGAGATAATGTCAGCTAGACCAATAGTCAGAATGAGCTGAGGTTGCCCAAGAACAACAGAAAGTCTTCTTCGGATATACTGTATTCAGTGGTGGGATTCAGCCAGTTCACACCACTTTGGCAGAACCAAGCTCAGAAAAGCTCCTAACTTTCCAGAAGAATGATAAAATGCAACAGGGAAGAAGATGAATAATTTATCTGATTTGTTTGGGCGCATATCTGCATGCCGGTGTACAGTAGTGAGATTCAGCCAGTTCACACCACTTCAACAGAACCGGTAGCTAATTTTTTGTTGCCCGGGCCCAGAATGGACTTCTGGAACAGAGAGAACTGGTTATTCACATATTTCAATCCCACCACTGATTGTATTCATTATAAAAGAAGAGAAAAACTGTACATTGACTGCTGAGGAAAGACAATTAAGGAACAACAAATGATAAAGAAAAGGCAGCACCACTGAACCACTATTTTGACTCGATCTCCTGAGAGGAGATGCATTTGATTGTCCATTTGTGAAGTGTTCTGTTCCAGCCTAGTACCGGCCCTGCAGAAAAGGCAGGGACAACCCCTTTACAAAAGGCAAAAGGCTGGAAGTAAGCCCGCCAAATTTATTTACACAAAACAGATCCAAAACAGAGCAAACTGAGCAAAACAAAATACGAACCAACCGACGTGATTTGAAAACACATTTATTTGAACAAGCCGGCTTGGCCTGATGGGGGGTGGGTTGGGTTTTTTATTGTTCTTAATATTTGTATTTATTGTTTTTTACCTTGGGCATTATGTTTAATTCCTTTTAACTTTTGTATTTTTTGTATTTTATACATTTGCCCTGTTCACCGCCCTGAGTCCTTCGGGAGAAGGGCGGTATATAAATAAAATTAAATAAATAAATAAATAAATAAATAAATAAATCAGGAGCTATTCAAACGGTTGCCTTCAGCAAACCAGCCCTCCCACACATTCCCCTTTTAAACAGTTCAAGGCGTGGCTTCTCTCTGCCTCCTTCCGAGGTGCCCCATTGCCTTCCTCTCTTTACTCCTGATTGACTGCCTCCTGCGTCGGGCGTCCTTGAACAGGGCCAGCTGTGGGTCATCTTCATCCACGCTGTCAGGCTCACACAGCTAGGTCTGTGTCATAACCAGATGGGAGGGACCTGGCTCAGAGCTCTGCGAAGCCTCACAACTGTCCTTTGCAGGCTCTCCAAACCCCTCCTCCTCCTCCTCCTCCTCTGAATCGTCCGACCTAACTGCCGAATCCACAGGCTGACCCTGAATCACAACATGAAGTTTTGGTTGAAGAAGGAAGAATCCAATTCAATTGTGATAGAACTTGCTACTCTTAAATGAGATAACATGTCCATGGCTGAAGGGATTGAATTTTGGGTATTGCATTTTGAGCTTGCTGGGCGGTTTAGTCAAAAGTCTTTGAGAAACTGCAGGAAAATAGATAATGCACCAATTGACCAAAAGACAACATATTTTACCCCAATGTTCAAAAGGAAGAGAAAGGAACACTCAGGGAAGAAGAAGTGAGTTGTCAGACACTGACCCTTGAGAAGATTCTTGAGAGGCTAATAATTTTTGAGCTGTAACTTGAATAACCATTGTTTTGTCAGCAATTTATCTTGAGGAATTAACCTCACTCCATTTTTGATGGGCTAACTTCCTTAGAGTGGTGGAAAAAACCACGAATACGATAAGACTTGACCTCAGCAAAGGATTTAACCAAGTTCCCCCATGACATTCTGATTACCAAGTTCAGACTGGATGTCTTGACTGTTAAGTAGGGACGTATCTGAGGAAAAAATGTGTTCAAAGAGAATTCATCGATAGTTCTTTATAAAACTGCAGCAAGGGTCAAATTGAATGCCGCGACATTTAATTAAGGCCCAAGACATTTTTGCCATGTTTATTTGTTTGTTTGTTTTTCATATTTGTGAACCGCTCATCCCCTCAGAGAAACTTTAAAATATAAAAACTGTACATAAAAATTAAAGGAAGTAGAATTTAGAAAGAGGCAAGGGTGATTAAACACTATTAAAATTAATTAAAAGGCAAAGGGAGGCCTCTCAGGGTGCCACCAGCCACATGGCCACATGGTATTTTGAGCTTCCCATGAAAAGCCAATCAGAGCCGTGTTTTGACTCCTTTTCTGAAGGCCACAAGAGGGGGCAGGGCATCTTACCTCCAGGGGGAGAATATTCCAGTGTGTGTGGGGGGGGGGTCAATAGTAGAGAATGTAGTGCCATTCCTAGAGACTGTCAATTGGAGTTCTTTAACTGAGGAGGTTTGCAATGTACCTTCCCTGCCTGACCAGGTGGAATGGACCATTGTAATGGGACAAAGACAATTCCATAGGTAGCCTGGTCCCATGTTCACTAATGACTTGAATAAAGATGCAGAGATGGCACAAAACTCGATGGGAAAGGAAGGGTAATAGTGTACTCAGGAAGGAAGGAAATCAGCCAGAATGTTTATATCTGAATTCTCGAAAGAATTAAATTCAGGGATCCAATTCTCTGGACACAGTTACTTTCTATTTTTGCAGCGACTGGAATTTCTAGCCTAGTCAGTATGCCCTCAAGTCTTTCTTTCTTTATAATATGAGATATTATTATTATTTTAAGTGTTTACAAGAAAAGAGGTAGAGTAGCGGTGGATATAGAAGTACAAATGAAAGTAAAATATGGGGGTGTTTGCAAGTATGGTCAAAAAAATTAAGATGGAAGATGAATCCTGGATCATTTGTGCAACACACCATATTAAAAAAGATGAAGCTTCATTCACATCATGATGGCACCATCTTGACTTTTGACCACACCCTGTGGACATTCCTCAAAAGACATGAGCAAAATATAAAAACCAGGCAATTTTTTTGCTTGGACTTTTGCTTAATGCACAACATTAACCGTCTGCTTGTCTAAATGTGAGCACCCATCCAGAAAGCTTGTGGAGAGAGTAGATTATAAACCTATGTAAATAAATCAAAGCAGACATAAAGGAGGCTGAAGGCCAAATTGGAAAAGGCAAATTTTGTTGGAAAAAATGCAAAGAAGTAGACTTCAAAAGTTTAAGTAAACACTGAGCAATGCAATCCATTTAACCTGCTCATCCTCCACCCTGCCTAAAAATGACATTTCCTTTTGATTAAGTCACAGCCTGGAGCATTTTGGTGGCAAACTGCCAGCAGAAATCTTAAGGTAATCCTTACTATTTTAAAAGTGGAACAGTTTGTGTTCTCAATCCAGGGCTTCTTTAACACAGCTGTAAGCATTTTGTCTTGCTTTACATTCAAAGACCTAGCAGATGCATTTGGACCATGTGCTAAGTTTGTTTAGGATTCACCACGGTTAGACTATTGTGCCAATCCACCATGTTGTGTTAGCTTGTGCAAACAGCTGTTGTGCACCCCAATAAAATGAGTTAAGTGAAGCACTAAGGTTATGTACCTCACAGAAATGTTTCCAAGGAAGCACTGTGGACTCCATTGCAAACATAGCACTTATCTGCTGTTCTTCGATGGAGCCCAGTCTTTTTCAAGTTTCCACGCTACTTTAAAAGGCCCATTCATTAAAGTGAGGGTGTTTATTAAAGAAGAAACACCTTTGTTTCTGAGCTCATGTGAAAGTCTGGAAAGACTCTTAAGTCAGGGGTGTCAAACTGCCGGCCTATGGGCCAGGCGCATCACTGGGAAACCATGCCCACCCCATTGCCGGCAACGTATCTTTGATACGTTGCACAACGTCACATGACATCACGAGTTTGACATGTCTGCTCTAAGTCTTTCAATGAACAACATAAAGGTACCATGCTTTCTTAATAAAGGTAAAGGTACCAATAAAGGAGAATATTTGTAGCTCAGGGTTGAAATGGATATTTCAATAAAGGAGAAAATTTGTAGCTCAGGGTTGAAATGAGGGGTCCTTGGCACTCTCTGAGCTTGCTTGTCTTCTTTCAGACCTTTCATTACCCGAACTAGATAACATCATCAGTGCTAGCACCAAGAACCCCTCAAAGGTAAAGGTTTGCCTGCTCCAGTTGAGTCCGACTCTAGGGGGTGGTGCTCATCTCCGTTTCTTAGCCTAGGGCAGGGATAGGCAACCTCAGTGCTTTTATGACTCATGGACTTCAATTCCCATAGTTGAGTCAGGAATTCTGGGAGTTGAAGTCCATGACTTATAAAAGACCCGAGGTTCCCTACCCTTGGCCTAGGGAGCCAGAGTTGTTGGAAGACACTCCCATGGTCATGTGGCCAACATGATTATATGCTGAAGCACACAGAATGCTGTTACCTTCCCACTGAAGTGGTACCTATTTATCTACCACATTTGCATGCTTTCGAACTGCTAGGTTGGCAGGAGCTGAGGCAGGTAATGGGAACTCACCCCATCATGCAGTGCTTGGGTCTCGAACCTGGGCTGTGAACTTTTCAGCTGACAAGCTTAGCATCTTTAACCACTGAGCCATTGCTCTCCTTGCTTGCTTGATATCTTTATTTTTTTAATTTTAATTCCATTTATATCCCGCCCTTCTCCGAAGACTCAGGGCGGCTTACAAGCTTAGCAGTAGCCTTCATTCTATGTATATGCCTGCTTATTAGGGCTTTCACACACACACACACAAGCGGCATTATTACAAAGTCAGCTTAAGTGCCCCCAACAATCTGGGTCCTCATTTTACCTACCTCGGAAGGATGGAAGGCTGAGTCAACCTTGAGCCTGGTGGGATGCGAATCTGCACTAATTGCAGGCAGCTGGTGTTACTTAAGGAGGCATTAGCCCACTGCTCCACCAAGGCTCGATTAAGGAGGTTGAATGAACACAGCTCTTTACTTTTGAGCTAAGAGAAAATGACTGACCTAGTTTTCCTGCAAACATCTGTGGCCTAGGATAAACTTGATCTTGGTCTTTTTGGCCCTGGTCCAGCCCCCAGATTGGTAAATTTTATTTTGTAAAGCCATCTTATCCTTGAAGAAGAGAGGAAATGAGAAAAAAATGTGGGTTTATATAAAGCAGCAATAAGTTAGAGAGCCCTTTATACATGAATACATTTGGACCATTTTCTCCTGGATTAAGTATCTCTTAATCATTCTGAATAGATTTACATTGTGTGATAACTTGAAATAATGGTACCTCCTGTATGCTATTCTGAGGTTTTGGTTCAAGGTGAGACATAACTATGATAGGTAAGAATAGGATTAGTGCGATACAATGGCTTTAAACTAGGATAGTTCATAAGTTCAAATTTGAAATCCATCATAAAAGTTGGTGAGTGAGCTATGACTGATGACTTTGTCAGTCTAAACACAACAGGGTACAATAAGATGGGAGAAGAGGAATATGGGTATTATCTCGATTTACTTAAAGGAACAATGATCCTAATTAAACCATCATATATGAAATGGTGTGTCTTTTTAGACTTTTTTGTTATTCTGTGTGATCAGAAACTAAGTGCTTGAAAATTTGCTAGGACCAATACTTGGCCAAATTATGGGCACCAATGTACCACTAAAATTTCTTGGCACCCAACTGCCTGACTTTTAATTTTATAAAAGTCTTTTAATTAAAAACTAAATGAGGAAACCATCATGTTGTAAACAAAATATGAGCCCCTAGATGAGGGCTATATCGGCTTCCATTGATTCAAGACCTACATTATACAAATAGGTTAGCGAACACAGTGGTTGATGTCAAGAGAAGAGTTTTAAGTAGTAAAGTTGGTATCTCAAGCAGCTGAAAGGTTTAAATTATTCTACTCACCAAACCTTTTCCAAAGACAATTTTTTAAAAAAAAATGGCTGCATCCATCTCATGGAATTTTATGTGGGCCAGAAATAGACTACTGTTAGAACATATGTTTCCTCTGAGCTACAGATTTTGCACCTAAATTCTACCTTCTTGCTTTTATGTATAAGAATATATCTTATACAATCACACAGCCTTAGTAAATAATAATCATTGGTGGCCCCAGTACAGTGATTAGAGCAGTAGTTTAATTTCTGCTCACACGCTTGGTGAATAAACTTCATTATATTAGTAACAAGCTTTCTCGTTCCAGGATTAACTATGCCAGCTTCCCTTCAAATAAATGGGATGCTTCAGCCATTTTCTGAATAGGCAGTCTTTTTCAGCATCTATCCTTTTGTGAAATGGTCCACTACACACTCTCCAACTTCGAAATGAGGCCTGGCCCAAAGATTTGCCTATGCAGGCATTTTGTTTTCCCTATCTAGGAACTTCCAAATGTGGTAAGAGTCTACCATTTTGAATTCCAATATAATGTGTCAGCCACAATTCTGGCAGTTGGTATACCTTAGAAGATTTGAGATTCAGATGGCTGGCCTTGGACTTTGCAAATAATAGCAATAGCACTTAGACTGATATAACTCTCCAGAATGCTTTGCAGCCCTCTCTGAGCAGTTTGCAGAGTCAGCATATCAACACCCCCCACCCCCGCAACAATCTGGGTCCTCATTTCACTGACCTTGGAAGGTTAGAAGACTAAGTCAGCCTTGAGCCAGTCAGATTGAACTCCAGACCGTGGGCAGAATTTGCCTTCAATACTGCATTCTAACCACTGCACCATCAAATAATCCAAATGTATATGTGGTTTTATTGTTGGGATCCTCTTTAAATCAATGTTAATCCAGATCTTCGTCTGATCAGAATATGACCTTTCAAACCTAATAGTACCCCTTAGGGCAGGGGTCGGCAACCTCGGCTCTTTTATGACTCGTGGACTTCAACTCCCAGAATTCCTGAGCCAGCATAGCTGGCTCAGGAATTCTGGGAGTTGAAGTCCACGAGTCATAAAAGAGCCGAGGTTGCCGACCCCTGCCTTAGGGAGATGGGAGACATTTGATGGTGATGATAAAATGTTGCATATCCATCTATTTCTCCATTCTCGTTGCAGGAAAGATGCAAACAAATATAGCTGCCTGCACAATAATATCTACTGTGCTAACCATATAAATGAAAAAGAAGGCAAATGGCATATAGAAAAGTGAAGACTAAATTAGCTTTATAGAATGAGACAAAAAAAGACTATCTGTCAAGACAAGCAAACTGTGGAAATACTGTCCTCGTTTCTTCTTGCAGGCTTTGAAATGTAAATAATTTAGCACACCACTTTGCAAAAGCAGATCTTGCTATTTTTGGTTTCTTCCAAACAAAGACAGCTGTATATTCCAAAGCACATAGCTCAGCATTACAGAGACAAACATCTAAGCACTGGAAAGCTCAGAATGGAACTGACTTACACAATAGGGCATTGTTTTGCAAAAGCTAATGGAAAGAATAGGCATCAAATTCAGGGAGTGTGTTTTTGGGGAAAAACATGACACGCTTCCAAGTTGCCCAGTAGAAGTTCCAGTGTTGGGACTCACCCAAATTTAATTTGCTCATCGAATAAAAGATCATTGCATCATTACAATGAATCTGTGAGCTATTTTTATTTACAAGTACCGATCACATGAGTGAGTCCTTACCTCTTTCCTCAAAGATTTTGTTCCTTTTGTCACAGGTGGACTGAAAGCTTTTCTCCGAAGCACCCGAAGGCAGGGGAAGAAGCAATGGATGGAGACTAAACAAAGAGAGAACCAATAAGGAGAAATTTCCTGATAGAATAATTAATCAGTGGAACGACTTGCCTCCAGACATTTTGGGTGCTCCAACACTGGAGGTTTTTAAGAAGAGATTGGACAACCATTTGTCTGAAATGGTATAGAGCAGGGGTAGGCAACCTTGGCTCTTTTATGACTCATGGACTCCAACTCCCAGAATTCCTTTTTTTTTAATTGAAAAGTTTTACAATACATTTTTTAAAAAGACAAAAACCCTCCCAACCCCCTCCCCTCTCCCCAAACCTCCCCAACTCCTCCCTCCCCTCCCCCTCCCCCCCTCCCCGACTTCCCAGAGCTAAATACAGGATATAAAAATACAAACAATCATAGTCTACCTTATGCAAACAACAATAAAATATTAAATCTATCGCACTTTAACTCTTATAAAATAACTACAAGCAATTTAAATATCACATCAATACTTATTCAAATGCTAGGTGAAACTTTTTAGTCCCATATTTATTCTGGATATAATCAATCCATCTTCTCCACTCCACAATATATCTCTGTTGCGACTGGTCTTTCAAGTACGCTGAGATCTTTGCCATTTCTGCCAGATTGGAGACTTTTAAAGTCCATTCTTCTATAATCGGCAGTTCTTCCTTCTTCCAATATTGCGCTACTAAAAGTCTCCCTGCCGTAATTAAGTTCAACATCAACTTAGTGTCCACGACAGTAGTATCCGCAATAATGCCCAGTAAAAACAGTTGCGGACAAAACTTTATCCTTTTCTTGAATATCTTTTGCATGTTCCACCAAATTTTAATCCAAAAAGCTTTAACCTTTTTACAGGTCCACCATATATGAAAATACGTTGCATCTTCACCGCCACACCTCCAACATTTGGGCTGGCAGTTCGGATACATACTTGCTAATTTTTTAGGATCTAAGTGCCACCTATAAAACATTTTATAAAAGTTCTCTCTTAAGTTTTGGGCCTGTGTAAATTTTACATTTCTCACCCAAATCTTTTCCCAAGTATCCATTGTAATAACTTCTTGAAAATTCTGAGCCCACTTTATCATACAGTCTTTAACAAGTTCTGTCTCTGAATCAATTTCTATCAATGCAAGATATATCCTTTTAATATGTGCTTGACCTTGATCTCTAATTTGCTTTCATCAATCATTGAAAAACCAATTTTCTGGTCTTCCTTCCACCTGGCCTGTAATTGCCCATACTGAAACCAAGTTTGTACAATCTTTTCTTCTCTTAAAATATTATATGGCTTTAATTTCCATACATTCCTTTCCAAACTTAAAATTTCCTTATATGTAGTCACATCAGGTTTAAACCCAACATTTATATTTTCTATTGCGTGTTTCAGTATTGCCCATGTAGGTATCTTATAATTTAACTTGTGTCTATACTTTTTCCAAACTCGCAACAGAGCATACCTTAAAATATGTATCTTGAACACATTATCCACCTTCTTATCATACAATAAGTATGCATGCCATCCAAATAACAAATCATGGCCCTCAAGATTTAGTAATCTCGCTTGTGTTAAATTAAACCAATCACTTATCGCTGACAAAGCAGCAGCTTCATAATATAATTTAAAATTAGGCATTTTCACGCGTATCCTGCATAATCTTAAATTAAACTCGTGGCCTTTTCCCTGCCCAAACAAATTTATTAATACCTTTTTGCCATTCCTCCAAATTTAAATCCTTTTCAAGTATAGGTATCATTTGAAATAAGAATAAAATTTTTGGCAAAACATTAATTTTCACAGCTGCAATTCTTCCCAATAAGGATAATTGTAATTTTTTCCAACTATCTAATTCTTTTTGAACTTTTCCCCATAACTTTTCATAATTATTTTTATATAACTTTACATTTGAGGGTGATAAATATATCCCCAAATATTTAACCCTTTTAGGTAAAGGTAAAGGTAAAGTTTCCCCCGCACATGCGTGCTAGTCGTTTCCGACTCTAGGGGCCGGTGCTCATCTCCGTTTCAAAGCCAAAGAGCCAGCGCTTGTCCGAGGACATCTCCGTGGTCATGTGGCTGGCATGACTAGACGCCAAAGGTGCACGGAACGCTGTTACCTTCCCACCGTAGTGGTCCCTATTTTTCTACTTGCATTTTTACGTGCTTTCGAACTGCTAGGTTGGCAGAAGCTGGGACGAGTAACAGGCGCTCACTCTGTTACGCGGCACTCGGGATTCGACCCGCCAAACTGCCGACCTTCTGATCGACAAGCTCAGCGTCCTAACCCACTGAGCCACCCTTTTAACTATTTCAAATCCCGTTAGCTCTTCTAAGACAGCCTTTTGTGTTGCTGTCATATTCTTAGACAACATTTTAGTTTTTTGTATATTAACCTTAAATCCAGAGACTTTCCCATATTGCATTATTATCTCCATCAAATCTACAACTGAATAATCAGGCTGAGTCACTGTAACAACCAGATCGTCTGCAAATGCCCTCAATCTATAATCCTGGTCTCTAATTTGAATTCCCTTAATTTTGTCCGAATCCCTTATTTTAATCAATAATATCTCCAATGTTAAAACAAATAATAAGGGTGACAATGGGCACCCCTGCCTTGTACCCTTTTCAATGATACATACTTCAGTCAAACTATTATTAACAATTATGCGGGCTGTTTGCTTTTGATATATTGCCCTGATTGGTTGTAAAAATTTATCCCCAAATTTCATTTTATCTAATACTTTCAGCAAAAATTGCCAATCCAATTGATCAAAGGCTTTTTCAGCTTCCAAGAAGATCAACACTGCAGGGATCTGATTGTTTCTTTCCAAAAATTCCAACAAATCTACTATATGCCTCACATTGTTCTTCATTTGTCTACCACTTATAAACCCAGTTTGATCACCATGAATTACTTGTTGCAATACCCTCATTAATCTGTTAGCTAAAACTTTAGCAAATATCTTGTAGTCCGTGTTCAAAAGTGATATTGGCCTATAATTTTTTGCTTGGGTGACATCCTGGTCTTCCTTCGGAATCAAAGAAATAAAAGCAGTTTTCCAAGACGGAGGTACCCCTCCTCCCATTTGAATTGTCTGAAACAATTCCCGTAAAGGCTTCGCCATCTCTAACTGTAAATTTTTATAATACACAGAATTCCTGAGCCAGCTACCCTTGGTATAGCTTTTCCTGCCTGAGCAGGGTGTTGAACTAGAAGACCTCTCTATTATTCTGAAATTTCTAAGCTATTGTGATCAACACTGGGTTACAGTTCTGTTAGACTATTGGATGATGTTCTACTTAAGCTACCTTTGAAGAGGACTTGGAAAGTACAGTTGTTGGAATATGCTGGAATATACTGGGCTCCATACTGGCAAACATTTTCTGAGACTAAGCGTGCAGCAGTAGCAATAGCAATAGAGATTCAGAACGTCCCACTGCTTAACATTGGGGACAAGTTACTTCCCCCTGCTGATAGGGCCCGCAACCTGGGTGTCCTCCTAGACTCGCAGCTCTCCCTGGAAGACCACATTGGAGCTGTGACCAAGGGGGCCTTCTCCCGGGTTCGACTAGTTCGCCAACTACGGCCTTATCTGGACCTGGATTCCTTACGTACAGTCACCCATGCCCTTGTGACATCTCGCCTAGACTATTGTAACGCTCTCTACATGGGGCTGCCCTTGAGATCCACTCGGAAGCTTCAACTGGTGCAAAGTGCGGCGGCACGGACACTCTTGGGAGCCTCCCGATACTCCCATATCACACCTCTCCTCCGTGCGCTGCACTGGCTTCCGGTTGCCTTCCGTGTGAAGTTCAAGGTGCTAACAATGACATACAAAGCCCTACATGGCATGGGTCCGGACTACCTACGGGAGCACCTTCTGCCGATGTCAGCACCCCACTGCCCTGTGCGCTCCCACAGAGAGGGCCTCCTCAGGGTGCCACCGCTCAAGGAATGTCGGCTGGTGGCCCCCAGGGGGAGGGCATTCTCAGTGGGTGCGCCAGCCCTCTGGAACACCTTACCTACCGAAATCCGGATGGCCCCTGACCTCCGTACCTTCCGTCGCGACTTAAAAACTTTCCTGTTCCAGCAGGCTGGCCTGGCATGATAGCGTTAATTGGGGTCCCAGTTTGTGTTCATTAGTGTTTCTTATTATTTTATTGTTCGGTCTGTATACCTTCCTTCCTCTGTACACCGCCCCGAGTCCCTCGGGAGAAGGGCGGTTTATAAAAACTAATAAATAAATAAATAAATAAATAATAGCACTTAGACTTATATACCACTTCATAGTGCTTTACAGCACTCTCTAAGCAGTTTACAGAATCAGCATATATGCCCCCCCCCGCCATTTGACTAAGCACAGAAGGATGAGTCATCTTTGAGCTGGTCAGAATCGAACTCCTGTCAGTAAGCTGTGAGTTAGCCTGCAGTACTGCATTCTAACCATTGTGCCACGAGATATCCAATGATTAAGCCCCATCTTGATGTGAATCTGACTGGTCTATGAAAGTCAGCAGGAAAGGTCTTCTTAAAGATGCCTCTACTTGTCTATCATGCCTCTTGGCACAATATCTACCTAGGCTTTGGACTAGAATTGTGTGAACGCTTCCATTTTAGTGATCTCTACTAGAATTTGTTTTTTTTTCCTTTTGGACTGTTAGCTGCTTGGGGTGTGGTAAGCATTTGAATGACTTCCCTCTGCACAGAATTGTTGGAGAGGAACTTCCTTCACCAAGGAGGAACAGAGTTAAGATAAAAGGAGTAGGAGATACCAAGGGACATCTATCTTTTATTGCTGCTCTTCTACCTACCCTTTGATGGAAACGATTATATTCATTTTCTGAATATAATGGAAAATGTTTCTTTGGATCTTGGTAGGCCATTGCCTGTAAATAAAAAAATAAATAAATGAGAAGGGCAAAGTTCAAAAAAGCAGTGTATAAAATGATATGTGTGAGAGAAGTAAAGATGATTTGCAAAGATAAAAAGTTATGGAGAAGTATAGTGAATGGAAGGGACGCGGTGGCTCAGTGGGTTAGGATGCTGAGCTTGTCGATCAGAAGATCGGCAGTTTGACGGGTCGAATCCCGAGTGCCGCGTAGCAGAGTGAGCACCTGTTACTCGTCCCAGCTTCTGCCAACCTAGCAGTTCGAAAGCACATAAAACTGAGCATCGGCCCCTAGAGTTGGAAACGACTAACACGCATGTGCGGGGGAACCTTTACCTTTACCTTATAGTGAATGGTGTTGATGCTCATTAGTTCTAGCAATGCTTCCTTCTTTAATTTTACTTTCTTTGACTTAGTGTTTCTTAAAAAAAATTCCTGCAGTGTGCATGACGATACTTACTCTGGAAAGGAACGTATATATGCACGGATGTATGTAAATATGAAGTAGATGGGATTCAAGAGCCCTGAATGCGTCTTCTTTTTGCAGAAAAAGATATTTTAAGTGCCCACATGATTATACTTTGTGTTCTTAATTAAGTGTATTCCAATTTGTGAAATATAAAAGTGAACCCTGCAGTTTAATGGCACGCATTTTGAGTGTTTTACCGGAAGGCTTGGATTTAGCTGAAGATATTATTATCTGAGCTGGGTGAACTCTATTCATTTTTCTTTTTAATTATATGCTTGAGTCTTAGAAATGCAACTGTTCCAGCAAAGATGAGTATTTTTCTTCACTGAATGCAGTTTTTTTACCGACCTATAGAAAATGCACTTCAAACAAGCACATTTAGGGTCGTCTGTTGATTCATTCCAACCACAGTGCATTAATTCCAAATGATCTCTCTGTCCAATCATGTCTAAGACTGTGGAAAAATAGTACTAAACTCCATAAGACTCGACTGTTGGTGAATCCTGAGTATTGAGTTTAATAATGAAATTCAGGTAGTTGTGGACTTAAAACCAGTCACTCAGTGACCTTTCAAATTGCAACAGCCCCCAAAAAGGTACTTATGACCTGGCTTTGAAGTTCTGGTTGTTCGATTCCTGCCCCAAAGTTATGTGTTTTATTTTGGGCTGCATTTTATATCCATTTGCAGCATGCTGGGGTCACATGGCCATGATTTGCAACATATCTTTGCCAGAAAACCAGCATTTATTTTCAGTTTCTGGCAAAAATGAAAAAAATGAAAAATCAGCCTTTCTGGATAATGGGTTCACCTAGCAATCAAGGTGTTTGCTTAACGACTGCTATGTTTGCTTTATGAACACTAGATTTTCCTAATGACCCTACACAAAATGTTGTTAAATCAGATTGGTCATATGGGTGTCTCAACTTACAACCATCATAACATGCTATGGAAATGCTGAGCTCCATTACAGTTGTAAGTTGAAGACTAACTGTATTTGCAAAAAAAAATCCATAGCTGAATCATTTGCAACATTAACTTTTATGCAGAGGGGAGGGGAGGGGAAGGAAGGGGAAGGGAGGAGAGGGGAGGGGAGGAGAAAGGAAAGGAAAGGAAAGGAAAGGAAAGGAAAGGAAAGGAAAGGAAAGGAAAGGAAAGGAAAGGAAAGGAAAGGAAAGGAAAGGAAAGGAAAGGAAAGGAAAGGAAAGGAAAGGAAAGGAAAGGAAAGGAAAGGAAAGGAAAGGAAAGGAAAGGAAAGGAACTCCCCCAATGTATAAATATGACATTAATGGTAAGATGGATCAATTTTAGAGCAGCTAATATAGCAAACCAACTTCCAGCTAAATGAGAATATTCCACAAGGAGATAAATTGTTTTGTTGCAAATTGTTTCTTAAGGCTCTAATTAGAGGATTTTGAAATATACAGCAGGCTTGCAATGGCCTTCTTGATAAACAGAATGTCTGGTACACAGTGGGGATTTGTGCTAATATGATATTATTTCTGCATTAACCACAAAAATGGCATCATGTTATTCTGAATATATCATATTGCTTCAGCTGCTGATTTGAAGCTATGCTGGGGAAAATTTTCTCTCTCCCTCTCTCTTTCTCAAACACATTTATACAATATAGGAGACATAAGTAATTATATCAATTTCAATTTCTCTCCATTTCTTATGTTTGTGAATCTGTCAGTTTTGGACTGTTGCACTTTAGAGTATAATTTTGAGAATTTCACACTATAAATGTGCTTTAAGCAAATACATTTTTTGTTTCCAGTGTTGCTTAATGTACATTTTTATTTCCCATTATGCATTTTGTTCATCCTTTTCATGAATATAGGGTTGTTTTTGGCAGATCTCCCCTAACATATTGTTTGTGGAGGTTTGAGGGATTTGTTTGTTTGTTTGAATTGGCAAGGTGCCTTGCAAAATTCAGAAAAGCAGAGATTTCAAAGGAGAATTAAATGTCAATGTGCATTTTGGGTGAAAAATTCAAAATTTGCCTTCATATGTGAATTGCCATCCTTCCCCATAACTGCCCCTCAGGCTCATTTTGGCTACCGCAAGTAGAAATGTTCTATGTTTATAATGAATGAAGAAGAGTAGAAGCATTTAATGGATCTGATACAGCCTGGGAAGATATATTTCAGATACAGATAGTCTTTAACATATTTATTTATTTATTTATTAATGGGATTTATATCCCGCCCTATCTCCCGAAGGACTCAGGGCGGCTAACAACAAAACATATAATAAGTACAGAAATTAAGATAAAAATAAAATTAAAATCATCTGTGCAATAAATTAAAATTAAAGAATTAAAAAATAAATTAAAAATTCTAAATATAAATTAATTAAAATGCCTGTCAGTCCAGGTCAGCCTGGTGGAACAGGAGTGTTTTGAGGCCATGGCGAAAGGATTGGAGGTTTTGGGCCATCCGAAGCTCAGGGGGGAGCTGATTCCATAGGGCTGGTGCTCCCACAGAGAAGGCCCTCCCCCTGGGGGTCGCCAGCCGACATTGCCTAGCTGACGGTACCCTGAGGAGGCCTTCTCTGTGTGAGCGTACTGGGCGATGGGAATTCGTTCCCGGCAGCAGATGGTCCTGCAAGTATCCCGGGCCTAAGCCATGTAGGGCTTTAAAGGTAAGTACCACAATTGAGCGCAAAATTTATGTTGCTAAGTGAGAAATTGGCTAGGTGAGTTTTGCCCCTTTTTGCGACTATTCTCACCACTTTTTTCAGGTGAATCACTGCAATTCTTAAATTGGTAACATTCTCCATTGACTTTGCTTGTCAGAAAGTCACAAAAGAGAACCACATGATTCCAGGACACTGGAGGCATCATGAGTCAGTTGTCAAGCATCCGAATGTAAATCACATGATCATGCTGCAACAGTCATAAGTGTGAAAAATAGTCATAAGTCACTTCTTTCAGTGCTTTTGTAACTTCGGTCACTAAATGAAGTGTTGTAAATCAAGGACTACCTATATTACTAGAGGCTATGCACAGAGGGACCATGATGGAGTCAAATTGACAGGCGCAATTGAAACATTTGTAATGGGCAGAAAGAATGTATTTATTTAATTTATGACATTAGTATATGAACTCTAGGAGCCTACAATTACAGTGTGCTAGTTTCACTGCTAGTTTGTTCAGTTCACACTCATGCGGTATGCAGGGTGCACCACAGGGAGCGAACTAGCTCCACACAGAGAGCAGATAATGGTGTGTCAAAGTCATCCGGGGTTTTTCCTCTGCCTGTTTGTCCCTTGTATTGAAGCTGGGGTGGTGCCAATTAGTTTCTCACGTCCACCAAACGAATGGCTTTGAGGAACAGAAGGAAGAGACACAACCAAGCCAACAGTCAGATAAAATAATAGCAATACCAATAGCACCTTGATTTATATACTGCCATATAGTGCTTTACCGCACTCTATGCACAGTTTACAACATCAACATATTGCCCCCAACAGTCTGGGTTCTCATTTTACCGACCTCGGAAAGATGGAAAGCTGAGTCAACCTTGAGCCCATCGGGATTGAACTCCAGGCTGTGGGTGGAGTTAACCTGCAATACTGCATTCTAATCATTGTGTCACCAGGGCTCTAGGAGTCCCAGGCAGAAATGTTATTTGAGAAAGTGTCTCAGACAGGATTCTCCTTGGTTTTCACAAAGATAAAGAGAGGGAATGGGATATCAGCCCTTCAAAGTAGATCAGAACAGAGAATGTTATAAATATTGATACTATTTTATGGCGAGGTTACCGTAACAAAATCTGGCAAGCCTGAATAGACTTCCCCACTCCCTCTCTTTATCTTTGTGAAAACTAAGGAGTATTCTGTCTGAAATGCTTTCTCAAATTACATTCCTGTCCTGGGTTCAAATTTCTTTTATCTGACTGTTGCTTCCTCCTCTTTGTCAAGTTTATTTCTTCTTTCCATTACACCTTTGGAATAGTTCGCCATCAAATCCAGGATGGCCCCCTGTTTGTTAACTTTCAAGAAAGGGGTAAAAAAAATGTTTTCCACCAGGATTGTGCAGTATTAAGATACAACATATGGTAAACCCTATTTATTTTATTCAGTTGCCTGTGTTTTATTAAACACTGTATTTTAATGATATTTCTAAAAATGTTTATATTGAGGCAACAGGCATTTTGCAAAATAAATATTACAGGGGGGATTCATCAACCAGTGGCAGAATATATTGTTTCATCGAAGGCCGCAATGTTCATCCACTTTAATCAAAACAAACCGAAAGACCAGGTATCTTTTGATCGTCATTTTATCAAAGCAGATAACACTGGCTTGCTAGATGAAAGGTCTAGCTCAGGGGTCTTCAAACTTGGCCCTTTTATGACTTGTAGACTTCAACTCCCCTGGGGAATTCTGGGAGTTGAAGTCCACGAGTCATAAAAGAACCAGGTTTGAAGACCCCTGGTCTAGCTGATCTAAGGGAGTTAAATTGCCTGATTGGAAATAGATTTGGAAGCGAGAGAAAGGAGTGAATTTTTACACAGTACGTTATCATCAACAGACACATTGATCTACAAGCAGCCTAGGAACCCCACAGAATGCAAATCAATCACACAGCCAACAGGAAACAGCACCAACCCACAACCAATCCATACAAGCCCCCCTCTTGCCCCCCCCCAGAAGTTCACCTTCCAGTGACCCTGACTTGATATAATTTTCCCATCACAAGACCCTGATAATTCACACCCTCCAACAACCGTGACTTCGCCATCACAAGTCCCATCACAAGCCTCTCTCTGATGACTCACACCTGGCCCACCACAAGACCCTCACTTGATGCACCCACACCTGAAGCCCTTATAAGCAGAAGAGCCCTGACACAGACCTCCCTTAAACTCAGCTGAAGTGGTGCTATTGCAAATGGTACGTTATTTATTTATGAAATTTCTGTACATGTTAGCCATAGCAGGACATGCTTTAAAGTGAAATTCAGGCCTTTTTGGATACAGTGGCTAAATGCAACCTCCAGATTATCCATCTTGACATCAAGTGCAAATCTGGTGAGAGGGAGGTCAAAGAGCAGAGGAGGAATTGCTTTCATGTGCTCCTACCGTTTTCCAAAGCACCAGCTAGTGTCTTTGGCTATGTCAAACACATAAAGGCTACGATGAATGGAGAAGAAATTTCCTAATGTTGAACAACAATATCAGTTAGGAAACAGGAGCTAGAATTCTCTTAATTAACATATTTGCAAACAGCAGCTTCTTTCCAGAACATCTGGCTTATTTGTGAGGGTAACTTTAACAAGGATAAGCAGTCCCTCTTTGGAGGGGAAAAATGGTCGCTTGATTAAATGTTAGTTCATTACAAACTCCAAAGGATCTGTTGTCTATGTATACCCTGATACATAGACACATCATAGTTGTGTCATGCCTCAAATTTCTAAATATTTAACCGGGTGTCTATTGTAGCAACAAGAAGAAACAAGACGGAAATTGTGAAAACAAAGAAAAACAGCAATCTGGCTACCTCTCAGCATTCTTCTGCAGGCACTTCTCCAAAACCATCCACACCAGATTGACCAAAGACGACACTTCAGGTCTGGCAAGAAGAAACAGATTTTCTGCCAAATTGATTGGCGCATATTTGCCGGAGGAAAAATTGAGCAGGACAGAATTCTTTAAAATTATACAAACTCTTCAGATGTTTTGAAGCTAGAAAACATCTTGTGGTGCTTTATGGGGATAGATTACATCAATATATGGTCATAAGGTTTCTCCTGTTAGTTTGTTGGCAACAAGTAATGAAGAGTCTCATGCCATCCTAAAGTAGAAGTCCACAATGAGTGCCTCCTGAAATTGCAGCCCTGCATTCCCCTTCTTTGTATATCCTGGTGTACCCCCTGATTAAAAATCAAGGATACTTTCCATTATTTCTAGGAAGGAATTACAACAGCAATAGCAATATGCGTCCTCCCAGGTATTTAACCTAGTGTCCTCTCCACTGCAGTTTCCTTTCCAAAATGTTAGCTGCCGCCAATTTTAAATATTAATGTAATTACTGGCAAGCATTTGTATACAGCATGCCACAAAATTAATCCATTTTCTGGCCATGTACCCTGAACTGAAGTGGATAAATGTTCATAGAATGCAAGAAGCCACAGAGAAAACATACCAACAGTACTGCTTACCAAGTTAGCAGATTGGGTGAATGTATCTGCTGGCTTTTTAACTGATACGGTTATGAGTTTGCTGTGGTCTATTGTAGTCTGTAGTTCTTGTTGTCAGGCTTTTCTAAATGATTTTTAGCAACGTGATTGCCACAGTGGCATGGCAGAAGACTATCAAAAAGCATCAACTCTTGTTAATACCTTAATTGATTGTTAATATCTAATTAGTATTAATGCACTCATTGAAGCAGAGGTCCCTCTACAAATTCACGCCATGTCATTTTGATCTTTCTTCTTCAGCTTCACCCTTAGTTAGACTTATGAGATCAAAGATCCTTGGATCAAGGAGAAGGGAATGGCTTTGGTCAAAGATTTACTGGAACGAGGCATCACATGAAGGGCTAAGAACAACCCACAATCTACAAACTTCTCCATCCATATTCAACAGCACATTTCATTGAATTTAATAAGATATACATCAGGATAAAGTAGGCAGGATACCATTGTATCATAAATGTGCATTGTTTGTGCCTGTCCATACATGTAAAATAGCAATATTTTTACACGTTCATTTCATATAAAAATAGCAATAGCACTTATATACTGCTTCACAGTGCTTTACAGCCCTCTCTAAGCAGTTTACAGAATCAACATATTTTCCCCCATTTTACCCATTTTACCGACCTCAGAAGGATGGAAGGCTGAGTCAACCTTGAGAATCAAACTGCTGGCAGGCAGCAGAATTACTACATTCTAACCACTGCGCCACCATACCTCTTCCTCTTTAGGAACCTCAACAAAAATATCTAAATAATTTTAGATTGTCTGTTGATCCTTTGCTGCACATATTATCATGCCTTGTTATTTGACCTGTGGATCATTGCATTCAGTGTGGAGGTTCTCAGAGTCTGCAAGAGAGTTTGTGAGCCACCCTGTATTGTATGCCCTTTATAGGCTTTTGGTTTAGTTTGTAGGCATGTATTAATTTTCATGTAGTTGTGCGCACACTCACACATACCTTCAAGTCAGTGTTGAATCCTGGTGACTGCCTGGACAAGGCTCTGCAGTTTTCTTGGCAATATTTCAAAATTTCATTGTTTCATTCCTAGGTCTGAGAGAAAGTTACTGGCCCAAGTTCACCCAGTTGACTTTGTGCCTAAGGCAGGACTAGAACTCATAGTCTCCCAGTTTCTAGCCTGGTGCCTTGACTAAAATGACTCTTATCAACTATTAGCTATCCTAGTAATTAAACATAAAGGCATACTTTAGACTTTGAGTTCCTTTGCCCACCTCATTCCAGGGCAAAAAGAGATATTTTATAGCTTATCAACAAGACCTTGTTCAACATTTGTTCAACCCCCTCGTGTATCAGTTGTGTATCGGTTATGCCCTTTTCTGAACCAACAATCCCTATTCACAGTCACCCATGCCTGCCTAGTCATCTCCTGTCCTGACTACTGCAATGCACTTTACATGGTGCTACCCTTGACAACTATCTGAAAGCTTCAATTGTTTCAAAATGCAGCAGCTCACATGATTTTGTGCAAGTCTAGATTTTATTTTTATTTATTTATTTATTTAGATTTATATACCGCCCTTTCCCGAAGGACTCAGGGCGGTTTACAGTGCATTTAAAAGAAAGTCAATACAAACGTTAAAACAAATTTAAAAAGATTAAATAGAACCCTGAGAAAATTAAAACCCAGTTAAAATTAAAATTAAAAAATTCTCAGCCTGGGCCAGAGAGCTCGAAGAGCCAGGACTTCAGGTCCTGGCAGAATGAACGGAGGTTGGGGGCAGTCCTAAGCTCCGCAGGCAGCTGGTTCCACAGGGCAGGCGTGCCCACTGAGAAGGCCCTACCCCTGGGTGTTACCCGCCGGCAGTCTTTAACCGGCGGCACCCTGAGGAGACCCTTCCTGTGGGAGCGCACTGGACAAAGGGAACTTGATGTTGGCAGCAGGTGTTCCCTCAAATATCCCGGACCCTCGCCATTTAGGGCTTTATAGGTCATCACCAGCACCTTGAATCTCACCTGAAGGGCAACTTTGCAGGTGTCATTTCTATTCCAGGAGCTTCATTGGCTGCCCAGTTCCAACTCAAGATGCTGGCTGTCATTTTTAAAGCCCTACATGGCCTGAGGACAGGTTATTTGAAGAACAATTTTCTTAGTTATGTCTAGCCCAATCACCAGGCTGAAGAGGCAGGTGGGGTGACAGGTCCCCTCGCTTACAGAGGTACATCCTTAAGGAGCCATGATGGCACAGTGGTTAGAATGCAGTATTGTAGGCTAATTCTGCCCCCCTGCCAGGAGCTCAATCCTGACCAGCTCAAGGTTGAATCAGCCTTCCATCCTTTTGAAGTCAGTAAAATGGGGACCCAAATTGTTGGGGGGCAATATGATGACTCTGTAAACAACTTAGAGAGAGCTGTAAAGCACTGTGAAGTGGTATATAAGTCTATGTGCTATTGCTATCTGGTGGGACCAATGAGAAGGGTCTTCTCTATGTTGGCTCCCTCTCCATGAAACATCATCCCTGCAGAAATAAGACTGGCCCTCAGTCTAACAACTCTTTCAAAAGGTTTTGCCAACAAACCTGGAGCCCCCACAGTGATATGGACAATCAAGTAGTTGGTTTGATTGTTGTTATCGGGTGGGGGTGGATGGGAAGAGGTTTATTGTATTTGGAGTTTTATTTCTGTAAGCCAACCGGAGTCACTCTGAGTGAGTTGGGTGGCCATATAAACTTTTTTTATAAACAAATATTTTACCTACTCTATATTGTTTTATTTATTTTTTTCATACCAGCTCGTGCACAATTTTGCACTTTTACTTTTGGAGGAGCTCTTTACAGCCTTTGCTGCCTGTCCACCATCTTGGCTCCTCCCCCACCCCCAGTAATGTCAGTAAGAACTGTTTTGGCTTGAGCTGATCTATTGCAGCATGGAGGGGGGAAGGGTGGCTCTTTACGCACAGAGACAAATCCTGATGTCTTAAATTAATCATTCTTGCCAAGAAACACACAAGAGATTGACATCTGTGGCTGGTTAACTCATTTCTAAAATTGTGATATCAGCTTTATCTCACTAGCACTGCAGCAGCTGGCGCTAAGATGACAGATTAAGTCCCAAAAATAAATAAATAAGACAGAGGCAGTGTGAAGGGGTTTTTTTTCCCTTCCTTCTTAATTTTCATAATTAATTCAGCTCACCAAATTTCAATTTCTTCAGGGATGAAAGAATACTCACTGATTAATCTTTATGTCAGAGCAGGTTAGAAAAAAAAGAGCCAACAGATCAGCCCTGAGTCAAGTTCAATAAAAATATTTTTGATTAATTAAAAATAAAAGCCAACAATTTTTCCATTTCTGTTTTTAACAGTGCAATTAAAAAAACAGCAATCACTGACCCTGAAAAACAATATCATGATGCAACCAAAACCATTAATGTTGTCTCTAAGTCAACAACTCCACTCCTGATTAATTTTGCCCATTCAAAGTTTCCATATAGCATCAGAGACATGGCTTGGGTCTGCTTTAGCCTTAACATTTGAGATGAAAGCTGCCTTCAGCTAAATGGCTTTCCTTGAAGTTTCCTTTCTTCTATTGTTGTTGGAAAAACCATTGTTTGTGTTTGAAATGTACTCTTTTCCCTGGAAATTCAAATGAAGTCTCCAGCCCAAACACAATATGGAATCTCCTGCAAATGACACGCTTCAGACGCCATCCTGAACATCAATCAGTCTTTGCTGACATGCTATTTTGCGTTCTGTGGTCCCAATTAGTAATGGCCATTTTGATAGGCGGTGTGCATTTCCCATCAAATTCTACCTCCGTGGCTGGTCTTTGGCTTGAGAAAACTGTGAGTGTCTATTAATTAAATGAATATTCATTGATCCATTAATTAAATGGGTGTTCATTAAATATTATTCTCAGGGGAGGTCAAGGAGTGCAAATGATGAGATTGGCATTGGGTCATCACCAATGGTGTGCCATCATAACATCAATTGCGAATGGTAAAGCACATATTGTGCAATTGTGAAACATTGCCTTTCACATTTTTAAGGAAAAAGATTTCTGTGGAAATCTCCAATAGATATTCTGATGATTTTATTGTATTGCATACCACCAGTGGGGAGATTCAGCCAGTTCGCACCACTTCGGCAGAACCGGTAGCTAATTTTTTTTTGTTGCGCAGGCCCAGAATGGACTTCCAGAAGTGGCATCCACACAGAGTACTGGTTGTTCACATATTTGAATCCCACCACTGCATACCACCCAGAATCTTTTAAGCTTAAAAAAAATGCAAATAAGGTAAACAATGGTCACTTCAATATTCACATGAATTACTTTATACTTTACTTACTGGGGAAATTTGAGAGTTGAAATCTACAAGTCTTAAAGTGACAAGGTTGGACACCTCTGATTTAGATGATCTATTTCCCTCTGAAACATGGTTTGCTGCAATGTTCTACTCATCCATCTTCTCAACAGCCTTGTGATGATGGCCACCATGGCTCCAATCTGACAGGCAGAAAACTAAGGCAAATTAAGCAATTTGCCTGGGCAAAGTGATAAATCAGGAATTATATATACCGTAGGTCGCCTTCCTCTTAACCCTTTTTCTCAGTCCTAAGATCAGGGCAAAGTGACTATATCTCACCTCTGCTTTGTGACCTGCCCTAGCTTCCAAAAGTTTCCGTGGGCAAATCCAGATACTTCTTATAACCTATAACTACAATGACCATACATATATGGTCCATTATTATTATAAAACTTTAGATTTATTTAATGTAACTATTTATTTTCTTGGTTTTGCTCTTGAACTTTCCTATGTAAAGCAAAGTTATAAGCATAAATCATTTTTCCTTATCTTGAGGAACCTCTTTCAGATTTGCTCTTTTTTTCAGCTTTGTCCTTTATTTTCTTAAGACTCTTTGTAAAGCCCTTCATGGCACAGGGCCAGGTTATTTGTGAGTCTGTCTGTCTTCATTTCTCTCTGCTCAATCCAGAACTGTTAAGAGTTGGCATCTTCCAGATCTCCTCATTAGGCAATGTCATTGTCTCAATGACCCTACTCCGCCAAATCAGAAGTTCAAGCTGAAAAGCCATTCCTGGGAGGGAATGACCAGCTTTAAAATGCCCATCCGTGGGAATCCCACCATCTTTTCAGTATGGTGCCTTCTGTGCTCTTTAAAAATTTAAAAATCTGTATTTTAGTCACATCGATTTGGCTTTAACTTTTTTGATAGGTTCAATTTACTATATTTGGTATAGTTATTAGCATTATGCTGGAAAATGTTTGTTAGATTTCATTGTTTTTGTAAGCCATTATCAGCAAGCCTGGAATAGTTTGGAGGGAGGGAGGAAGGAAGGAAGGAAGGAAGGAAGGAAGGAAGGAAGGAAGGAAGGAAGGAAGGAAGGAAGGAAGGAGGGAGGGAGGGAGGGAGGGAGGGAGGGAGGGAGGGAGGGAGGGAGGGAGGGAGGGAGGAAGACCATCTACTTTAATTTCAAGAATTTTGAGGAGTGAGAGATTTGCCTGCAACTTTCTTGTTATCTGCTCAGGCTGAAGCAAACCTCAGAGCCTTTTTTTCACACTTCCTGACTATTAATAAGTTTCTCACTTTAATCAAAAATAGATAGTAGAACCAGTTCGTCGATTAAAGTTAGTGAGAAACCTGGTTCTCTCAATCAAGTCTTTGTTGAAACATAAATATTCTATGTTATGTCCGCCAAGTTGGGGCAGACAGATTCCCAGAACAGATGTAGCCAATTAACAGGATCCCTTGTCAGGCTGCTGAAATAGCTGCTGTAAGTACTCCACTGCCCCTGTTATCCTGGCCAAGATACTAATATTGCATTTGGCAGGTTGGGTTGTAGGTTGGTGAGGGGAGGGGAGGAGAGAAGCTCCAATTTTTTCAGATTATTTTCATGAGCCAGGATTCAGTCAAACTGGGATCTGATTGTACAAGGGTTACCCTCTGAGTAAGGAACATAAGAAATGGCTTTCCAGCCAGTCAGTCTGCTTGTTCATATAGCCCACTATTTTTAATACTGATTACTGATCATTTGCTCAGGACAATGGTCTGTCTGTCCCTTGCTGCCCAAATATGTTTTCTGTAGCTTCAAAGACAGAGTCCAAGTTAAGAGATCTGCATGCATCAGCTGAAATGGAGTTCCAATTAACAGTAATGTCACTACAAGTTTTGGAAAGTATTGGACTTCAGAGGTGCTTTTCTAAAAGGCAATTGGATCTTTATGGGGTTTTTTTCTTTGAAAATGCTTCACTTATCATCCAATTGAAGAAGCTCCTTGGATGAGAATTGTAATGTTTTCAAGGAAAAAACCCAGAAAGTCTAAGAAGACAACCATGGTCTGGATGATTGAGAATCTCCATAGACATACTGAAATTCAAATAAAGATTTTAATTCAGGATTAGGCAACCTGAAACCATCAGAACTCTGCATAGCCTCCAAATTTCCTACTCTGATGGATCTCATTTTCCCTCAAATCTTTTCTATTGGAACATGTTGAACAGATGATCTGCTTCCTTTTTCTGATGTTCATGGTAGCTGCAGTGTGTTTGTGCTCACCTAAATAATGTTCTTATACAGCTTCTCTTGTGGGAGGTTGGGTTGTTATTTTGGAAGTGGAACAGTTGATAGATGTGGGTAGTTTTATAATAGACTTGTGTTTCTAATTTGCCATCACTGGCTCTGCTGATGAGAGTAGTGTGTTCTAATTTTCTTCTTCCCTTGTGAATTTTATTCCTTTGAAATATTGTTGCCAGTTTCATGTGTGTTCTCTAGTTGGTCCTTTTTTTATTATGACAAAGGTGTCATCTATATACCAGATCCATCCATACCTTGTGTTGTATCCATGGGAGTGCTATAGATTCCAGGTGTTGCATTAAGGTCTCTGCTATGAATCCTGAAAGCAGTAATACCATGGGTTCATTTGTTTGTATATTTGTCTGTTGAACTAAAAGTAGGGAAAGTTTGATAAGATCCATGATTCTGGCTATTTCACTCTTGGTGAATTTACTTAGGTCAGGTATGCTATACAATAGTCCTGTCATGGATACTTTGGCTAATTCTGAGTCTATGAATATGAAAACTGCTGGGACATCAAATAGAGCATGAGTTCATTTTTCTCTATTATCACATCTTTGATTGTTTGAAGGTACTTTAGTAGGGAGTTGTTGTAGTATTCGCTTCCCTCAGTAAGGTGTTCCAGCTTTTTTGTCAATTCATACCAAAGTAGTAGGTTGGGGTTCCTGGTAACGATGCCTGAGAATGTTGAGGATTTTTTTAGATACCATGAAAACATTAGGAGAAGCGTGATCCATTTTGTGAGACTCTTCTCAGACCAGATATGGTCCATGAGTGCCTGGTTCCATTGCTTTGTTCTTAAGACTATTTGCATTCCTGTTTGTCTTCATTCTGAGAATTGTAGCTTGGCAAAGACTGCTGGAGATTCTCTTTGTAATGCATGCAATTCCAAGGATTTGTAGGGAAGGAGAAATTAACATATATCTCATTATGATCTGTCAAGTAAAACTGACAAAAAAGAACACAGAATGCTTGCTTCAGGTATTTTTAATATGGGCAACATAATGGGGATCAGCTTGGATACTCTTGAGGAAGTCAACAAGCTTTTGCAGAGCTGTATCATTTTGTCATCTTTGGTTCCACTTCCTCCGTGCACAGAAGGCTGATGAAATGAAACCCCGTGCCCAAATTGTGGTGAACCTTGGCGACCCAACAGGTTGCCTGAGATGGGAAAATGCTAGCAATGAGTCATTGCCAGTTCTTGCATGCTGACTGTGTGGGATGCAAATTGCTTTTATATGCTGAAAATCGCAGATCTTGCTAACGGTTCCAGTGATGCATCCCACATCAAGGGAGGGGGGAGTGTACACACAGTGCTTTGCCTTGCTGCAGCTGTGAGAGAGGGCAATCTCGTGTATGGCTATTAGCAAAAATACCATCAGTGTGGTACAATAGTGAAGATATTGGAACTTTCCAAGGACATGGGACCCATCACTCCTTCTGAATCCAATCAACCTTAAGAGTTATTGTTCTGGGGAATACAGTGTCAGGTCTTTGAGATAGCTAGGACAGGAAGTAGACTCCACAAGATATACCCTCCATGTAGCAATAGTAATAGCACTGGGACTTCTATACTATTCCATGGTACTTTACAACACTCTCTGAGTAGCACATTGCCCCCAACAATTTGGGTCCTCATTTTACTGACCTCGGAAGGATGGAAGGGTGAGTCAACCTTGAGCAAGTAAGGATTGAACTCCTGGCTGTGGGCAGAGTGAATCTGCAATGCTGCATTGTAACCATCGCACCACCACGGCTCCTTAGACAGATGTTATGTGACATCTCTTTTTTGTGAGCTACAGTGGTTTGGGGTGTGATTCAAGGAGCTATGCTCTCAGGCGTTGGGTAGGAGATGGACCCCTGTTTCAGACTTGTATGTTGTCTGGAATGCCTTTTTGTAACTATCCTGTAATTATTTTGAATTAATGTTTACTGCATTCTTATTTACTTGGGTTTGCATTGTTTCCATACTCCATGAGCCACCTAGAGTCATTTGATGTTGAGCAACATTAAAAATTGAATAAAATAAAATAACTTGCAAACAGGTCTAAACAAATTGAACCACAACATAATGCTGCCCCCCACTACAGACTGCCAGAAAGGAACTGCCCCAAATTGCCAGAGTTAATAAACCATGTTATAGCTTAACATGAAGGTTGGGTTTACATAAAATATTGACTGTAACACTGAACATAAATTACCCAACCCCATTTTAGCCTCCTCTAATACTGTACAGCAGGGGTCTTCAAACTTAGCCTTTTTACGACTTGTGGACTTCAACTCCCAGAATTCCTCAGCCAAGCAGGTTTGCAATGGGGAGAGGAGTTAATTTACTTTTTCAAAAAGCAACCAAACACTTTTCCAAAAAACTTTGCGAATAATGTGAGCTTCTCCTTCTCCATCTTCTTTCTGAAAACAATGGCCTCTTGACCATATCCTGATCAATGTCTCAGTTCCCAAATTCAATCTTGGACACTGATATTAAATTATATCCCCCTCCCCATCTCCCTCTATTTCATCCAGTCATCTAAAAAGCCAGGGTAGTTCCATAATGCCAGTCCCATGAGTAAGCAGCAGCAATTTTCTACCATAAAGCTGTCGAAGGCTTTGAAATATACAAAAAACATTATGACAATCATTATTAATATAAATTACTGGAAAGCAGTCCATTAGTCACATCTGTTCTGAAGGAGAGATCTTTTTGCCCTCCTCCCCCACTGCTTAATTTTTCGAAATAAATGAAGTCTATAAAGCGGGCCATGTGTATATCTTGCAACATCTCCCAAGGAAAAGCTAAGATTGCTTTGTTAAAGCAACAATTCATGGTGGATCTCCCTGGTTTGCAGAAAAGCACACACGTTGGAAAGCTTGGATCATATCCTCCTATGGGTTCTAAAAAGAATGATGGAAACTGTTTTTAGAACACAAATAAAGCAAACCAGGGGAAAAATAGTTTCTTCCTAGCTCTAAAAAGCTTTTAAAAGCAGGAGAGCGCTAATGTACTTCCATGACACTTTACCTTTCAGATAATAGTCGTTTGTCATTTTAATTTACTTACAAGATAACAGCTGAAGAGAGCTTAGTAGAGCCCCAGATCTATGACTTTTAAAGGGCATCTAATGAACATCTACTCTCGCTCATCTTTTGAAATGTCCTATTTGTATGTTGCACTGTTTGTTGAGACAGGCTATCCATTAAAAAAAGAAGCATCCATTATTATGAATTTGCTATATAAAAAGGGTGTTATTGTCTTATCCTTTCCCAGAAAAAGAGGCATATTTTAACAGGCAATAATAAGGGGGGGAAATTGCCTATCTCCATGCCTTGGATGAATCATTTTGAATTTGTTAAATATGCAGAACTTAAGAGATTCACTGACAAAGCTAAAGATCAACATGTTTACCCAAAATGCAATTAGTGTCAGTTTTTGAAAAAGTGAGATGAGTTGAGTTTAGCCCAGCTATCAGAAACTAGCAATTTTGTGTGTCCTAGTTATAGTTGGAAATTAGGCAAACTGTGTCTTGTGGGGGTCACCATTCCAGGGATATTTTCTTACCTAAACAGAGAAACAGGATGACCGTGGGTGAGTAAAAGAGCAGTGAAAGTTGATCAACTTTTGATTTCCTGTTGGCTTCCTTCTGGGAAGGACTCTGGGCAGTTTACAACAACATGGTTTACTTTCTGTTTTGCTTCTCTCCATATCAAATTCACAGCACCCTTTTAATAAAGAAAGAACAAGCCAGATATCAAATCATGCTTCTTGTATACAGAGAGCATGCTGCCTATGGTCCTGCCTCCAAAAGAGACATCTGTACATATGTGATTCCCAACACGGCTTTCCTTTGGGTGAACTAAGCTTAGTTTTGGCTTGCTGCATGTATAATATAACTAAGTACCTAATGGCTAACTCAGTGGAACATGCTCTTTTCCAAATATTTGCAATAGTGAAGAGATATCTGCTGCAAATCTCCCTGTGGCCTTATTCCAAATGCATACCAGATGTTCATGGTTTATAACAATGAATTCCTCCCTATTGTTGCCTTATTCCACTAGGCCAGTGGAGGATCTGCCAGTGGAACATTTCCATTCTCAATCCATGTAGCTTCCAAAGTTTTCAGAGAGACCTTGCCTGATTGATTAATTAATAAAGTAAATCCTGACCCATATCAGTTAGATTTAACAGACGTGGCTGAAGGAAGGTCATCTAGACAAAATGTCCATGGCCTAATCACTGATCCACACTGCCATCTTGAATGTAATAAGGTGAAATATTTCTAGGACTATCAGAATAGCCAAAAGGACATTCCAGCATTTGTTCGGTGTGTGTTGTGTTTAATTAGCATGTACATTCCTAAAAGATTTCACATTGCTGACATCCTGAGTTCTTCTTTAAACAAATGTTTTAGGACAATAGTTTAGTTGCAACATATGGATCTGGGGTCCAATATCTTTTGTCAGTGAGTTCTTAATAGAACTGTAGTAGTCTAATTGCAGCTTCTGTAGTTTTTGTCTGTGAGTGATGCAATATCCAGTTTGGTCACTGTGTGTGTAGACCTTTACCCACTTAAGACAGAACGTTGCCCAGGGTATACAATCATGGAGGTAGTCTATACTTCATAGACCTTATTATGGTGATTTTATTAAGCTTTTATCTTAATTTAATATATCTCCTATATTGCACTGTCCACATATCTTACATACATATACATACATACAAACATATTCTGACACTTTATTTAACCTGACTTTGTATATCAGTGATTGCATGCATATCCTCTGTAGATGCCACATGCTAAATAAATGCCACATGCTAAATAAATAAATAAAGTTGGTTCTATCAGATGCCCTTTTCATTCCCCACAATGTGCACATCTCTGTACCAATCTCAGGTTGGGTTTGCTGAAAAAAACTTAGCCAGATCACTTAAAATCCTATTAGCTATAATTTGGTTAGAACTTGGTTGTTTAAACTAAGGAAGTTTTGATGGCTTGATGCATTCTGTATCACCCGGCCGGTTTGAATAGCTTGTAGTTCTATGTATTGTGTATCTCCTGAAATGAGAATAATTCTTTAATGCAGTTGAACATCTAGTCTACAGCCAGCCTCTGAGATAGTAAGAGTAATAAAAAAAAAGATTCAGAGGAAATGACACATAACTCTCTCTTTCAAAGAATGGCAAATTAAATTGGATGAGTATGAGCCATGTAAAAAATAATCTCTCTTTTTTTTAAAAAAAGGCTGATAATTAATTAAATTTAGAAAATAATCATGTATTGTAATTCCAGATGTGGCCTGGACTGAAGTTTGGGTGGGGGCTGGTTAACATAAGGACTTCGTATATTAGCTATTGTTTTTTTTTTATTGAAAAGTTTTAAGATACAATTTTCCTTTAAAAAAAACCCCTTCCCCCTCCCTCCTCCCCCCTACCACCCCCCTCCCCCCTCCCTCCTCCCCCCCTACCTCCCCCCCTCCCCCCCTCCCCCCCCCCGACTTCCCAGAGCTAAATACAAGGTATATATATAAAAGAAAGCAAACATAAACAACCATATACTAACAACTATAAATTCTAAAATCCATCACTCTCTAGCTTATATAGGATAAAACAAACCTTAGCAATATTAAATATATATAAAAAACTAAAATAAAAAAAGAAACACTCTCTAGCTTATATAGGATAAAACAAACCTTAATAGTATTAAATATATATTAAAAACAAAAAAAGGGAAAAAAAACCCCAAGATAGAAAGAGAAAAAGAAAAAGAAAAAAAAGGAAAAAAGAGTTATTCAAATACTACATAATACTTCCCAACCCTATACTTATCCTAAATAGACTCCATCCATTTTGTCCATTCCATGATATAACGTTCTTACAGATAATCTTTCAAATTAACCAAAATCTTCGCCACCTCAACCAAATCAGAAAACTTTAAAGTCAACTCTTCTATAATCGGCCGTTCCTCTTCCAGTGCCACATCTATAATTATTCCAAACAAAAAAAGATTGCGAACAAAACTTTAACCTCCATTTGAGAATCTTCTGTATATTCCACCATACTTTAATCCAAAAAAAGCTCACCCTTTCCACAAAACCACCACATATAAAAATATATTGCGTCTACACCCAAACCTTTTCCCACCTCCCATACTTGACTATAAATACGTCGTAGAAATTCCATAAACTTCTGCAAATCCTGCTATTTTCTCTTCTTAGATCGTTTTGCAGCAGCACGCGTCACCCTCTGTTCTATAGAATCATCCGACGAGGTTATATCTTGATCTCCTCCAACACCGTTGTCTTCTATCTGACCATCTTCGGCCTCTTGATGCACTCCTTCTCCAGATCCCTTTTCAGCTTCCAGAAGTGTTAATGGCGTTGCATTTAAAACATTATTGTAGAAATCACGCGCTTGCATCACAGTAACCAAACGGTACCTTTTACCTTCGTGCGTCACCATCAACCCAACTGGGATCTCCCATCTGAACCTTATATCTCGTTGCTTGAGCTCTTGCACAAGAAATGTAAAATCCTTCCTTCTCCTTAGAATCTTTGGAGGAATTTCTTTTAAGACCAAAACTTCTTGATTAGCAATCACAACTTTAGTATCATAAGCAGCTCGTATAACTTCATCTCTAGTTTCCCTTTTTGCAAAATATACCACCACATCTCTAGGCAACTTTCTCTGTCCAGCAATCCATGAATTCACACGAAACACTTTATCCATGCCTCCTTTTATTTCAGATGCTGGCTGTTTCAATACTACTTCGAAAGCCTCAGAAACCAGCTGCTTTAGATCTTCCTTAATATTCTCCTTTAAGCCTCTAATTCTAATAGCAAACTGCATCTGGTAATATTGAGCAAGACTCAGTTCCTTTTCCATTTTATCTTCATTCTCCAATACTTTTGCTTCTAATATAGCATTCTTTTGAGTCAAATCTTCTAGCTTTTCCTCCAATTCTTCCACACAACGAGCCACTTTACACACTGAAGACAAGATGTCTACCTTCATCACTCTGAACTTCTGTTCCATCCTCTCCTCCATTCTCTCCTCCAATTTCTCCAATTTCTCCTCCATCTGTGCAAATCTATCATTAATTGATTCCAAAATTATCTGGGTGTGTTTTTCAAGAGCATCTTGTAAGTCCTTTGATGTCAATACATCAGGAGGATGCAGCGCTTGCAGTAATGATTGTTGCACCGGAGAAGTTCCAGCACTCTGAAGAGTTTTAGGGGGTGGTTTAGCCGCCATCTTTTACCAATTGTGACGCACTTTCACTTCAGATTTATAATCCAAAAAAAAAGTCCATCAAGCTGGAGAGTAAAATATAATAATCCTCTTCACCTTTTCCTCTTGTATCGCTCTGCCTGCTCCTTTAATCCATAGTCATTCCTTCAGGCAGGGGTGGTCGCAGACGCCTGGCTCTGCTCCAAGAAATCAGGAGCAGAGGCGCTGGCCAGCTGGGAGCAGCCCAGGCTACGGGGGAGTTCAATCCTTCAGCCGCCCAAGCCATAAGCTCAGGCGGCCCTGGAGAACTCTACCCCTACCTGGGAGCTCACCCCCTCCTCTTCTCCCGAGGAGGGGGCTTCAAATTCGCCCGAACAGCTGATCGGCGCTGTTTCGGGCGAAAATAACTCAGCTGAGCCGCGGGCAGCCCGGAGAGGCTGTCTTCGACGCCGCGCCGCTACCGGAAGTCCCGTATATTAGCTATTGTTAAATAAGGGTAGAATGTTTCAATAAATGTACCGTATTTTCCGGCATATAAGACGACTTTTTAACCCATGAAAATCATCTCAAAAGTTGGGGGGTCGTCTTATACGCCCAGTCATCTTATACGCCGGAAAATACGGTAAACTTAATTGTTCATTCTGATTTATGATTTGCAAAATACATCCTCCTCTTTCTCTTTTTCCCACATCAACAATGTTACCAGTTGTTGGAGAGCCATTGGCTGGAACTTTGGTTAAGAGAAATAAAGAACTCTGTAGAACAGGGGTGTCAAACTGCCAGCCACAGGCCGGTTGCATCATACGGATGCCGCACCCACTTCAGCTCCGGCAATGTGAAAAAAATCCCGATATGTCGTGACACATCACGTGACATGGCAAGTTTGACACCCGTGCTCTAGCAGCCTGCTTTGCCTTGACTACCTGGATCATATCAGGTCTTCTGCTTTCTAGCCTCGCATCTTAATCACTAGGGCAGGGGTAGGCAACCTTGGCTCTTTTATGACTTGTGGACTCGTGAAGTCCACGAGTCATAAAAGAGCCAAGGTTGCCTACCCCTGCACTAGAGCAAAATGGAGGTAGCTTCAGGGGGCTGTTTGAAGTTAGGATGGAACTCTTTGGGGGTACCCAGTTCCAACGGCCACCTCCCCCCAGTCCCACAAAGTGGCATGACCACGACTGGCCCACATTTACAGATGTTTGCAATGTCCCACAGTCCATGAGCACATTTTAAGACAGTTTTGCTGAAAACCAGCATTAATTTTTAGCAAAAAAACCCGGCCATTGCAAGCCATTATTAGCTTAATGACCATGGCATTTGCTTAACAATCTCAATGGCCACTTTATGACCACTTCATTTATTTAACAACTGCCACAAAATGGTCATAAAATTGGGTCAGTCACATGGGTGACCAGTTTTACAACTATCATGATTTACAACCATAATGGGCAGGCTCCATTATGGTTTGTAAGTTGAGGATTACCTATACTCTTGATTGTTTAGGTATGTGGAAAAACACCTTCACTCTAAAAGTTTCTTCTGCTCTGGAAAAAATTGAAAAGCATTTTTTTTGTGGCTGTTGTTGAATTAGATGATGTTTGGTAAGGAGAAAATGCAGAAAAATTTCCATGCTTGGCACAATTGAATAACATCTGGAAAACTGGAAATCTCTTCGGAACTGAATTAGTTGGTGATTTCTGATTAAGCATCTTGAACACAATCCTAACTAAAAGAATTTAAGTTTTCTCAGCAAGGCAACTTAAGCAAAAGTACATTTTTAAGATACTTTGGGTTTTCTTTCACAGTAAAGTACATCCCCATTTTAACTAAAAACTTAGAAACCAATTCTAGTCAAATCGGAGAAAGATTGCAGAAGATTAAAGGCGTACATTCCGGGGTATAAAAAGAAATTCATCATAGATTCCTTTTGCCTCAGAATGCTGTGATTTGCTAAACAAACACTGACTCACCATGGGTGACAGCCTTGATCTATTGCCATTTGTCATTTGTGGCTAGAAAAAAATGTCAAAATGAGTACACATTTCTAGAAGAAAAAAGCTGATGGACCCAAGTTACAAAGAAATGGAGAGAACACAAGGGAATCTGAGTAAAAATGGGAACAAATAAATTAGGGAAAGCTGCACAAAAGAAAGGTAAGAATTTTCTATTATTCTGTTATAATTTCTATTATCGTACCGTGTGTCATAATGGTTTTAAGTGACAAGAAGACAGATTCCAGTTTAGTTTTAGGAAAAGCTTTCCGATAATAAGGTGGTTGAAACAAATAGGCTTGACCCCAGTTCCTCTGCTATCAACATGCCTACCATTAATACAGGTAGTCCTCAAATTACAACCATTTGCTTATTGACCAAAGTTACAATGACACTGCAAAAAGGCGATTTATGGCCTTGTTTGACACAGTGGTTGCAGCATCCCGTGATCATGTCTTTGTGATGATCTCAGTGTTCTGGGATCACGTTATCACCTTTTGTGACCTTCAGTGGGGAAGCCACATTTACTAGCTTAAGAACTGCAATGATTCACTTTAAAAAAACTGTGTGAAGAAAGGTGGTAAAATGGAACAAAATTCACTTAACAACTGACTTGCTCAGCAACAGAAATTCTGGGCTCAGTTGTGGTCATAAGTTGAGGACTACTTGTATCTTCAGAAGAGGTTCTCCTAAAGGTGTTCCTGCCATCAGAGTTTGTTTCTTGGCCACACAAAAGAAAGCCTTGTCCTACTTTGTTTCCAGACTGTAATCTGCTCTTTCTCAAGAGTTGTACTTAGCTTCCATTTTCCTTTTTTCTCTGAATATCAGTTTATTCAGAAACGTGGGATACTAATCAAACTAAATAAATATATCCAATCCTCAGACCGGTTATTTAGAACATGAATGGGCTGCACAAAAGAAGATGTGCTCAAACAGAAGCTAGAAAATGTCTATGGAGATTCTCAATCATCCAGGCCGTGGTTGTCCCAAAAGTGGTTTTTTTTTTCAAAAGGCAAAATGGACTTTGTTTTTCCTTGAAGACTTTTTGCTTCTCATCCAAGAAGCTTCTTCAGTTCTGGAAGCTTCTTGGATGAGAAGCAAAGCCTCCAGTTGCCTTTTGAGAAAAGCACTTTGGGAGAAACTAAAAAAAACCAACATGCACAAAAACTTTAATTTGGATTTCTGCCTTGAGCAAGCACTTGGACTCAGTGGTCACTTCCTATTCTGTTATCTGAAGTGGGTTCCAACGTAGTGCATAATTATTTTCCTTTCTTGGTTTCTGGAAAGTTAGCAGCCCCACCTGAATTTAATATTATTTGGATAAAGGTAAAGGTAAAGGTTCCCCCGCACATGCATGCTAGTCGTTTCCGACTCTAGGGGCTGGTGCTCATCTCCGTTTCAAAGCCGAAGAGCCAGCGCTTGTCCGAGGACGTCTCCATGGTCATGTGGCTGGCATGACTAGACGCCAAAGGCGCACGGAACACTGTTACCTTCCCACTGTAGTGGTCCCTATTTTTCTACTTGCATTTTTACGTGCTTTCGAACTGCTAGGTTGGCAGAAGCTGGGATGAGTAACAGGCGCTCACTCTGTTATGCGGCACTCGGGATTCGACCCACCAAACTGCCAACCTTCTGATCGACAAGCTCAGCGTCCTAGCCCACTGAGCCACCGCGTCCCTTATTATTTGGATACAAACATAAATAAATGAAAAGTAACATGCAACCTGCCTCCAGAGTCATCTCTATTTCCATGAATGCCTCTAAGCCTCCTATATAAAACAGAAACAAATCTTAGTAAATAATAATAATAAAAAGGAAATTGTGGCCCAGTTATTTGACTTGGTTGAGGGGGAAAAAAACTAAGAGGAAACATAAAAGCAAACTCTGCTTGTAGAGACACTGTGGGGGCCTAGAGGGAGAGGTAAGGAACAACTTTAGCAATTTGTCTTCCGATAAATGGGTATTTTCTGACTGATAAATCTGTCCTCTAGGCATTCAGTGAAAATGCCCAGGAATGCCAATGTTCTCAGAAATCCAAACATACCAATTAGTGCCCCCGCCACCTCAAAAAATGGAGCTCCTGGTTTTAGAAAACCTTGCTTGTAAATGAATGCATACATATTAAATGAGCAAATATTAGGATAGCTATGTAAACTGTATTAAAATGCATAAAACGTGGTAAAATATGTATAAATTCTATATGAAATAGATTTTCCAAGTAACCTTTTACAAAGTTCACTGGGAAATAAACACATGTTTATCTTTTTATTGTCGTCCATCCAGCACAGTCCTAATTGTACTGTTACCTTACTTTATAATAACGAGTTAAAGATAAAAGCATTGCTGGACCAGTATTAAAAGACAAAAATATGCAGAAATTGTCCTTTCTTCATTTCTATAATTTAATGCTACCTTTCAGCTATACATTTTTTTTACCCTCATGTTTAAACATTAGGGTTTTCAGTTTTGACAAAATGTCCGCTGATATTTGCAGGACCTGCTATAATTTCTATGCATTTCTAGGAATTCCAAATATACAGTTTGCAGATCCTTTTTCTAGGAACATGAGAGTGTTCCCAGAACACAAAATTGTTTGGATTTTCATCTTTTTTTTTTTTTTTTGGATGGCTGAGAACAAAAATGTGTAACACTAACTCTAAACCAGGCTTAATCTGCTTTAAAAAACAGAATCTCCAACATTCCCCACTAAACATTCAGGGGGAAAGCCTAATGTCCTACCTCGCTCACTATAGGTTTGGCCTCCCTCCCATTTTATATTTATTTTTTATTTTATTTTAATTCCATTTATATCCCGCCCTTCTCCGAAGACTCAGGGCGGCTTACAAGCTTAGCAGTAGCCTTCATTCTATGTATATGCCTGCTTATTAGGGCTTTCACACACACCCCAAGCGGCATTATTACAAAGTCAGCTTAATTGCCCCCAACAATCTGGGTCCTCATTTTACCTACCTCGGAAGGATGGAAGGCTGAGTCAACCTTGAGCCTGGTGGGATGCGAACCTGCACTAATTGCAGGCAGCTGGTGTTACTTAAGGAGGCATTAGCCCACTGCTCCTTCACTTGTTAAAAAGCTCTCCTGGTTAAGAAGAGCCTTCCTGGTTAAGAACTGGCCCTATTTGAACCTTGGGCCTGTCACTCTTTCTCGGGCCCTAGGAAGAGAAGCAATGGCACACACCACTTCTGAAATTCTTGCAAAGAAAACCACAGGGATTTGCACAAGCAATTGCCAGGAGTCGACACTGATTTGAAGGCAGGCGCATATACATATCTACAGACACTCACATACACAACTGAATCCAAATAACCAGAGTGTATCTTATCAGAATCTTGACTTGGTCCTTTTTTTCCCCCAAAAGAGCACAACAAAATTAACTACCATCATTTTAATTGAATACAATGATCTCTTGGTGGCATGATTTTGATATTATGCAATCTTATGTAATGAGTTTGCACTATTTGTCATTAGATTCTTCTTGACTGCCACCTACCCATTCACATTTAGTCAAACCATCCCAACAAATTAGCATCCAGAGAAGAATCCATGTTGCTTGATGAGCTTATGTGTTGTAGAAATTCCCCACCCTGAGCAAATATTAATGTGCTTCTAAAATGAATCATACCATGCCCTTTTTTAATTCATAAGTGTTGAAAGCAACACTTGAAAGCTATAAAATCTGATCAAAGATGATAGAACACCAATCACTCAATAGTCGGTGTTTTGCAAAATGACAAGTCAGCACGTTGATATGAAAATGTGTGTGGAATTAATGGGCTAACACAGGAGTAGGCATCTTTCCAGAAACTAGGGAATTGTGACTTCCAGCATCCATCATCACTGGCCATGGTTCCTAAATTTAATGAGAATCGTATCCCTCTGAACCATCCTTTTCTTTTCATGCTCACATGGAATTCACACACAATTTGAAGTTGGTCTATAACTCAGGTAGGATTCATGCCTTGAGACCGATGGAAATTTTCCTTCTGAGTTGAATTCCATGCTCTCTAGTGATTCCAGTCTTGATAACCATGTTCCTGATTGCTATATAAATAGCAAACAAACAAACAAAAAAAACCTGAATCCCGCAACAGAGATGCGCATTGGACTCCAAGAAATTCCAAGCAGAACTGGGAAATATGGAAAGATGATGCAATAAAGCAAGGATCTGGATCTGGATCTTTCTAAAGTTTCAGCTGCAAAGAAATGTCTGCAAAAAGTAGCGTTTCTGTTTTCAATTTCTCCTGTATGGAAAATGCAAATGTAGGACAGAAGAGAACAACATAACTGACAGGTCAATCTCTGTCTGGAGGAATGGGTGTTGTACTTTCAGGCTTCCAAGATTCTGTAAATGGTTTGCAATAAAGTATATATTTTTTCCTCTGGTTTGGATTCGTACCTGGTTTATACCCCAATTGCATTAATCTTGCAACTTTGCAATTACAACACACACACACACACACACACACACACACACACACACCAAACTTTACAGTCCAAGAAACTAGGCAGGGTGTCTGTCTTCTGAGCTTTTTTCCTACCCCATTATCCAGTTGTGGGCTATGCTGTCCCTTATCTGACTGTTCTCTATGACCAATCTCACAAAGTCTTTCCTATATACCATCTTATTAATTATCTCTCAGCCCTAATCAATCTCAAAGCATTGTTGCTATGGAGCCTACACAAAGGGAGATGCCCTTGTAAGCCACTTTGATCAGGAGAAAAAGCAAGATATAAATGTAACACCTACTTCCAAAATACATGTCAAAAGGAATCCTTTCTGAACATGATGTCAACAATTCCCTGTTTTGTTCCACTGAGCAGGCAAAATGCTTCACTTTTGAAAACCTAATATCTTGTCTTGCCACAATGAGGACTAATCCATTTAGGAAACACAAACTGATATCAAAATTATCAGTGGAACTACAGCGATTTCTACTGAATGATTAACAAAAACCAAGCAGATAAATCGCAGCATAGTTTCCTCCAGACATACTGAGTCTACAATTCTTAGAAAAGAAAAAGAACTTTGGCCAAAAACAACAGTGTGTAACACTGGCTTTAAAACAGGCTTAATATGCAGAGTCTCCAATTTTCCCAAGTATAACAGCTAGAAATTATGGGAGTAAATAATTCCATAACTAATTGAACGATAGCTAGCAAGAGACTCATACCAAATGTACAAACAACCTCTGTGTGTGTGCGTGTGTGTGTGTGTGTGTCTGTGTGTGTGTGTGTCCCACAGCGGCCAAGAGAAGATAAAAATCACCTAAACAATGTGGTATTCCAATTCACTTGCATTGCACTTGTTAGATACTGGGTTCGTGGCTTCAATGATGAGACGAGGCGAGTGAGTTCAGCAAAGATCATTGTTTATTGCTTGCAGAAACTGAACTGAGAAACAGGGCTGCGAATGCAGCAATTTATACCCTGGCCTCTAGGTAGCAGCCAACAAGTTTAAAGCAACCTATTGCCACCCTAGAGGCAGCCAATGGCGGCACTGGAGACAGGTTGTCTGAGGAGCTGGGAGCCATTAGCCAGCTTCCCTGCTTAAACAACCTACCAGCAATTAACCCACATGATGTTCCCTTAACAAGACAAAGCCCAATACATTACAGCACTCATGTTGGAGGCACCATTTAAGGTGCTTCTGGGTTGAAAGGATTGGGCATAGATATCACCATTGCCCGAAGGACACCCACTGGGGAGCTTCCTTCATGGCCTCAGCAGAAGCTGGAGCGAAGGATGGGACCTCAACCACACCCCGTAGCGGTCAACACTCTGGTTTTAAATGTGGGCTGGCTAATCTCCAACCCAGAGTCTCAACCACGTGAGCTACTAAGTACTTACCATGTAAAAATGTCCACTTCACTCATGAATATAAAACTGCTTCAATTAGGAAAATAATGCTTCATATTAATGCGGAAAAATAAATGATGTTGATGGCTGGAATGCTATTCTTTTCAAAATAGATAGCCTAACAGAAAGATTCTATTTCTTACTCTTTGGAGGTGTGGACTCTCTTCATGTCTTTTGAATTAGTGTACATTCTAGAAGAATATGAGACAATAATTTATGAGAGAGTGGGAAGGGTGAGGAAGAGGCTTATTATATGATGAGTGGAACGTTTTTTTCATCTGGTGATTCACCTGATTTTTTCTCTCTGCCTCATTCTGGCAGTTTAATTTAATTGAAAGGACAGCATTTAACATTACAAATAAACAGATTGAACAAGGTATCTTGTCTAAATGTAATCATTTTAACTGTTCTTAATTTTTGTAATTGTTGTATTGTTATTTTAAAAACATTGTGAATCGCCCTGAGTCCTACGGTATATAAGTCTAATAAAGATAAAGATAAAGATAAAGAAAGATCTTTAAAAGGTTTAGAAGAAGACTAGGACAAATGGATGGCACCTTCTCTTTCTTTGTCTCTTCCATTGTTCATGATATGGCTGACTCCTAATATACTTTCATTTCGTTTTTTAAAGGCATTCGTTTTGAAATATAGTTCAATCTCCCTTTATCCTTTGGAGTGGCTTTTAAAAAGTTCCCAACTGGTATTTAGTAAGTTGATCTTTCCGAATTCTATTGTTTCACACAAAACAATTGTTTGTGCTTTTACTTAGAACAATTTCATCCTCCAGCCAAGAATTCTCCCAAACTGTCACATAAAAGTTCAATAAAAAAAATAGAATTTATCCACAAAGTTAAATTTAAAGCAAAGGGAAAGAAAAAGGCAAAACAAAACACACCGAAGGACCAATTCTTAAAGTTATCCAGCAGTTCTTCTAATGACAAGCCAGAATGGAATGAGAGACAAAAGATTGCACAGCTGGGTTGCCAGTTTCTCTTTTTGAGAAGTAAGGATGACTCCAGACCTATAATCTTGAAAATAAGGATGGCGTATTATATTTTAAGGGACGCGGTGGCTCAGTGGGTTAGGACGCTGAGCTTGTCGATGAGAAGGTCGGTAGTTTGGTGGGTCGAATCCTGAGTGCCGCATAACAGAGTGAGCGCCTGTTACTCGTCCCAGCTTCTGCCAACCTAGCAGTTCGAAAGCACGTAAAAATGCAAGTAGAAAAATAGGGACCACTACGGTGGGAAGGTAACAGCGTTCCGTGCGCCTTTGGCGTCTAGTCATGCCGGCCACATGACCAGGGAGATGTCCTCGGACAAGCGCTGGCTCTTCGGCTTTGAAACGGAGATGAGCACCGGCCCCTAGAGTTGGAAACGACTAGCACGCATGTGCGGGGGAACCTTTTCCTTTACCTTTTTTATTATATTTTATGCAGGTATACAATTTTAAGGTAAGAACCTTTCAATTAGGATAGAACAGGGGTAGGCAACCTTGACTCTTTTATGACTCGTGGACTTCAACTCCCAGAATTCCTGAGTCAGCATAGCTGAGACATGTAAATATGCTCTCCAGCTTGAGAACTACTAGTTCCTACCTATCCAACTTCAGCCTCACAATTGCTTTGTGTGGAAATGTACTCACTGTGCAGGGTTGGGGCGGGGGGGGAAAGGTTTCAACTCCTTCCCTCCTGGATGGCACTATTGGGCATTGTATGCCAAGACAACTAGACACAGGGATTGTGTGTTTTCTCCCCTCATGCCATCCCTCTGCTGAACACCTGACTCTCGCAGCTGATGAAAAAGCTACTAAGCTTTTTATCTAATGTATATATTAACCCATGAGGTGTGGCTTTTGTATTATTATTTATTCCTTTTTTATAGTTTTTTACTTCTCACTTTATTAGCTGTATACTTTATATTATGATCATATTTATATTCTGTTGTTTTGCAAGCACACTGTGCTTCTTTACCAGAGACATGTTCCTTGTGTATCTAACCACACCTGGCAAAAATGAATGAAATATAAGTTTAAGGGGAGAAAAAAGATATGATGAAGGGTGGAAAACATCTGGGAAGCTGGAAGAAAACATGAGGCTTAAAACACTTCCAGTTTTTCTGCTGGTAAATAGGCGTAAGTGGCTGACACTCTTTTCATAGCATCCATTTTGTGAGACTGCACATGACACATTCTTCAAATGACCCCACTTTCACAAAAAGCTGGTTTACTCTTGATTACTTTCACACTGTCGTGGATTCGGTTTCCCACTTGTCTATCCTCTTCTAACTTACCAATATAACATGCAACTCAAAAGATTTGAACAACCGCAATGTATCCTTCCCACTGGCTCTCCTCAACGTACTCTAATTGTGTATGGTACTGATCCAATTTTGATAAAAGTGAGTGACTATAGATTCCTTTCCTGAATAGAAATTAGGGCTATACAGAAAAGGCCTGCCTTCTGGCTCAATCTTCTTACTTCCCTTGGGGGTTAAACCTTTCAACATGCCTCCTGTTGATGACCAGAGCAGATGGGAAGATTCATAATTAATAAGTGGTCACTGATATATCTCATTTATTTCTTATAAGCATTGTTATATTGGCATTATGCTATATGGTACCCTAAATATGATGAAGGAAGGTATGCAGATGTTTCAAAGTGTAGACAAGTGCTGAGTCAGCAGCCAAATTCAACAGCTATTGTGCCAAACAATTTAGCTGAGTAATTCAAAAGAAATATGGGCGTGCAGAGATCCAGTTCACTTTAACAGTTCATGCCTACGAGAGCCAACTTTTCAAGCATAGTTTCCATTGCTACATATTAATCTGTAATGCAACCATCTTCAAAAGCAACCCCTCCTGCACATTAGGAATAAATTCTGAATGGAAGTTTTTCCTACTTTATGCCTTTCCTAGATGTTTCAGCTCTACTGCACTTGAATCTGAGATAAAAAATCTCCTTTTGCTAAGAATAAATGCACGAGGAACCATTTCATTTGATGCTGAGAAAGTGTTTGACATTGCTAACTGCTAGATCTTAATTATGAAACTGACCATTGTTGGAATTTCTGGTCAGAGACTTCAGCTACAGTTCCCTAGCTGCAGTAAGGAGATAATGCAGAACTTCTAAGAAAGAAGATAGGAACAAAAAAGGATGTGATCTGAAGAGACTCAAATCTCAGAAACGTTTCCTGAATACTGCACAGGTCTAATCAGTAATTGCATATATTTACGTATCAGGAACTCCAGATGGGATAGTTGGATCCAGTCTAGGCTAAGCTGTTTCCAAAGTTCTGAAATGGACCTTTGAAGCAAAGGAGATGCTTTGCATAGAGTTGTAATTTAATTCATGTGCTGCTGAGCTTGTAAGCAGGTTATCAAACAATGATATCTCTGATAGTTTAGTCACAACATCCTCTATTCAGTTTCATTTATAGAATAGAATAGAATAGAATAGAATAGAATAGAATAGAATAGAATAGAATAGAATAGAATAGAATAGAATAGAATAGAATAGAATAGAAAATATGGAATGGAATAAAATAGAATAGAAAATATGGAATAGAATAGAATTGAATAGAATAGAATAGGAAATATGGAATGGAATAGAATAGAATATATGGAATGAAATGGAATGGAACAGAACAGAACAGAACAGGACAGGACAGGACAGGACAGAACAGAACAGAACAGAACAGAACAGAACAGAACAGAACAGAATAGAATAGAATAGAATAGAATAGAATAGGAAATATGGAACAGAACAGAACAGAACAGTATAGAATAGAATAGAATAGAATAGAATAGAATAGAATAGAATAGAATAGAATAGAATAGAATAGAATAGAATAGAATAGAATAGAACAGAACAGAACAGAACAGAACAGAACAGAACAGAACAGAATAGAATAGAATAGAATAGAATAGAATAGAATAGAGCTGGAAGGAACCTGAGAGGTCTTCTAGTCCAACCCCCTGCTCAGACAGGAATAGAATAGAATAGAATATTTTTTATTGGCCAAGTGTGATTGGACATATAAGTTGTCTCCGGTGCATAAGCTCTCAGGGTATATACAAACAACAAAGTAATAACAACATAAGATACAATAAGGGATTAATATATGGAGAAAAGTCAATGCCCGTGTTTATTGCTGACTGGAAACACCCTATGATCTTTTTGCATAAAAAGAAAAAAATAAGCTGCTGATCCATGGTTTGGACATCAGGATGTGATAGATTATAGAAAGAAGACAGTCACTGTGTAACTTTAGAGAAAGAGGTAAATCTACAATTATAACTGCTGTAAAGTTCAGAAGTCACTTCTTTATATCTTTTCTTTCTTTTTCTCTTTTTCTTCTACCTCTTTTCTTTCTTTGTTTTAGCTTCCTTTTTTCTGTTTTCTTCCTTCCTACTCTATTTAATTTGCATTAATTTTTATGCCTCTTTTTAAAAGCTTTCCATAAAAATGACACATTCCAAAAAGAAATGCTTGATACATGTTAGCCCTGGATAATGCAATCAAGTAATGAATAAACATTCAATAAGGTTGTTTTATTAACTTGAGCAGAAGTCTGGATAAATCAAGTGTTTATACTATATATTTTTCCTCCTACAATTCTATATGGAACAAATAAATGCATTTTGGACCAAACAAAATGATCTCTTCCAACGTTTTGTTATCACAGTGGCACTCAGGTGTCACTCTGGATATTAGCACAAAAGCCGGAAGGAGAAAATATGGCATTAGATTAGACAAACAGACCATTGCCCTCTTCTCTCCTACTTTCCTCTGGAAAATAAACTGTCAGCTATTAAATATTTAGACAGAAATAAATACTAATTCAGATACTGAGGGATAGTAAAAGTGCTCCAGTGGGATTATGTGCTAGTCTCTACACCAAACAAACTTCTAAAAATTCTCCTAGGGGGCATTCCTCCTGTAAAACAAGCAATTGTTCTGAAGAGTATATATTCTCCCTTTGCTAATGTTAGACTGTTTAGGTGGATAAAGAAAACAGCTAATATTCTATTGCATTGGCCAAGCAGCTTCTGTGTTATATGGAAACCCAGCCACAAAGTTTTGTACAAATCTTGTAAAGATTATAGATGATATTATCCCTTATCCCTTTGAATAAGTATTGATGTGATATTTAAATTGCTTGTAGTTAGTTTATAAGAGTTAAAGTGCAATAGATTTAGTATTATATTATATTGTTTGCATAAGGTAGACTATGATTGTTTGTATATTTATACCCTGTATCGAGCTCTGGGAAGTCGGGGAGGGGGGGAGGGGGAGGGGAGGGAGGTGTTGGGGAGGGTTGGGGAGAGGGGAGGGGGTTGGGAGGGGTTTTGTCTTTTTAAAAAATGTATTGTAAAACTTTTCAATAAAAAAATAGATATTATCCCTTCAGCATTTAAGCATCAGATATACAATCTTTCAGGAAAATCTATCCCATGATACTTTTATGACAGCATATACAGGTAGTCCTTGACATAGGACCATAATGGAGGCACTCACCATGATCACCTTGCTTAACCACCCCCATCCCTGCTCTCCATGATGGAGTCCTTAAGTGACCGGTCGTAAGTTCAAGGACTACATGTGGACATATCTTGTTTAACATAGTAGATGTAGTAAAATGAGTTCATCTTTTCTCCAGCAGAGTAAAGTTGTCGTGAAGGAATGCTTTGTAAGTTAATTGTACTGAGCCACTCTGAAGGCAAAGGGTGTTAGCTCCTCTCATTGTAAGTAATTCATTACAAGTAATTATAAGACAGTTATTAAGTGAGTTTTGCCCGATTTTGCAATCTTTCTTGCCACAGTTGTTAAGTGAATCACTTGCCTTGTCAGAAGGCGGTAAAAGAGGCTCACATAAATGCATGCCAGTTGCCAAATGTCCGGACTTTGATCATGTGACCATGGGGGATGCTGCAACAGTTGTAAATGTGAAAAATGATCACAGGTCACCTTTTTTTTCCAGTGCTGCTGTAACTTTGAATGGTCACTAAACAAATGGTTGTAAGTCGAGAACTACCTGTACACATATTGAAATGCTGCACAAGCAATTCATTGCAAGTCGATTGTATTTCATTATAATCATCCATAGATAATGTCTAACAATAATAGATTTGTCTGTTGCTTAATAATATCAGTTTTGTAGACCACTGAGTATCAAGGGCCTGAATATTTTATCTTTCCACTGCTGAAGCATAAGTCTTTTAGCAGTAAGCAGGGGACAGCAATTCCACATTCTTTGTCCAAATATCAATATCATTCAAAAGAAAACCAGCATGTCAAAATATTAAATCTTGTGTCACTGTTCAGTTGACACATGTAATAACATCTTCCCCAAATGGAACAGTTGTAGGACACTGTACAAACATCTGATCATGTGAAGCCTCTGACAACATGTAGCTACAGTTTGCTGGAACCACAAATCAGCATTTTGTCTAGTTCTTTTTTTTCCCCCACATGTCCCATAGAAAATAAAAGATAGCTGTTTCAATTCCCAGAATTCCTCAGCCAACCGTGCTGGCTGAGGAATTCTGGGAGTTGAAGTCCACAAGTCTTAAAGCGGCCAAGTTTGGAGACACCTGATATAGTGGGACATTTTGCCATCTTACCTTTAAACCTTCCAGCAGTTTTGAAGTTTTCTTCAATACTAATGTACTCAGTGTATGATCATGACCACAGTTCTTGTCATTCATAACTTATGTCTCTTAACCTCACACAATCTCCTCTCTCCCAGTTTCACTTAAATTCCTTCCACTAAGCCAAAGCAATTCTTGTCATCGGCATCAGCCATTTATTCGTGTCTGACCCTTGGCCACTTTCTGGATCAGCATTCTCTATTCCCTTGTGTCTCGCACTGTCTCCTTCTGATCCGCCATGGTCATCCCAGTGCCATCTTTTGTAGTGTCCAGCCAGAGGGTACCAGAATGGCCCCTTCTCCTTTTTCCACTGATCATCCCAATATGGCTGACTTTTCAAGTGAGTCACCTCTCATGGAATGACCAAAGTATGACAGCCTCTACTTAGCAATCTTTGCTTCAAGGAATATTTTTGGTGAGGTTTGGTCTAGAGCTTCTTTGTTATTTTTGCACTCCCTGGGATGTGTAGTAGTCGCTTCCAGCACTACAGTTGAAAGGCATCCACCCTCCTCCTCTCTGTCTTTTTTCAAAGTCCAGGTTTCACAGCCATAAGTAGCAATTTGAAAAAAAATTATTGTAATTCTACTTTCAGTTTCTACTTTCAAAGAAACTAAAGGAAATTGAAACAGTGTCTCCCTAATCAACTCAATTCAACCTCTTATTTAAAGAGCAGCACAGGGCACGTGCAACCAGTAGAAGATTCTACTAGATTCTAGAAGATTCTATTGTCTAAGATTGCAGTATATTGAGGGAGTCATGGATGAGGTTATTGCTTGATAACAGAGATTAGGTAAATCTGCACATAATGAGTCAATGCAGCCAACATGATGCAATGACACTTATTTTCTTCCAAAATAACAAATGCTTCTCTTGCAAAACTGAAAGGGGCATCAACAGGGAACTGTTAAGCTATTGCGAGATTCCCAGCAGCCTTTCCTTAGCCAAAGATGAGAGCAACAGCTTGGCACTCAGTGCAAAAGCATACTTGAAAAAAAATAGATTTGATTTTGTCAGTTAAGCAATCTGGCCTCTTCTAATTTTTATTTAATACAAGCTCTGCAAGGGGAATTCTGTAGTCATAAAATTTCTATTGGGGAGAGGGAAGCAATCATTTATGTAGATGGTGCCAAGCTATTAGGATAGGTAGATTTTCTCATTCCCCACCCCAACTAAAGCACTCGTATGTATTTTATCATACTGGGACTGTTTAACTTTTGCGTACCTAACTACACCATGAAACAGCTCATTCCATTATTTATTTATTTATTTTATTTATAATGAGACTTGTACGCTGCCCTATCTCCCGAAGGACTCAGGGCGGCTAACAACAATAAAATACAAATGAATACAAATATTAAAAAAGAATTAAATTGTGTCAAAGTCCCACTAAAACCAATAAAAACATTTAAAATCATAATTAAAAACCCCATTATCATCAGTCCAGGTCGGCCTGTTGGAAAAGATATGTCTTAAGGTCACGGCAAAAGGACCGAAGGTCTGGGGCCATCCGGAGCTCCCGGGGGAGTTGATTCCACCAAGCAGGTGCCCCAACAGAGAAGGCCCTCCCCCTGGGGGTTGCCAGCTGACATTTTCTGGCCGACAGCACCCTGAGGAGGCCCTCTCTGTGTGAGTGCACAGGGCAATGGGAAAACGTTCCTGGCAGCAGACAGTCCTGCAAATATCCAGGGCCTAAGCCATGTAGGGCTTTATAGGTAAGAACCAGCACCTTGAATCTCACCCGGAGGGCAACCGGTAGCCAATGCAGCTCACGCAGGAGGGGTGTAATATGGGAATATCGGGATGCTCCCATCACAACCCATGCAGCCGCATTCTTCACCAGCTGAAGCCTCCGGGTGGTCTTCAAGGGCAGCCCCATGTAGAGAGCATTGCAGTAATCTACCTGGGAGGTGACGAGCGCATGAGTGACCGTACGTAAAGCATCTCGGTCCAGATAGGGTCGCAACTGGCGCACCAGGCGAACCTGTGCAAATGCCCCCCTGGCCATGACTCCAACATGATCTTCTAAACTGAGTTGTGCATCCAGGAGGATGCCTAGGTTGCACGCCCTATCAACGGGAGGCAACACCTCTCCCCCCATAACCAAAGATGGAAGATCTTGGACTACACGAGATGCCGATACGTAAAGCCACTTGGTCTTGGCCGGGTTGAGCTGGAGCCTGTTCTTCCCCATCCAGATTCGTACCGCTTCCAGGCACTGGGACATCACGTCGAGGGCATCGCTGGGTTGGTTTCGGATGGAGGTGAAAAGCTGGGTATCATCCACATATTGATGATACCTCACCCCGAAACCACGGATGATCTCGCCCAGTGGCTTCATATAGATGTTGAACAGGAGGGGAAAGAGGACTGACCCCTGAGGCACCCCACAATCAAGGGGCCTTGGGGTTGACCTCTGTCCTCCTGCCAACACCGTCTGCGAACGGCCCGAGAGGTAGGAGGAGAACCACCATAAAACGGTGCCTCCCGCTCCCAACCCCCGGAGACGTCGCAGCAGGATACCATGGTCGATGGTATCAAAAGCCGCTGAGAGATCTAATAGGACTAGGACAGAGGAATAACCCCTATCCCTAGCCCACCAGAGATCATACACCAGCGCGACCAATGCTGTCTCTGTGCTGTACCCGGGCCTGAAACCCGATTGGTATGGATCCAGATACTCAGTTTCCTCCAGGACCAACGGGAGTTGCCGTGCCACCACACTCTCAACAACCTTCGCAAGAAAGCGAAGGTTAGAGACAGGACAAAAGTTATTCAAAATGGCCGGGTCCAGGGCAGGTTTCTTGAGGAGGGGCCTCACCACCACCTCCTTCAAGGCGGCAGGGAAGCACCCCTTACTCAGAGAAGCATTAATCACTGCCTGGAGCCAGCCTCGTGTGACCTCCCGAGCTGCATAAACCAGCCAGGAGGGACACGGGTCCAACAAACACGTGGCGGCACTCAATCTACCCATGATCCTGTCCACTTCATTAACCAAATATACCTCTCACCATCTTACTTTGCTTAAAAAATCTTGCTTATGGCTTGTTCTTGACTTATGTTTCCATTCCTCCTCAATATCTTTTTGTTATACATTGTTATTCTATCCCGGCATTTAAATTTTCCCACCATTTCTGCCTTATCTCCGATTCTCCTTTAGAGTTCAGGCCCCACACAGGAAAAAAATGGCTACCCTCACAATGTACTGAAGATACAGAACAGTGGTGGGATTCAGCCAGTTTGCACCAGTTCGGCAGAACTGGTAGCTAATTTTTTGTTGCCCAGAATGGACCTCCAGAAGCAGCATCCACACAGAGAACCAGTTGTTCACATATTTGAATCCCACCACTGGTACAAAAGCTAGCTTCTCCATTCTTCCATGGTATAAAATAAGTTGCTTCCAAGAGGTATCTCTTTCTCCAGATTAGTTTGAGTCCCATCTGTTCTAAAAAGTATGATGTGGCTGCTCTTATGTCCACTTTACAGGTAGACCTCGAATTACAATTGTAATGGAGTCTGCCTGTTACGTTCATACATCATAACAATCATAAAACAGGTTGATCACATGATTGATTGATTTTTACAACTTTTTTATGGCAATCATTAAGTGAATGCAGCAGTAATTGTGATTGCCTGGTTGTTAAATTAAAGTAGTTGTAAGTGCAAACCCCCTGTTTGCTATGTGTGCAGTTTTGGCAAAACCATAATAAAACATGGTCCCATGATCACAAGATTCTGTAAGTGACCGTAAATGTGATCATGTTGCCAAGCACCAGAAATGTGGTCATGGGACTGTAGGGGAAAGGGCAAACCAGATCTGGGTTGTAAGCCTCCTTTTTCAGGTAAGTTATAACTTTGAACAGTCACTAAGCAACCAGTTATAAGTCAAGGAATATCTGTAATACTCAGATGTCATATTGGACAATAATCCCACAAAATCCAAAAATGAGAACTATGGATGTTATGCAGCAGACTTGAATTCCTTGGCTGTTCCCTTTAGATAAGTGGCAAAGCTGTTGTGTCCATATGCATTTTCAACATTATGTATCTGTGTGTGGGGGTCTTCTCATTGAAATGACCACACTTGGAATATTGCATCCAGTTTTGGTCACCACAATACAAAAACGATGTTGAGACCCTAGAATAGATGTCCCAACCCCCAGTTCGTGGACCAGCACTGGTCCACGGCATGCCAGAAACTGGTCTGTGCAAACAAGCGAAGCCCCATCTGTAGGATCCAGGCAGCACACAAAACCACACCCCCTCTGGTCCGTGAAAAAACCTCTCTCCACGGAAATGGTTCCTGGTTCCCAAAAGGTTGGAAACCTCTGCTCTAGAAAGACTATGGAGAAGAACAACAAAGATTATTAGGAAGCTGGAGGCTAAAACATATGAGGAACAGTTGCAGGAATAGGATATGTCTAATGAAAAAATGACTAGAGGTGACATGATGGCAATACTCTAATACCTAAGGGATGGCCACAAAGGGCACAACCTATTTTCCAAAGAACCAGAGGGAGGAGAAGAAGTAACAGATGGAGACTAATGGTATACTGTAGGTTCTCCTGCTTAAGCAGGGGGCTGGACTAGAAGACCTCCAAGGTCCCTTCCAGCTCTATTCTATTCAAGGAGAGAAGCAAGCTAGAACTAAGGAGAAATTTCCTGACAGTGAAAGCAATTAATCAGTGGAACGACTTGCCTCCACAAGTTTTGGGTGCTCCAACACTGGAAGTTTTTAAGGAGAGGTTGGACAATCATTTGTCTGAGATGATACAGGGTTTCCTGCTTGAGCAGGGGGTTGGACTAGATGACCTCCAAGTCCCTTCCAATTCTGTTATTCTGAAATAAAGGGGTGGGGGAAGGCCATGAGCTCACACTTAACATGTAACTCAGAAAAAGCAGGGGGGGGGAAATATACTGTTTCTCCCAGATTATAAGCCTGAAGCACTCTGAATAGGTCTTCTAAGGATCCTGTTTGAGCTTCTACATGCCTAGCTATTATGTAAACAAACAAAAAACAAAAACTATGGGAACTTTGGCAAGGATTGGGGAGCTACACCCTTTCAGGAGCAATCTGCAAAATAATGGTTCAATGCTGCCAGAAAGTCATGGTAATTATCAACAGTGAAAGTAATCTAGTAAAAAGAACTTACTGGGCTGCCAATTGACCAAACTGTCAGGCCCATAAAGGGGCTGTAGTGCAGATTGATTGCAGCTTCCCCAAGATAACTTTCTACAGGAGTTAACATTTTTGAATCCAAGGGGGAACAGCACAATAATCAGAATAGCTGGGTATCTCAGCAACAAGCAATTTACTTTTAATTTAGAAAAGCTCTTAGTCATTAGAAAAGTTCTCTCATTAGGGGCAAGGGCTTTTGTGGAATCAGCAATATTAAAATCCGAAGAAAAAGAAAGAAAGAAAGAAAGAAAGAAAGAAAGAAAGAAAGAAAGAAAGAAAGAAAGAAAGAAAGAAAGAAAGAAAGAAAAAGAAAAAGCAGGCATAAAGAGAACATTTCTATCTCCAGCTATTGCCAGTCCAGAAATATGAATGTTGAAGTCAAAAGGTTCCCAAAGTGTTAGATATTATAATTGTTCTAATCCAAGCCTTGGCAAAAATTGCCTCTGGTTTATCCTTATGATGCCTTTCACTCTAAAGCTTTCTAAATAGCTTCACGGGGTGGATTTAAGTTCACTGGAGCCCTCCAGATTTGGCAATAGCAATAGCACTTAGACTTATATACCGCTCCATAGTGCTTTACAACACGCTCTGAGCAGTTAACAGTGTCAGCATATTGTCCCCAACAATTTGGGTCCTCATTTTACTGACCTTGGAAGGATGGAAGGCTGAGTCAATCTTGAGACGGTCGCAATCAAATTCCTGGCAGTCAGTAGAATTGGAGCTGATCAGGACCTGGATATGGGCAGAGTTAGCCCGCAGTACTTCATTCTAACCCTGTGCCACCAGGGTTCTACACCTCTTTCCCAAATTTCCAGAACTTCAATCGGAATATTTACAATAGTAATTTACAATAGTAATGGGGGACTTTAATTACCCTGATATCAACTGGGAGACAAACTCTGCACCAAGTGGAAGATCAAACAGATTCCTGTCAAACCTAGCAGACAACTTTCTCTCCCAAAAAGTAGAGAAGGGAACTAGGGGATTAGCCATATTGGATTTAATTCTCACTAACAGAGATGAAATGATAGAAGGTGTCAAAGCCACAGGAACCTTGGGGGGAAGTGATCATGCAATATTGGAATTCAACATTCTGGAGGCACAAGCAATAGAACACAGCCAAACTAGAGTCTTGGACTTTAAAAGAGCTAATTTCAATAAACTTAGAGAATATATATGTTTTCTGTGTATCTTGGCTTAGGAGTTAGTTCTTCCAAGCTGGTCTCTAAATGCATTGGATTCCCATCTAAATGCAGGATTCTCCACAGAGGGTGGTCAAAAATTCAAGATGGTAGTCATGACTATGCAATCATATGGGTGATGGATAGGTGTTCAGCTGAGAATGAGATGGACAGGATCTAAATTAGATAAATAAAAACTGCACAGTCCCAGCCACCATCTTGATTTTTTGACCACCCAACTGTCAATGGGCACAAATGCACTTGACAATAGAGTACCATGCTCATCCTGTTGCAATTCCTGTAGAGATCCATTAGAATCACCTATTGTACCTAGTAATGTAGCTAAATGTTTTAATATGTACTATCATACATCTTAAATAATAGAATGATATACAGTACAATAGGCTGGATCCAAGAATCAATTTGAGGTAGTAAGTGAAGGCATTAGGCTACAAACCAGGAGATGGTGACTTCTATTCCCATATCCAGAGCAGGAATTTTCATTTCATGCTGGAAAAATGACTATTCAATCTTTTCTTGAAAATCTCCAGTAATGACTGTTATGTACTGGGCTTTTGTGTTACACCATGTGGGTTGCTGGAGCAGCTAACGGCTCTCCAGCAACCCAGACTAACTGTCTCCTGTCCTGCAATTGGCTGGCCCCAGATGGCAATGGGTGGTTTAAACCTATTGGCTGCCGCCTAGGGACTAGACTATATATTGCAGCTGGTTGCAGCCCTTGCCCCAGTACAGTTTCCAGCAAGAAATAAAAGTATGAGTTTTCCTGTACTCAGCCTCGCGTCGTCATTCCTGCACCCAAGAACCCACTATTTAACAATGACCATCCTGACTTCAGAAGGCAGGCTGTTCCACTGCTTAATGGCTTTTACAGTCAGGAAATTCCTTCTTATTTCAAGTTTTGATTTCCCTCTGTAAGGCTTCCATCCATTGATTGTTGTCTTCCTTTTGGGTGCTATGGAGAATATAACCATATGAGATCTATAAAAAGAGGAAGACTGATGTCCAGTATTGACTGCAGCAAAACTCAAAAGATGGAGATTTGGGAACTTAATATTGGATTAAGATATAATGAGAGATTCTTCTTCTTCTTCTTCTTCTTCTTCTTCTTCTTCTTCTTCTTCTTCTTCTTCTTCTTCTTCTTCTTCTTCTTCTTCTTCTTCTTCTCCTCCTTCTTCTTCTAAAAAACATTGTTTTCATATGTGTAAAATTTTCAATAAACAAAGGCTATAATGCTGTGCTTTCAAGGATAAAAAATATGATTTCCCCACCATTGTCCAACAACACTGCTAAAGTTCAGGGCTGTGGAAGGCAGGTTTGTCCCTAAAGTTGTGACAAATGGTTAGAAATCCCCAGGAAGCAGAACATGCCAGTATGACAAAGTAATGTGTTATGCTGTTCAACAGCCTGTTGGAGGACTGCCTTGACCTATAACTATGCTAGATACAGCCTGACGAACATGGGTTTTTATTATTTCACATTAAAGTCTGTTGCATCAAATGAATTGCTGGTCTGGGGGGGAAATAAAAGTGTTTCTGTCTCTCTTTCTCTGTATCAGATAGTATTCCTAGCTGATGTAAACAAACTCTTTTCTTAGCTGCTTACCTATTTTCCCTTTTTGGAATAATGATATACAGTACTCCCTTTTTATGATCCTGTAATTCAGGATAAAAGGGACACGGTGGCTCAGTGGGTTAGGACGCTGAGCTTGTCGATGAGAAGGTCGGCAGTTTGGCGGGTCGAATCCCAAGTACCGCGTAACAGATTGAGCGCCTGTTACTCGTCCCAGCTTCTGCCAACCTAGCAGTTCGAAAGCACGTAAAAATGCAAGTAGAAAAATAGGGACCACTACAGTGGGAAGGTAACAGCATTCTGTGCGCCTTTGGCGTCTAGTCATGCCGGCCACATGACCACGGAGACATCCTTGGACAAGTGCTAGCTCTTCAGCTTTGAAACGGAGATGAGCACCGGCCCCTAGAGTTGGAAACAACTAGCATGCATGTGTGGGGAAACCTTTACCTTTAATTCAGGATAGAGTCAGGGATGAGATGGAGCTGAGCATTTACTGGCTGGATGCCCTTCCTGACACCACACAGAGTTCTCAGTGGATATTTTTTTCTTTGTTCCCTAGGAAAGACATAGCTGCTGCTACCTAGGATGGAATTTTCAACCTTCTGAATAGGAGGCGAGCATCTTCAACACTAGGCCACCATGCTGCTCTGATGATATACAGTACAATACCCATTTTTTAAACTATTTTTTTTATTCCACCACATTTATTAATAGCTTAATATTGCTTCCTCATCTTTTCCCCACAACAGCCTATGTGGTGAGTAGGACTGATAGAGCGACTGAACCAAAGTCACCCAATTCCTTTCATGTCTAAGGCAGGACTAGAACTCACAGTCTCCTGGTGACTAGCCCAAAGTCATCCAGCCAGTTTTCATACCGAAGGCAGGACCTAAAATCTCTTGATTCCTCCTGATTCCTAGGCCAGCCCCTTCATCACTATACCAAACTAGCTCTCTTTTCTATGGGTTTTTCTTTTTGGGGATGTGTTACAGGCCAACGTGACACAAAGGGTAGAAATGAAGAATTATACCTCTGGAAAAGTGGTCTCATGCATACATTGACATGTTTTTACAACACAGTTAACTCATCAATGAAGAAGAATGTGTTGGAGGACTAACTTCATTGATAAAATATCTTTAAGTTCTTAAATGTGCACAAGAGTTGTGTGTATGCTACGAAAACTCTCCAGAAGTCCTGCAGTATTTGGGCAACCTTCAAAAATTGGCAACATTAGAAGTCACACTTAAGATATGGTTGTTTTAATGACTCGGTTGATTAAAGCAGCCACATTTTTTTCCATGTGCAGTTGTCTGGGGAAAAAAAATCTTGGTTGCTTTTATAACAGGTGGATATGATTTCAAGATAGTTCAGAAGTGCTTAGACAGGTTCTGAAGTATGTCTGATGTGTTTTCAGAGCATGCACAGTTCTAAAATTTAGATCAAAACCGATCCAATCATGCACATAGTCAAGCTAAATTTACCCAGCCAGTCATGTTATGGTAACAGCTAGCCTTAATCAATTGACCCATTTATATATCTGGTTCTTCAATAAAGAATTTTGTGAGAAAAAAATTGCTGTAAAAAAAATTCATTATAGTATAGTATAGAACTTACTGCCAAAGCCTGATAACATAAAATACCCTTTAAAAAAAAACCAATTGGCAGTTGCAGCCAAATAATATTCACTATTGACTGCTGGACTGATGTAAAAAGCCCTAGTTATGTAGACTTGGTAATAGTTTCCAGCAGTAATTGTCTATGGGAGACCAGATATTTTCTTAAGAAAGTGGACAAAACTCCACTGACTCCAAAACTGGTGATTTTTTCCCCAGGTTAATGCAATTGTGAGCTGCAAGAACCAACAAGATCATACACAATAGGCATATCCACACCACATAATTAAATTGGTATAACCATCTTTGTCCTCAGGATATTCTACAGATGTGTCCATAGGAGAGGGTCAAAAAAGTCTACGCAGTGGCCCCAATCATGTGATTGACACTATGGCTCTGTGTGTGTGTGTGTGTGTGTGTGTGTGTGTGAAGGATCAAGATGCTGGTTGCAACTATGTCATCAAAATCTGAAGGGTTGATCACATGATTGGGGGGGGGTCATCATTTTTTACTTTTTTTGATTTCCTGTTCCTCTGCATATATTTCTGGAATATTAATAGTACATTTTAAAGAAGGCTTTTCAGCCATCCACACCATCCAGCCAAATGGTGATTGCCAGTAGATTTTAAGAAACTCCTTTGTGAGGGGGTAGGCAACCTTGGCTTTTTTATGACTCGTGGACTTCAGCTCCCAGAATTCCTGAGCCAGCATGGCTCAGCTTGGAAACCTCTTCTGTAGTGTATGCGACTAAAGCATACACAGGCTGTCAGCACAGCAGGAGGCGCGGGTCTGGACAGCTCCAGGCTATAACCGCATTTGGCGGGAAAGCCTGGTTTAAACGGGTTTGACAGTCCTGGGCTATAGCCAGCTCTGGCGGGAAGCCAGGGTTTAAATCTATTGGTCACCTGCACTGGCGGGAAGCCCAGGTTTGAATCCATTGGTTGGTATTCACCTGGGCAGGTATAAAGGTACGCCAGGTAACCCCCTTTTCCCCAGCTTCATTCCTGACCTCAATAAAGAAGTCTTCTCACCCAGCTGAGTGTCCGTCTCTGTGTGTGACCACGCTACGTTACATCTTCCTTTCCCCTCAGCGTGGCTGGCTCAGGAATTCTGGGAGTTGAAGTCCATGAGTCATAAAAGAGCCAAGGTTGCCTACCCTTGCCCTAGTGAAAGTTCAGAAAATCTGAGTCTCAAAACCCACTTCTATTTTGTAGCCCTTGAACTGTGATGGAATATAAATAAAAATAAAACTCTCGATGGATGAGAGTTTTAGCAACCCAGAACTTTCCCAGGGAGAAAGCTGTAAATCTCATTAGAGAGAGACCCAAATTAAAAGACTGCACAGATCCAAGCTGGGAATTGGGGGAATTGGGAAGAGATTCAGGCCTAGAAACTCTCAGGATAGATCTAACAAGAAAGAAGGTTATAGCTTTGGTCTGGTAAGATTCTGTCAATTAGGTATAAACAAATAAAAGATTGAACTCAATTGTATTTCACCGTGCCATCTTTCGGTTTGGGTTGATATGGATTTCATGTGTAGCTACACTGTTCCAAAGTCATGGGGTTCCTGCAGAGGGTCAAACAAGTCAAGTGATAAACCTACATCTAATGACATTTCCCCTCCCCTTCCTTTCCCTTCCCCTCCCCTCCTCTCCCCTATTTTCTTTTTTTTCTGTTCTAGTTATAAAAGGAAAAGGAAAGAGAAAACAACAAAGATTTTGCAAATCTCCTCTACTAAAAAAAGTATCTTGTTTATACGTATTTTAAAATAACATGCTGCTCATAATCTTTAATAAAATTATTTGAAAAAAATTAACAGCAGAAAATTAGGAATATAGAATTATAGAATAGTTCTGAATAATTTTCTGTCAGTCTATAGTTGATTTTTTTTAACAAAAAAAAGCCTTGGAAAAAGAAATTCGGGGGGGGGGAGTCGAGGAAAGGAAACCTGCCAATTTGCTAGCAAATTTTTTTACACATTATGGACCTCCCCAGCTTAAAAAAGGATGAAATGAGATCCCCGTCAAAGAAGGCACCCAGATTTCCCTCAATTTACTTGTTTTCCAGACTCAACACCCTGTGTCTCCTGTCTTTGCGGCCTTTTAATACAAATGTTTTGGGTTTGGGTTTTTTTATTGCAATGATGCCCACCTCAAAATTAAAATAATGGGATGGGAAGGGCCCTGTGTTTATCCATCCCCTAGAAAGCAAAACTTGCATTTTCTAGTAGGCAAATATAACTCCTGCCTTGCGTAGCCCACAAAGCCACATGGAAGCCTGTTAACAGTTGGAGATTTCCTTTTTTTTTTCTTTTTTGCAAATCAAACTGACAGTCTTTCAAGATTAAAAAGTAGCTTTCCCACCTTCTTATGTTGAGGGATGAGATCAACCTCTATCAATCATTTCTTTAAAACAAGTTGCACGGCTGTGGCTTATTCATTTCTCTCTCGGTTTGGCAATAAATTATCGCATGGCTCATCTAATTCCACATAAATCTCAAAAAGCAATCTACTAAGTGAGATGCTCGATGCATGGCAGTGACTTCAATTACAACTCTTGAAAAGAACCCAAGGAGGGGTACCCAAAACGTTAGCGCTGAGGAAACTAAAGCTGCAGGAATCTCTTAGGAGGACCCTTGTACAAGCAAAGCATGGCAGGTGAGACACAACGAAGGAAGTGCAAAGCAAGAGGGTCTTTGAGGCCGAACTGAAATTCACCACTCATAAAATAATTACGTTCCTGGGATTTTTCTTGATTCGAAGGCTACAAGTTGAAATTAGGAGTACAGAAAGTCTTCAACTTATGACCACAATAGGGACTGCCTTGCTATGATCCATCTGTGGAGTGTGGAGTGGGAGGGGGCTTGGGGGGGGACCAAAAATATGAATCCTCTTGTAAGAGAGTGCTTACTCCCTTTTCTTATTACAGGTCGTCCTCAACTTACAACATTCATTTAGTGGCTGATCAAAGTTACAATGGCATTGAAAAAACAGTTTTTCACACCTAGGATTATTGCAGCATCCAGGGTCATGTGATCGAAATTCAGACGCTTGACAACTGACTCCTATTTATGATGGTTGCAGTGTCCCGGAGTCATGTGATCCACTTTTGCAACCTTCTGACAAGGAAAGTCAACGGGAGGGAGGGGCCAGATTCACTTAACAACTGTGTTACTAACTTAACTTCAGTGGCAATAAAGGTTGTAAAATGGGGCTAAACTCACTTAACAACTCTCCTGCTTAGCAACACAAATTTTGGGCTCAATTGTGGTCATAGGTTGAGGACTAAAGGTAAAGGTAAATGTTCCCCCGCACATGTGTGCTAGTCGTTTCCAACTCTAGGGGCCGGTGCTCATCTCCGTTTCAAAGCCGAAGAGCCAGCGCTTGTCCGAGGACATCTCCGTGGTCATGTGGCCAGCATGACTAGACGCCAAAGGCGCACGGAGCGCTGTTACCTTCCCACCGTAGTGGTCCCTATTTTTCTACTTGCATTTTTATGTGCTTTCGAACTGCTAGGTTGGCAGAAGCTGGGACGAGTAACAGCCGCTCGCTCTGTTACGCGACACTCGGGATTCGACCTGCCAAACTGCCGACCATCTGATCGACAAGCTCAGCGTCCTAACCCACTGAGCCACCACATCCCTTAGGTTGAGGACTACATGTATGCTAATCCTGCTGCTCCCAACCTTTTGGGCAGCAGGGACCAATTCGGTGGAGAAAGGTTTTTCTCTGGACCAGAGGGGGCAGGGTTTAGTGTGCTTCCTGCCTCCCACGAATGGACTTCACTTCTTTGTGTGGCCTGGTTTCTGGCATGCTGCAGCCTGGTGCTGGTCCACAGACCGGGGAGTTGGGGACCCCTCCATTGATCAATTATAGCAAGTTAAAAACAAAATGAAAAAATGGGAGATGAAGCCTGATATGCTTTCCTGGCCTAATATTATTATTACTACAACAGTTGGGTCTGAGTTGCATAAATCCAAGAGACCACTAAATGGCAGCAAAGTGGGTGTTGTATATCCCTTTACTGCCATCTAGTGCTTGTATGGAGCCTTGCAGCCTTTTGTTAACATATCAAACAAACTTGAGCTAAATACCAACAAGGGAAGGGGGGGGAAGGAATTAATATATAAATAAGAAAGAAACTAAATGAAGGATAGAAGGAGTTAATCAATAGAAGCTAAATTCTTTTCACTTTACTTTTGGGGAACAAAAATGATTGGACAGGCTTGTTGGCCTTTCATTTCTGAAGGAAGAGTTGTCCATCAAGCACCACTGAAATGGCATTTTCACCCATCAAGACAAAGAGTAGTTGAGATTTTTTGGAGCTGTGGATTCAAAAATAATCTAATGTAGGCCAACCTGTTTGTGATAAAGACACTTATCAAAGAGAAGCAGTTATAGCCATTAACCTTTAGTTTAATGAAGAGAAGGGTGAGGGGTGACACGATAGCAGTGTTCCAATATCTCAGGGGCTGCCACAAACAAGAGGGAGCCAGGCTGTTCTCCAGAGCACCTGAGAGCAGGACAAGAAGCAACGGATGGAAACTAGTCAAGGAGAGAAGCAACCTAGAACTAAGGAGAAACTTCCTGACAGTTAGAACAATTAACCAGTGGAACAACCTGCCTCCAGAAGTGGTGAATGCTCCAACACTGGACATTTTTAAGAAGAGATTGGACAGGCATTTGTCTGAAATGGTATAGGGTTTCCTGCCTTAGCAGGGGGGTGGACTAGATGACCTCCAAGGTCTCTTCCAACTTATTATTATTATTATTATTATTATTATTATTATTATTATTATTATTATCATCATCATCATCATCATCATCATCATCATCATCATCATCATCATCATCAATCAGCTCTTGTTATTTGGAAGAAAGTTGCTTAGGACAACAACCTAATATGACTATTACAGGTGTGCCATGATGATGGCTTGGGGATATGAGCTTTTATTCTGCACCTTGTTCTTTTTTTTAGTAGAACAATAACATGAATACAGGGGTCACATTTATCAATGAAATTTCTTAGAGGGATAAACCATCCTGCCCAAGAGAATGCAATTCATCTTGAGTAAAGTTTTGGAAATTAGTTCTTTCATTGTATGGACATAGCTTCATTCAAATGTGACATGTCACTGGAAAACAAAATCACAAAACTATGTTTCACTTACTTTGGCTATGTCATGCACGGGAATTCATTGGAAAAAAACAATTTTGGTTGGAATAGTTAGTAGTACAAGGAAACCAGGTCACCAGAGAACATGGTGGCTGGATACCATCAAAGCTGACACCAGCCAGAGCATGGAAAAAATCAAAGTAGTGCAAAATCGGAAGATGTAGAGAGACCTGCCCCATAGAGTCACCAAGAGTCAGGCATGAATGGATAACAACTCCTTCTCCTCCTCCTCCTTCTTCCAGAAAATGTCCTGATCCTACCTCTATTAGCTATTACTTTCCAAGACTCCATATCCCGTGGCAATTTTTTCTCTGAACAAGCACTGTAACTGCATCAATTAGTGATCAGAGATAGTGCTATAAAGCAGTGTTTCCCAACCTTAGGAACTTGAAGATGCGTGGACTTCAATTCCCAGAATTCCCCAGCCAGCATAGCTGGCTGGGGAATTCTGGGAGTTGAAGTCCACGCATCTTCAAGTTCCTAAGGTTGGGAAACGCTGCTATAAAGTATTCTAATCATTACCTAAAGTCATCTAAGCTAGTGGCCATCACCCTATCTTATGTCAGGATGCTACGTTAGTGAATTTTCTTTCTTTTCAAAAATTCTTAACAATGAAACAAGAGACTGAAGTCTACTGATCAAACAATCAACCTCCCAGAGATCATTAAACGAACTCAAGTTTCATTAGGGCAAAAATCTGCCCATCATCATCATATCACCATCATGACCATCATGTTTTTCCCCCAAGAAAGACAGAAAAGATGGGAAGGGGAAGGTCAGAAACAGCTTTTCCCCCTTTTGTTTCCTTTCAGTGCCCCCTCCCAGCTTTTCTTGAAGTTTAGAAGTGCAACAATGAAACACACCTGCAGAAAGAACGTCAGCACGCCACTAAACACTAAGCATAGACAGAGCACGATCATTTCTCCACTTATTTGATCAGCAAGACCATTTGAGGATGCTTCATGCTGTTTCTGTGGGCAGCACAAAGGATGGTAATGCTATTTTTGTCTTGCTCATCACTTCCACTCGATTGTAGTTGGATGCTAAGAGGATGTAGCCAGCTGAGCCCAGAATCTTATGGCACCAGGGTAAAAGAACATGTGCTTTTGCTGCATGTGGGGCACTTCACATTCAGGCCCTGCCAGATGCAGCATGATTACAAGCACACTTTCCAAACAGCGTTGCAATTTAGCCTTTCCTCCTCCCCAATGACAGCTGCACATCTAATGTACACAATCCTGATTTGGGATCATTGATTACAGGCAGGAGATAAAACAAAATGTAGCCTGGATGGCAATTTTACCTCTGTCTGTGTTGATAGACTCCTATTTATGCTTCTTACCTCTTTCACTTTTTAAATAGTTACCTGATTTTGCTGCTGATGGAGAGCCCTTGGATTCAGTTGGATTACCTTGCCCTTTTGCATTCTCTGAAGCACTTGCTGAATCAAAGAGCCTTCCATCAGTGGCGGGAGGAAACACACAATTGGTTGTGACCACGGAAGGAATGACTTCTCCATACCAAAATCTGTCTGCAATGGAAGATTAATGATGCATTTTGATGCATTCATAGAACCATAGAGCTGGAAGGGGCCATTTAGTTCATAAAGTCAACCTCTGTTCAATGCAGAAATCCAAATTACAGTGTTTCCGACAGATAGCTGTCTAGTCTGAACACATCCAGTGAAGAAGAGCATATTACCTCTCTAGATAATGAGTTCCACTATCAAACTGATCTTATCTTATTATTAAGAGTTCCTGTAATGGCATGAGGGAACGACCTTGGGAGACAGGAGGAAAAGCCACCAGCTAGACAACAAGCAGATAAGAGGCAGCTGAGTCTGCAGAAGAAATGGGGCTATGGGGCAAACATCTGAGAAGGAATCCTCCATAGTTTCTTGGACTGCAAAGGAGACAGGAGGAGAGATGTGCTTTCAGATTTGTTCACGTAACCTAACTTGGAACTACTACTTCTGGGTGTGTTTCTTGTCTAGGCTATCTCACAAGGTTCACAGTTTTCCCACCATGACTGCCACTAACATTTAATTGGAATCTGCTTTGCTGTAATTTATACCTATTATTCCATATCTTACTTTGTGGAAGTATTCCAGGCAAGATTGTGCCTTAGATGGTTCCTCTGAATGCCAGAAGCACAGCACACCAGGTGGTATTCAAATAGGGGACTGGAGGCTAAAACATATAAAGAATGATTGCTGGAATTGGGTATGTCTAGTTTAAAGAAGAGAAGGAATAAGGGTGACATGATAGCAGTCTTCCCAATATCTCAGGGTTTGCCACAAAGAAGAGGGAGTCAAGCTGTTCTCCAAAGCACCTGAAGGCAAGACAAGAAGCAATGGATGGGAAATGATCAAGGAGAGAAACAACCTAGAACTAAGGAGAAATTACCTGACCATTAGAACAATTAATCAGTGGAACAACCTGCCTCCAGAAGCTGTGAATGTTCCAACACTGGAAGCTTTTAAGAAGAGACTGGACAGCCATTTGTCTGAAATGGTATAGGTTCTCCTGCTTGAGCAGGGGGTTGGACTAGGAGACCTCCAAGATCCCTTCCAACTTTATTATTATTATTATTATTATTATTATTATTATTATTATTATTATTATTATTATTATTATTATTATTATTATTATTATTATAAGAAAATTATTAACTCAAATTATTAACTTTCATCTTTTATCCCCCATTACTGGAAATATTTTTGTGTCAGAGCACATATATCCTATAAAAGGAGAAGGGAAAACTCACTTTGAATTTTTCCCTCCTCTCCATCTGCTGCAGAAATTGCTCAAGAAGAGGCAATCAGCTCTGAGGTTCTGCATAACTTCCCGGCCTTTTATTTACCCCTCTTATGGACCAGATTTGAACCCAGCCACTGTAACCCCCAACAGAGAGAGACTTGTCAAGATTTTTCAGTTAACTGAACTGCAGTTAAAGCCCTCAAGAAATTTGCTGGGTATTACAGGAAGTGAATGAAATCTCTCCAACATGCTGCTTTCTTAGGCTTTAGAAACACAATCTTCCACCAGGTCCCTGGGAGCATCTTTGCTGATTGGGTTTCACAGCCTGAAAGAACCAGCCAGCAGTAATGACCCAGGAAATAGCAATCAATGCTTCCAATCTATAGCAGAACAAGAACAGTTGGACATTCTAAATAGGTAGCAACCTCTCCCAGACCCACTCCAGACAGGAGACAGTTAGAAAGAAGATCAAAGGTACAGATGTGTCCATTATTAGGGTAATGGACTTAAAGTATGTGTTGAACTAAGAATTAACAACAAGTTGTCTTAGAGACTGCCTTTTTTATATATATTCTTTGTATTTGAACTTTTATTTGAACTTAAGGATGATTTGGAACTGCGAGACATTTGGCGTGATACGTGCAAGAACTATTTTTGATCGTAGTTTAGTTTGGTTGGAGATTATTAAGATTAACAGAGATAGGCGCTTTTGGCGTGTAATTGAGAATTTGTTTGGAAATTAGAGAAAGGTGGGAGAATGCAAATAGCAGGTGAAAGTTTTTTTGTTTTTTTTCTTTTCTTTTTTTTTTTGAAATTAATATGAATAAGGACTGGGATTAAGAAAATTTATTTTGAGTAAAGCTTTTTTTTCTGTTTTCCTCTTTTTTTTCCTTTACTTTATTTGTAAAGTTAATATTGTTTGTATTCATTTTATATGAGCTAGAGAGAGATAGAATTTATAGTTTATTGTTGATAACATAGGAGTGTTTATGTTTGTTTTTTGATTTTATGCCCTGTACTTAGCTCTGGGAAGTCGGGGGGGGGGGGAGGGAGTGGGGGAAAGGGACAGGGAGGGTTGGATAGGGGTGGGGGAGGGGGGATTAAAGTTAAAATGTATTGTAAAACTTTTTAAATAAAAAAAAAGATCAAAGGTACCAAAGGAAGTTCTGCTTTAATATAATCATTGATAAATGAGAGCTAAGATGCACATATCTACAGTAGTGTCCAAGAAATTTTTTTCCTTGCATTAAACCAAATGAGACTCTGAAGATCTAGTTGTCTTAGCTGTGCACTGCTAATTGAGTGCCTGACAACAGTTTTATCTAATCAGCTGGTTCTAAAATCAGACAAAGAAACAGTATGGCTGTTGGAGCTAATCACCAGAAGATTGTGAGTTCTAATCCCACTATAGCTATGAAAGCCATCTGGGTGACTTTGGGCCAATCACCAGGAGACCATGAGTTCTAGTCCCACCTTAGGCACGATGGTTGGCTGGGTGACTTTGAGCTAATCACTCTGTCTCAGCCCAATCCACCTCACAGGGTTGTCGTTGTGAGGAAAAAGAAAAGGAGGAAGGAGTATTATGTATGTTTGCTGCCTTGAATTACTTATAAAGTAATAAAGGCAGGATAAAAATGTAATAAATAAATAAATAAAATAAGTAAATAAAGGCAACTACTTGCAGTACAGCCTTTATTCTTGTTCATATTTGTTTTGTTGCCACATGTTAGTCTGGGTGAATTTTAGAAATTTTAGAAAACATTCTGCCTTCTATGAACACCTGGACAGCCATGGCAGGAAGCTAAGCTCCGTAATGGGTACCATAAGCTGAAATTCACAGATTAACACTGGAAAGAATATAAGAAAAATAAATCAGCGGACAAAATACTGGAAGAAGATCGTGGACATTCTGTATTTTTAACATTCAGCTCTTATATGCGTCATTTGACTGCATGTGGAAATAATGCTTTAAAGATGTGTGAATGGTTGCAAACGAAACATCGGGATTTAATAAGGATCATTTCCTATTGGAAATATGTCACTTGAATTTTCTTCTCTTTTATTTCCCTGAATAAACTAGGATGAGGCGTACTAGGTACTAAGTTCAAGGGCAACTGCTTGAGGTTTAAAGCTTTTTTTCTTGCCTCAAATTTTGTCCAAGACTAGGATATGAGCACTTCATGGAAAGTCATTCCCTTTGTTCATGTCACCTTAGTGATTGTTTTGCTTGACACAACATAGTGCAGTCCCCTTCGCCTCCATCCTGTTGGAACCATCAATGAAAAAATCAGCGATGCCTCTTTAAGATCTCTGACAGCTTTTGAGACAAGTTGAGTCATCCAAAGAACCATATAGTTCAGGTTTCAGAAGGTCTCTGGAGACTTCTGCTTCTTACTGAGATAACAGCCCTCCTGTCTAACGGTGAGAAGAATGCAGAGCTCACCTCATTCAAGCTCTGTCCAAGGTTTTGACAGACCCTCCTGTAACTGTACAATTGCTCTTTGGCAGGGGTCCCTAACCCCCGGTCTGTGGACCAACACTGGTCCACAGCATTCCAGAAACCGGGCTGTGCAAACAAGCGAAGCCCCATCTATGGGATGCAGGCAGCATGCAAAACCACACCCACTCCAGCCCGCAGAAAACCCCCTCTCCACAGAACTGGTGCCCAAAAGGTTGGGGGTCACTGCTCTATGGTGCGGCTAAGGGTCTTCCCTTCTGCAAGATGGTGAGCACTGATGAGACAGGATACACACCAACTGGAACAAACCGATTAGGATCATGTTCACTGCTAATAGCTCCCATATGTTGTACGGTGTGTGACTTGCCTGGCACTTTCCCTTAGTGCACAGGTGTCCAACCTCTCATCAAATTCTCATCAATGGTCATGCTGACTGCAGAATCCTGGAATTTGAAGTCCATAATCCAACACGGCTGGCTGGCTAATTCTGGGTGTTGAAGTCCGTAAGTCTTAAAAGTTGCTAAAATTGCACACCTTTTGAAAGCTAAATCAAATTCCAGTTTCATAGCATTCCCTTTTTATACCTACTATTTTTGTTGTTCTTCTGTTTCCTGTTGCATTGTTAGTTTATAGCACAAACCTCTTTGGTTTGATAGCAATAGCAATAGCACTTAGACTTATATACTGCTTCACAGTGCTTCACAGTCCTCTCTAAGTGGGTTTCAGAGTCAGCATATTGCCCCCCACACACACCTCCAACAATCTGGATCCTCATTTTACCAACTTTGGAAGGATGGAAGTCTGAGTCAACCTTGAGCCGGTGAGAATCGAACCACCAAACTGCAGGCTACACGCAGGCAGCAGAACTAGCCTGCAGTACTGCATTCTAACCACTGCACCACCAGGCCTCTTACTGTCCTGACTATCAGAGGTATCAAATAAGTGGAACCACTGGCTTCCTTTTGTGTGCTCCATCACTGGAGGATTTCAAGCAAAGGTTTGATAGCCATTAGTCTGGGTTGATTTGAAGATTACTGCTTTGGGCAGGGGGATGGGCTGGAAGACCTCAAGATCCTTTCCAACTATGATTATATGATAGCAAGGTCTGTCTTATAGGAATGGAAAAGATGTGTGCTCTGTTCCTCCAAGGGTTAAGCATAGAATCCTTGGGTGGGAATTGGCTAATGTTGTTGTTGTTAGCTGCGAAGTCGTGTCTGACCCATCGTGACTCTATGGACAACGTTCCTCCAGGCCTTCCTGTCCTCTACCATCTTCTGGAGTCCAATTAAGCTCACGCCTACTGCTTCAGTGACTCCATCCAGCCACCTCATTCTCTGTCGTCCCTTTCTTCTCTTGCCCTCAATGTTTCCCAGCATTAGGCTCTTCTCCGGTGAGTCCTTCCTTCTCATTAGGTGGCCAAAGGATTTTAGTTTTAGCTTCAGGATCTGGCCTTCTAAAGAGCAGTCAGGGTTGATCTCCTCTAGGACTGACCGGTTTGATCGCCTTGCAGTCCAAGGGACTCGCAGGAGTCTTCTCCAGCACCAGAGTTCAAAGGCCTCAATTCTTTGGCGCTCAGCCTTTCTTATGGTCCAACTTTCACAGCCATACATTGCAACTGGGAAGACCATAGCCTTGACTATACACACTTTTGTTGACAGGGTGATGTCTCTGCTTTTTAGTGTGCTGTCTAGATTTGCCATGGCTTTCCTCCCAAGAAGCAGGTGTCTTTTAATTTCTTGGCTACAGTCCCCATCTGCAGTGATCTTGGAGCCCAGGAAAATAAAATCTGTCACTACCTCCATTTCTTCCCCATCTATTTGCCAGGAATTGAGAGGGCCAGATGCCATGATCTTGGTTTTTTAATGTTAAGTTTCAACCCAACCTTTGCACTCTCCTTCTTCACCTGCAACAAGAGGTTCTTTAGTTCCTCTTCTGCCATTAGAGTGGTATCATCTGCATATCTTAGGTTGTTGATATTTCTTCCGGCAATCTTAATTCCAGCTTTGGATTCATCTAGCCCTGCCTTTCTCATGATGTGCTCTGCATATACTGTAAGTTAAATAGGCAGGGTGATAGTATACAGCCTTGCCAGACTCCTTTCCCAATTTTGAACCAATCAGTGGTTCCGTGTCCAGTTCTTACTGTTGCTTCTTGGCCCACATATAGGTTTTTCAAGAGACAACTAAGATGATCTGGTACACCCATCTCTTTAAGAACTTGCCACAGTTTGTTATGATCCACACAATCAAAGTAATCCCCTTCATGGATTACTGCCTTGTCATGGCAAAAGGGCTTGCATAATTCAATTGACTAATAGTTAGAAGAAATATCATACTAGAGCTACTCCAGAATATTCTGGCTGTCCTATGTCTTTCATGTACAACTATTTATTTGATGTAAATGACTGCCCACATACTATGGGACTCTCAGTAGATAACAAATGGTAAAAAAAACATGAAAACAAAACATAAAAATCCATGAAAATGCATTGTCTGGTGTAAAGTAAGACACATAGCTTCATTTAAATAATTCTAATTCTAAACCATGGTTTAAAAACTAGAATGGTAAGCCAGCAGTTGGAAAACCATGGCATTGGCTTCAGATATGTGGTCCGTCAGTCTGGGGGTAAGAAACTATGGAATAGCTGGAGGTAAGAGTGATAATTTGTTTTTGCAGACACAGAATGGCATAGTTACAGATTATCAAAGGCATTTGTACTTCCTGTCCCTTGCTATCTAATTCTCAATTATGCAACCATGTGAAATGAATTATAATGATCCTCATAAACAGACTTCTTGATTTCTCCACCTCTAAACTCCCACACATTCTGTTTCCTCTTTTGTTTAGCCTTCATCTGCCTTCATCTACATAAGAGATTATGAAGTACCCTACCGGCTTTCAAGCAATATCTAAGCCAGCAGAAAGAGTCTGAGTCATCTCCCTGTGAGAATATTGGAGCTGTACATCATGGTTTATTTGTAGGCGAATGGGTACAATTATGCAGTGCTAATGCTTTTAAAGCTACTGGGACTACAGTTCAATTTAAAAATCCTCTAAGTTTTTATGACCATTACGGATGATTATAAAACCTACATGCACAAAATTGAGAGAGAGAGAGAAGTGGGAGGGTAGGAATAAAAGAAAGATAGGGATAAAGATAGATTATGGGCACATTTTGTGAACTGCTGCAAAGAAAAGAGACCCCAAACAGTTTATATCAATATGCACTCTATGGAAATATTTACGGCTGTATGGGACAGAGTCACCATCTTGCTTTTATTAACGTTCATGCTGCAAGCACAAGGCTTAACTATAATCTCACTAAACCATGACAGACAGAGAGGAATTCAATTCTATTTTGGGGACTGCAATTTGATGCCCACCAGATGTTTTAGACTTCAACTGTTATCAGTCTCAGTTGGCAAAGCTATTAGCAAAGGATTGTGGAAAGACACCAGGTTGTCTTGTTCCACTTGACTGAAGCTGTGCTATTTGACCAAAGATGGTGCTGAGCATTTTCCTGTAATGCTGGTTTCCTTGCCTAAATTCTTAGAAATATTGTGTGATGTCCCATGAAAGGCATCTACTGTTACTGCCGTTCTCTGTAGAATGACCAATAAGATGTAAAGATAGCTTCACACTGACCCCAATTCCTTGTGATTACATCTATCTATATCTCTATGTGTCTCTGTCTCTGTCCATCAGTCAGTCAGTCAACCACACACCATCAATCTTATGCCATTGCATTTGTTTAAATGGGAAATAAAAAAAATAAGGACCTAGAATTAATGAGAAATTTCTGACAGTGAGAACAATTTGCCTCCAAAAGTTGTGTATACTCCATTACTGCAGATTTTTGAGAAGAAATTGGAATTATATAGGGCAGACCTGGACATTTTAATGGCTCCAGGCAACATCCATCCAGTCCTTTGGCTATCTCTGTCTAGCTCATGTGAGGTTAATCAGAAATTACAAATCAAATCAGCCTGAGGAATTGAAGTGATGGAGTTAGGCAGTGCTTTTTTTGTAAAAGAAAAAGGTGCCGGAACTCACACTTGTCATACAACCCGCCTTGCCTACCCTACAAGGTTCCATCCAAAAAAGGTGCCGGAACTCCGTTCTGAGCGTTCTATGAGAAAAAAAGCCCTGGAGTTAGGGAACATTAAATCAGGTGACATTGGTTCGGCCCTCCACAACAGTCCCAGTTTCTCATGTGGCCACTTGGGAAAATTAATTGCCCACTCTGATATAGGTTCTCTTGCCAAGGTCCCTTTCAACTCTGTTATTATACATAGTGGAGAACTAGTGGAGAATTCATTAGTTAAACCTAAGAATTTTCCCAGGTTCTCTGTAGAAACTCCACCCTTTTATCTTCATAGCTGCAGAGGCCCACTGGGTGTGACTGAACTTTGAACAATGTTGAGCGTGATCCAGGATTTGCTTTTTACCCAGAGAGATTACAAAAGTCAATTAGCCAGTTTGTGTTTATCCAGAGCAAAGGTGCAATTTCACCCACAGTTTATAGAGCTCAAGATCCTCCCTTATTCACTGAGATTATTTGAAGAATAGCAACATAAATATTTTCTGAAAATAGTGAAAATAGGAAAGGAGAAAGTGGGAGTCGAATAAGTTTGCATGCTGCTCCTTCAAGTGTAAATAGTGTTATCACGCCCAGAAAAATCTTCCAACACTCTGTACAAAATGCTCTTTTAAAACAAACAGCCTTTAATCCATGCAAAGGGTCAAGAGATATTCAGTAGCTGCCACCAAAATTCTGAATCGAGATTTTTTTTATTTAGAATAAAGCCAGAACAATACTTTAAAAAAAATATACCAGGTGTAATAAAAATATATGGATTGAGAGCATAAAGGTTATATGTCGCCTATAAACCACTTATTGTGACTTTAAGAAATAATGCTGAAGATTTGGGCAACAAACTATTATAGCAAAAAAAGAGAAGAAGTGAGGTCTCCTTCAAATCAAGATGTTCTTCTGGTACCTCCATGGATTTGTTCACATAATTCAAATAGTTTACTCCACAATTATATGAAAATGGCTTGCCATTGCTCTCTCCAGGATACCAATAGAAAAGAATATTTGTAGCTCAAGGTTTAACTGTGGGATCTTTGGTACTCTCTGAGCTTGGCTGATTTCTTTCAGACATTTCATTACCCATCTAGATAACATCATCAGTGTTAGAAGAGTGTGAGGTTTGCTGTTTATATGTGGGTAGCCCTGTCAGTGTTGGTGGGAATGTTCTGGGTGGTTCCTTGATTAGCTGTTGCTTACTGTATGATTCCGAGGGATGCCATGGCTCAGTGGGTTAGGACGCTGAGCTTGTCGATCAGAAGATCAGCAATTTGGCAGGTTGAATCCCGAGTGCCGCGTAACAGAGTGAGCGCCTGTTACTCGTCCCAGCTTCTGCCAACCTAGCAGTTCGAAAGCACGTAAAAATGCAAGTAGAAAAATAGGGACCACTACGGTGGGAAGGTAACAGCGTTCCGTGCGCCTTTGGCGTCTAGTCATGCCAGCCACATGACCACGGAGACATCCTCGGACAAGCGCTTGCTCTTCGGCTTTGAAACGGAGATGAGCACCGGCCCCTAGAGTTGGAAACGACTAGCATGCATGTGCGGGGGAACCTTTACCCTTACCTTACTGTATGATTGTTTGTTCGAGTTGGACGTTTCTTGATTGGGGTATTGTTTACTGTTTGATTTTTGGTCCAGCATTAATCTTGAGGTTAATCTCTGTTTATCTGGGTATTGCTGGAGAGAAGAGTTTGAGCTCTTTTTCCAGGATGTTTGACTTCCCAATCCAGCTTACAGGCTTGGGATTTCAGCATTGCCTGGACTCAGCCATCTGTCACCTCTGGAATCAGGTTCAAACTCTTCCCAAACAGGGAAGACAACTCTTTAGGTCTTGTACAATCAGATTCCAACTCCAAGGGAATCTAAGTGATTTTATCAGACAGATGCCTAAAATAGTCCACTCCATAGCCCTACAAGTGTTCTCATGGGCCCTCCTTACCTTAAATAGGGCCACCAGTCAGTCTCTGTGTGCACAATACAAGCAGAGAAATAACTATGTTTTGCCACACTATCACTACAAAGAGCATTGTCCAATCAATTGGCCAATTAATTAGAAAAGACTCCTTGTGTGGTCAGGTTCATTCTGTGTTTGTCTCCAGGTCACACCTTCAAGAAGAAGCTAGATTAAGGGGATGTGGGTTATCCATCTTTGCAGGCTCTAAAGCAAAGCTACTGGATTCCCTCAGGTTTTATTTATTTATTTATTAAATTTGTATGCCATCCATCTCAAGTGATAGTGGGCAGCTGAATCTGATGACCCAGATCTCAATTTCTTGGCAATTTCCACAATTAACAAAAATCAGCAATCAATATTTCCTGCCCATTTGAAATGGTTATAGTCAGGGCTTTTTTTGTCATAGAACGCTCAGAACGGAGTTCCAGCACCTTTTTTTGGATGGAACCTTGTAGGGTAGGCAAGGTGGGCTGTATGACATGTGTGAGTTCCGGCACCTTTTTCTTTTACAAAAAAAGCACTGGTTATAGTTATGCCCCCCCCCAAAAAAAAAGTTTGACACAGCTTTTTTTTGAAGAAGGAAGAAAACTTCTTTACTGACCAAGAAAGAAAAGTAGGGGAAAGAAGATGGGAAACTCATAGCAAATTCATGGTACAGACTTGCCTGGTTTCCCTTGCAACCAGTTTAAAGCCCAAAGGGTAACATAACTTTTTCAAAGAAATCCATTAATTTTTCCTACATCAGAGAACCCATTAATATTTCTCAGCACATGGCTTATAAATCACTTCTCTAAGAACATATACAGCCAAAGGCTTATTTGACACATTTGGTAAATCCACCCCTCCCTCAGTGTGGATCCCAGATCTGAATGCTCCCAGCTCTATCAGGCTGCCAGGCTTTAAAACTGAAATGAATAAATCAAATCCACAAAGAATGGGCCCTAGACCTGCTATTTATTACAAAACTGCTGATAGCAAACATGCATGCAAAGAATACAAGCTTATTATCAGTTTAAGCTAGTGTTTCTCAGTCTTGGCAATTTTTAAGACGTGTGGACTTCAACTCCCAGAATCCCCCTGTTAAAATAGGCAGTTTTTAGGGCCAAATCTGAGGCCCTCTGCTAGTGCTGAACTCAACGTCCCAGCAATTATTGTAACTGGCTGTGTTGCATTGGGTTGTTGCAACGGTGGTTCAGTAAGAATTAGGATTAAAGTGCCATGAATGGACAATAGTTATTCAAGTGCAGGAATGTTTTATGAATTAAAATGAATTATCTCCATATTTAGAACCAGTTTCATATAATGGTTAAGCCCTCAGGTTGGAAACCAGGAGATTGTGAGTTCTAGTTCTGTCTTAGGCATAAAATCGGTGGGTGACCTTGGGCCATCCTCTGTCTCAATCCTAGGAAGGACACAGTGAAAACCCAGTTCTGATAAACCTTGCCAAGAAAACTGCAGCGATTAGTCCAGGCAGTATCTGATAATCAAACATGATTGAATAGAAGAAATAAAAATCTCAGATACAGTCAAGTCATATGCTATTTTGCTTCTACTATATGCATATCTTATGAGTGTTGTTGTTGTTGTTAGCTGCGAAGTCGTGTCCGACCCATCGCGACCCTATGGACAACATTCCTCCAGGCCTTCCTGTCCTCTACCATCTTCTGGAGTCCATTTAAGCTCACGCCTACTGCTTCAGTGACTCCATCCAGCCACCTCATTCTCTGTCGTCCCCTTCTTCTCTTGCCCTCAATCTTTCCCAGCATTAGGCTCTTCTCCAGTGAGTCCTTCCTTCTCATTAGGTGGCCAAAGTATTTGAGTTTTAGCTTCAGGATCTGGCCTTCTAAAGAGCAGTCAGGATTGATCTCCTCTAGGACTGACCGATTTGATCGCCTTGCAGTCCAAGGGACTCGCAGGAGTCTTCTCCAGCACCACAGTTCAAAGGCCTCAATTCTTTGGCGCTCAGCCTTTCTTATGGTCCAACTTTCACTGCCATACATTGCAACTGGGAAGACCATAGCCTTGACTATACGCACTTTTGTTGACAGGGTGATGTCTCTGCTTTTTAGTGTGCTGTCTAGATTTGCCATGGCTTTCCTTCCGAGGAGCAAGCGTCTTTTAATTTCTTGGCTACAGTCCCCATCTGCAGTGATCTTGGAGCCCAGGAAAATAAAATCTGTCACTACCTCCATTTCTTCCCCATCTATTTGCCAGGAACTGAGAGGGCCAGATGCCATGATCTTGGTTTTCTTAATGTTAAGTTTCAACCCAAGTTTTGCACTCTCCTGCTTCACCCGCAACAAGAGGCTCTTTAGTTCTTCTTCACTTTCTGCCATTAGAGTGGTATCATCTGCGTATCTTAGGTTGTTGATATTTCTTCCGGCAATCTTAATTCCAACTTTTGAATCATCTAGCCCTGCCTTTCTCATGATGTGCTCTGCATATAAGTTAAATAGGCAGGGCGAAAGTATACAGCCTTGCCGGACTCCTTTCCCAATTTTGAACCAATCAGTGGTTCCATGTCCAGTTCTCACTGTTGCTTCTTGACCCGCATATAAGTTTTTCAAGAGACAAATAAGATGGTCTGGTACTCCCATCTCTTTAAGAACTTGCCACAGTTTGTTATGATCCACACAATCAAAGGCTTTAGCATAGTCAATGAAGCAGAAGTAGATGTTTTTCTGGAACTCCCTAGCTTTCTCCATGATCCAGCGTATGTTGGCAATTTGATCTCTAGTTCCTCTGCCTCTTCGAAATCCTGCCTGTACTTCTGGTAGTTCTCGATCCACATACTGCTGAAGTCTAGCTTGTAGGATTTTAAGCATGACTTTACTAGCATGATCTTATGAGTACTGGAATGAAATTTAAATGCTGAGGCTGCCCTTGGAGTAATGAGTACTGTTAGCATAGTTAGAACAATTAACCAGTGGAACAACCTGCCTCCAGAAGTGGTGAAGTTTTTAAGAAGAGACTGGACAACCATTTGCCTGAAATGGTATAGGGTTTCCTGCCTGAGCAGGGGGTTGGACTAGATGACCTCCAAGGTCCCTTCCAACTTCTTCTTCTTCTTCTTCTTCTTCTTCTTCTTCTTCTTCTTCTTCTTCTTCTTCTTCTTCTTCTTCTTCTTCTTCTTCTTATTCTTATTATTATTGTTGTTGTTGTTGTTATTGTTGTTGTTGTTGTTGTTGTTGTTATTATTATTATTATTATTATTATTATTATTATTATTGTTTATTTATTTATTTGTTTGTTTGTTTTATATACCGCCCTTCTCCCGGAGGACTCAGGGCGGTGTATAGAGCAAAGTAAGTATACAATAAAGCAATAATAAAACAAATAAAACCCCAAATCTATCAGGCCAGGCCGGCTTGCTGGAATAGATAGGTTTTTAAGTCACGCCGGAAGGTGCGAAGGTCGGGGGCCGTCCAGATTTTGGTTGGCAAGCAGTTCCAGAGGATTGGGGCACCCACAGAGAATGCTCTCCCCCTGGGGGTCACCAGCCGGCATTCTCTGACCGGTGGCACCTTGAGGAGGCCCTCTCTGTGGGAGCGCACAGGACGGAGGGGTGTTGACGCTGGCAGTAGGTGCTCCAGTAGGTAATCCGGACCCATGCCATGTAGGGCTTTGTATGTCATCACTAGTACCTTGAATTTCACTCGGAAGGCAACTGGAAGCCAGTGCAGCTCACGGAGCAGAGGTGTAATATGGGAGTATCGGGAAGCCCCCAGAAGCATTCGTGCAGCTGCACTTTGCACCAGTTGAAGCTTCCGAGTGGTTCTCAAGGGCAGCCCCATGTAAAGAGCGTTGCAGTAGTCAAGACGAGAGGTCACAAGTGCATGGGTGACTGTACGCAAGGCATCCAGGTCCAGATAGGGTCGCAGCTGGCGCACCAGACGAACCTGAGCGAAGGCCCCTCTAGTCACAGTTCTCACCACAGAAGTGAATGATCAACACCTGCTTCACCACCTCTTATAACTTTGAGCTCAATGTTACCACACACAAATCTCTGGTTACCCAGGAACTAGCAACTTACCTGTCATGCCACGGAAGCATAGAACAGATCTGCCATGACATAAGTCTGGCTAAAGAATAATCATGCAACATCTTGTAACTGAAACCATAGTAGTAAAATGTTATTCTTTTTAATTTGCCTTTGGTCAATGAACAGAGTAACAAAAATCCAAGTATTTTTCAAATGTTGAAGTTCTATAGACATCCTCCCACATTAATTTTGTTGAGTTTTGACTTCCGGTTTGCCAACGCTGCCGTTATGGATGTCTGGAGGATGGCTCTCATCTTCCACGTCCAGTTTCGCATCGCTGGGGGGGTCCTAAAAGAGCCAAAGGGGTGACCAGCAAGAAGAGGCTTTTGCAGAAATGGAGGGAAGCCGCAACCCTCCCGTTAGTGCCTGCATTCCCTCCAAACTGGCGGATAAAAGACCAGCCATAGCAACATGGCCAGTTACTAGGCTGCAGACAGCCGAAGTCACACTTACCACCAGGCAACATTAAAGCAGCATGGAAGAGACTGGGTAAGATCCCTCTCTTATACTCCAATCTTCTTCCTTTCACCTAAATAAGCTGCTAAATACCTTCCCCCTGTGGAGAGGGAGGGGGAGTTCAATCCTACCTTCAAAATAGCAGTGATCGAGCCTCCAGGGGTGTTTTAAAAAAAATGTTGAAAAAATGAATTGGACCTCAACTAGAACTTTATAACTTGTGGACTAAAAGCTTTTGACTATCTACTCCTTACTTCCTACTCTTATTTGAAAATTTGGCTTTCTTCTAAAATAGAAGAAACAATTGAAAAGAGATTAACAGATACTTCCCTAAAAGAAAAGAATTTTTTAAGCACTTGGGGGACACCCAGTGCCAAACCTGAAATTGCAATCTGACACTTAAAAGAGAGAGAGAGAGAGAGAGAGAGAGAGAGAGAGAGAGAGAGAGAGAGAGAGAGAGAGAGAAGAGACTTGGCTGATACCTTTAACCGTGAACACCATATGTGAGACTACACCATGGAAGAAATACAAAAACAAATGTATGCTATGATGAAAATAACCTGCCACACTTATCAGTTCTTTTCTATAGCTGGTGATTAAATAAGAGCTTTTGGGGGGAAAACTAGAAAGCGTCTTGGTTAAGCAAACTCAAATTGTGACAACAACTAATAATCTATCAGGACAGAACATAACAGAAGAAATTGAACAATCAAATACATTGATAGAAGATTTAACTACTCAACAAGCACAGACACTTGAAGATCAAAATGAGAAACAGATGGAAGAAAAAATACACAGTCCAGGACAATTATATCAAGAGGAGAAAATAATGAGAAGATTTGGTGCTTTTATTAGACCCCTCAACCCTTCAAAAATGGAGATTGGAGGGTCATTTCAATACGATACAATAACACAAGAATTCTTTGATGAGCCTGAAGCAAGGAAATGAAAAATGACATGACAAAGGAAAAAAGCAAGAATAAGGTTGAAGAAGAATGGACATATTTAAGAGGCCTGAAATGGAAAACACTAAAATAGACAGGATTGTACTTGGATTACAAGAGATTGTTTTGATGAGTAGATAAAAATATTGGCTAATTAAAAAAAGAACTCAGATGTATAAATATCAACAGTTAAATTGAAATATTGAGCTGTTTAAATGAAATTGATTAAGATGTATATATCTTAAGAATGATATAATGTAATTAATATACTTGGATGTAGTGATATGAAAGGATGTATTAAATGTTGAAATGGGAGAAATTTTGGCTAATTTTCAATATGTGGAAACTACAATGAAAACAAGAATATTTATTTATTTATTTATTTATTTTATTACATTTATATACCGCCCTTTCCCGAAGGACTCAGGACAATATTATATTGTATTACTAACTTGTTGGTATGGAAATGAGACAGATAAGAAGTGTATTTATATTATTAGTTATTGGAGAGAATTCTGTAAAGGGAAGGGAGGTCACCCAGAAATATAAAAATGAGAAACTTCAAACGTTTAACTTTAATATCAATGCAAAATTAAAGCTGGGAAAATATATAAGGTGTTTGATGTCTTAAAGATGGAATGTTAAAATATAAAATATATAAAAAGTATTGACAAATGTAAGAAAACTACTAAATAACTGATGGATAACAATAAGAAGTATGTTAATTTAGCTAAGAGATAATATGTATTAAAGGAAAAAAGAGAGGAAATACTGGTTACAACAAATTAGAGATTTGTAATAATATGTATTTGTATGAAATGGATCTATTGTAACCCAGATACCACGTTGCTTTTCAAAGATACTATTGTAATATTGGAAAATCAATAAAAAATGTATAATAAAAATAATAATTTTTTGAGTTTTTTTAATGGGTTCATAAATATATCCCCCTGCTTTGCCCAGTGTCCAGAGCCAGTGATCAGGTGGCTAGGCAGTTGGCGCTTTTTGGATCCAAAGACATAAAGGGATTTTAAGCTTTATTATTAGCTCAAGCAAACCGAATTAAATAGCAGTATCAATAGCATTTAGGCTTATATACCACCCCATAGTGTTTTGCCACACTCTCTGGGTGGCTGACAATGTAGAAGCATTATTTGCATATTTCCTCCAACAATCTGCATCCTCATTTTACCGACCTCAGAAGGCTGGAAGGCTGAATCAACTTTGAGCCCCGTCAGGATCGAACTCCAGGCTATGGGCAGAGTTTTCCTGCAAAACTGAATTCTAACCACTGTGCCACCAGGGCTCTAATTAACCAGTATTAAAAGCATAACATAGAAAACATAAATGTCAAGCAAGATCATATTCAAATCAATTACAAGCTAACAAGAGCTCCTTAATAAAAACAGCAGAGATGCCCCAAGAGTGGCCAATTTCCATAGTACCCAGTACTAGGTTCTGTGGAGAAGCTCCCAACAAGCAGCAACAACCTCATGGTTTTATCCAAACCTGATCTTGACTTGATCCCACATGACTCTGGGATGGCCATTGAAAGCCTGAGACTTTCACAGGTTTGCCACTATATAAAGAGTATCCCTCCTTCTCCTTTAGTCAGCAAACAAGAGTGAAAAACATGCAGGTTAGCTCAGAATGAGCTCATAATTTTGATGAATGACAGCAAATATACTGTTGCAGGATCCAATCTGGGCCAATCACCAGGACCAGAGGTGTAGTCTTCCAGGCATTTGGACTTGTGCTGGAGCCAGTCATTCAGGGAACTTCTCTCTCGCCACCATAATTTTGAATGATAAATCATAATTATGTCACTAAACTCCTTGAAATAACAATGGTCTTTCATGCTGCCACTACTTACCCCCTGCTTGCTTTGTAGGTGATTAAGAAGAACTTCGTGTACGCAAATGCGTTGCTGTTCCATCTAGCTGGGACTTAGTTTGACTAGATGCAAACAATCACAGATGTAAGCCATTTTCCTGTGTATACCACCACTTCTCTGTATTTACAAATCTTCCTTGGTTGGTACACGAATCTGTGCACCTTCATCCATTGTTTGGACAGGTCAGCAGCCAGCACTTCCTGGCCAATGAGAGTTGGATTATGATCTAGTCATCTGAGAAAGGCCATCTCAATCTATCTATCCCCAGTGAAACTGGAGATGAGCAGGTAGCAGTTGACAGCTACATATTTAAGAAAAATGACTTTCAATTCGCTTGGTTGCCAAGAGAGGTTTAACAGTTGGGGGTTCCCTCTGTAGGAAAAGTCCGCTGTTTCCATTTATTTCTTTCTCTGAGATTTAATTTATCTGCAAAAGAAAATTTAAGCAGCAGGTGAGCCATTTTATAAATAAGCTTGTGTTCAATATATTTCAAACAGCTTGCTGTTTTGGTGACAGGTACATCTTGCCTATTCCAGGTGTATGGTTGTGCTTATTAATTTCACTCAGGGGCAAGAATGAAAGGTGAATATTATTTTTCTGCTGTGTCTTTATTTATTTGCTATTTTCTGGCCCAGAGAAGGGCAGTGTTGCTGAAAATAAAGACAAAGGAGGACAGTTGGAGTTGGAAAACCATAGTATTTTCTATCCTGGGTATATACACGTTAGCCTCGCCTTACCTAAGTTTTGGACTGCTGAGATGCTACTACTTGGAAGATAAATAGTGGCAGCTACATAAAAGACAGGAGATAGGCCAGGGTGTAGCCAGGGGACTTCTGGAAAAGAAAGTATGAACTTCCACCCAACAGGTTTAGCTTTCTCTGAAAAGATGAATAGGGTGAAATCTTATTCACCCTATTCTCTTTTCCTTATACAAAGGTCTTTGTATGTGTATACGACATCCTTGATTTACAATCACAAGTGGGACCAGTACTTCTGTTGCTAAGCAAGGTAGCTGTTAAATGAGTTGCACCTGATTTTATGACCGTTTTTTTTTGCCACAGTAAGTGTAAAGACCAATCATAAATCAGTTGTTCATTATCTTTGTAACTTTGTAAGTTACAAGAACTACCTGCATGGGACCTCACCCATTTCATACTGCTTGGCCTCAAGAATGTTGCATGTGACTCTTTGCAACCAGCAGATCAGTGTCATAGGAGAAAATTACATTACAAAGGGGAGGGCCAGCTGTACTAGATACAGACCCATTTTGTGACATTCTCATTCCAGCTGGATCTCACATGCTTTGGCTTTTAGCCAACAGAAATGTTGTACTTATGCAACTTCCAGAATAGTTCACTCCACACAAATACATGGAATGTCAACATGTCATCATGTCAGCTAACATAGCAAGTGCCTGTTGGATTTTTCCACCCTTGATTATATACCATTCTCAGTTGTATCAGTAGCTCATCTCTGTTATGCATTTATGGGAAGTGTTTTATGTAGATTGACTTATTTGTTTATCAAATGTTAACACTGACTGCTTGGGAAATGAATCTTTCAGGTTCATATCAAAGTAAAGTAAAGGTAAAGGTTCCCCCGCACATGTGTGCTAGTCGTTTCCAACTCTAGGGGCCGGTGCTCATCTCCGTTTCAAAGCCGAAGAGCCAGCGCTTGTCCAAGGACGTCTCCGTGGTCATGTGGCCGGCATGACTAGATGCCAAAGGCACACGGAACGCTGTTACCTTCCCACCGTAGTGCTCCCTATTTTTCTACTTGCATTTTTACATGCTTTCGAACTGCTAGGTTGGCAGAAGCTGGGACGAGTAACAGGCGCTCACTCTGTTACACGGCACTCGGGATTCGACCCGCCAAACTGCCGACCTTCTGATCGACAAGCTCAGCGTCCTAACCCACTGAGCCACAGTGTCCCTTTCATATCAAAGTAGTTGACATCAATTACAACCTGTAGCTGGATTCACATCACACACCAAAATTGGGTTAACAAAACATAAATGCCAAATGTAATATCTGGCCAAGTAAAGAAAATTTGTTATGGTTTAAGATGAGGCCTTAGTTGACATTGCAGATCAAGCTAACGGCCAGGTTCCCAAACAGACTGATATTTCTACCAACTACTCTACCAAGCTCTGGAGAATGCATCACCATGTATGTTATCAATCACAATGAGATAACTTTAGAGGCATCAAAAATTTTGGGTACCGATGCATTTAGCATCTGACACCATTTCGGTATCTTTAGTCCTGGAAGAAAGTAATTGTGATGAATATCTATTCTTTTCATTGGCTTGCAATGTAGAATTCTGGATAGGGTAATTCTCTATAAGATCAGCACAGTACAGGATATCTAGCCCTCAATGATTATTTCATCAATAGAGCAGAACCTTTCCTGCCGCATGTCTTAGGTTCCTGCATCAACCTCCAATTATCAGAAGTATTTCTATATTTCTACTTTTAGGTTAGTCTAGATCTTATAATTGGAAAGTAATCATCACTATGAAAAACCCATAGAAAAGCTTGTGGCAAAATTTTTAAACATAAAAAAGGAAGGAAGGAAGGAAGGAAGGAAGGAAGGAAGAAAGAAAGAAAGAAAGAAAGAAAGAAAGAAAGAAAGAAAGAAAGAAAGAAAGAAAGAAAGAAAGAAAGAAAGAAAGAAAGAAAGAAAGAAAGAAAGAAAGAAACTTTTTTCTTGGGATTTTTTTTTACAAAGCTGGTTACTAATCATGTAGCATATGTAGCCATAACAAAGCCATCAAAGGAGCTCCTTTAGAAGGAGGAAACTGGATTCTGAACTTCATAACCCGAAAGGAAGATAAACTGGGTTTTCCCTGACCCCACCCTCATCCCAAAACCCTTTGCCATCAGTTTTGTCATATCACCTCTTGGCTGAGGAAAAGGATCTGAGCTTTTTATATAACTGATAACATAGAAGAGAGAAATTCTTTTGTTTGTATTTCCAGAACTTCCCCAGACATCTCTGTTTTCTTTTGATTTGGCTCCATTCATGTCACACACCAGACTGCACTAAACCTGCAGAAATGAGGAGATGGCTCTATTTGAGGTTTGGGGGAGGGAAGAAGATTTTTTTCCCCTGTGCTTAAACTTCAAAAAGCCATGTCACTGGGATCTTTGTCTGACAATGTCAGCAAACACAAAGCCCGGTCTTAAGGGTGCTTCCTACAATTCAGTGCTACTGAAAGTTCAGTCAGATTCCAAGTGTAGGTGTGGTAGAGCTGCAGCTTTAAAATGTCCTGGGATTAGTAGAAAATGTGGGAGTAACAGGGGAAAAAAATGAAATTATACTTGTCAGATCTGAGTGGCAAAAATTCAAATGACCACTCCAGGGCAGTAGAGAGATACAAAAAGTTCTTACTGGTTGTTGTCATCAAGTGGTCATTTGGATAGTAATTTGATTGATTGATTGATTGATTGCCTTAATCAGATAATCTCATGCTTTCTCTTCCTAAGGCCTCTGCATGTCAGCCAAATATATTTGTGCACCCTTTACCCATAATAATAATAATAATAATAAACCTGTATTGTCAAAGTACAACATGTGTACATTGAGATTAGCTGAGCCTCCCCCTGTGCTCTCTCCCCCCAACACACAGTGACAACAAACCCTCCATCCCACCACACTATGTGAACCAACTACACCACACACCGGCCTCCCAAGTCAATTCTGCATAAGATTATGTCCCATTTAAAAGCCTAACAGCCCATGGATAAAAGCTATTTTTCAGCCTGTTGGTACGGCTGGCTATATTCCTATATCTCCTACCGGATGGTAGGAGAGTAAAGAGATACCGTCCAGGGTGTGAGTCATCCCTGAGAATCTTCCTCACTCTTCCAAGGCAACGAGCCCTGGCGATGTCATCTAGTGGTGTCAGGGGACAGCCCACAATGTCTTGTGCTGTGCTCACTACCCTCTGTAATACTTTCCTATCCGCGGCTGTCAGACCGGCATACCAAACCACAATACCATATGAGAGGACGCTCTCTATGGTAGACCGGTAAAAGAGGGTCATTAGCTGTTGTTCTACCCTGTTCTTCCGCAAGATCCTAAGAAAGTGAAGCCTCTGTTGGGCCTTTCTAGCCACCTGGGTTGTGTTAACTTTCCAGGTCAGATCTTCACAGAGGTAGACTCCCAGAAATTTAAAGGAGGGAACTCTCTCTACACAGTCCTCCCCGATGTAAAGTGGGGCAGGTTCCTCTTTTTTTCTACATGATGGTGCATCTAAGCTGGCTGGGAACCTTGTGAAGGCTTCAGGTAAACAATCTCATAAAAAAAATAAAATGCCCTTTCTTTATAGCAGGGGTTTTTAAACTTGACCCTTTTATGACTTGTGGACTTCAACTCTCAGAATTCCTCAGCCAGGCATGCTGCTATTGGCTGCCCCTAGGCGGCAATGGGTTACTTTAAATCTATTGGCTGCCGCCTAGGGGCCAGGCTGTAAATTGCTGCAAGCTGCAGCCCAATTCTCAGTTCAGATCCTGCAAGCAATAAACCATGAGCTGTGTTGAACTCCCTTGCTTTGTCTTCTTTCCTGCGCAAAGAACTCACTACACAACACCCACCTTCTTAACCTGTAAATCCACTTGGTTGTTGATAATGAGGAAGACTGTGATAAATTAGATAGTTTGTAAACTACTAGTTTGCTCAATGTGTAGCTGACATTCAGTACTTTGTATTAAATTCATGTTATGTATCCTGATATCGGCTGACATTTATAATTCTATAGTTAAATTTTTAAACCAGCCTGGTTATCTAGGAACAGAGGTCTGGAAAATCAATGGCACAATAAGATTATTAAAAACCTTGATCAGAAGATTATAATTTTAGCCAATTGTGTTTATCAAACACATACCACTTTTTCCTACGTAAGAGAGACTCCAGGCTCTCCAATGGTCCTAAATTCTGGAGCTGTACAAGGATAAGCAAATAGTCTGTTTGACAATCACAATAAAACAAGCAATATCTTTGCAAAGTTGTGTAATTCGAAATTGTGTCACCTTAAGAAATAATGTAAAGCAAAATTTGCTAAATACACTGACTTGAGGATAAGGGCCATTTTGTTGTCACAAAGGATCATCCATCTTTAAAGTAACTGAAACACAATGGTCATCGGTAACCCATAGGGGTCAGCTAGCAATCCTTCCCCATACTTAAAACTCCTTCTTTTGAACTTGAAAGAAATATCAGAGATGGCATATTGCTCCGGTCCAGAAGTTAAGCAAATTTGGACTTCTTGAATAGTGAGATGGGAAATTGTTCAGGAGTCCTGGGGCTTTAGAGTAGACAGGAAGTCAAAAGACATAGTAGAAGAAGGCATCAAGCAAATCGCTCTTATAATGCTGCCCAAAATATGCACAGATGCATCAAGGTGACCGAGCTCTGCTCAGCTCTAGGGTTTTCCCAGTTAGGTAAAATCATACCAATCTCAAAAAAAACTACAGAGGATTGGATGGATAGAAGATGTGATGGTATGTGTATATGACCTTGGGAGACAGGCTGAAGAAATGCAGACTGGATCACCGTCCTGTCCACAGAAGGAGGGGGCTGTTGGAAGCATTTCAGAAGGAACTTCCCAAGTTTTCTTGACAGTAAAAGGAAAGGAAGAGAGAAATACTTTCAGTCTTGCAAGATTGTTCATTAACCTTACAGTAAAGATAGAGGTTGTATTCCTGGGTATGCTTCTTGTCTGGCTTATCTCAAAGGGATAGCATCAGTCTTGCAAAACTCAGAGTACTTTTCCCTCCTTTCCTTTTACTGTCTGGAAAAGTTGGGAAAGTCCCTTCTGAAATGCCACCCATACCCTCCCTCTTTCTGTTGCCTAAGATACCTTTTACACAACAGCGGTCCAATCTGCGATTTTTCCTTCTCTGCCAAGATTATCCCTACATAACATTACAGGAGATCTCCTGTAAGGGCTGAAACTACCGGTAGAGGATGGACAAAGGACCTCCTGGAAGAAAGTGATGGCAAATTACTTTATCTATGGGGTTGAAGGGGTTGAAGATGGCAGCTGTATGATTGGAGCCCCACTCCAATCACAGAGGGATGAGGGTTTGATTACCTAACCAGGACCACCATCTTGATTTTTCTCAAATCCCTCCCACCCTGGCCCCTGGTTTGACTTATGAACATCTGTACCTATCTGAGGGCTTGGCTGCTAACTCATCACCTGAACTACCATTTGATGTTTACCTCTCACCTCAGCGCTCTAAAACTAAAAGAAGCCAGCGTCAATTTCACCAATTTGAAAGCTGCCTCTGATAGAAACAAATAGCCTTCTTCTTTTATTTCCTTGTTCCGGTGACCTCTTCTTTTAGATGTAAAAGTGGGGGTTTTCTTTGCCACCCACCCTGATTTCCTGTTCAGATGTCCATCAAAATATTGGCTAGATAAAGAATGCCCATTTTCTCTTATAATGTTGGTTGGTTGGTTTGTCTCTTCACCATAGTAGTAACAGAGGTGACATGATAACAGTAGTCCAGTATTTGAGGGGCTGCCACAAAGAAAAGGGGGTCAAACTATTCTCCAAAGTACCAGAGGGCAGGACAAGAAACAATGGTTGGAAACTGAACAGAGAAAGAAGCAACCTGGAGTTAAGGAGAAAGTTCCTAACAGTGAGGAAAATTAACCAGTGGAACAGCTTGCCTTCAGAAATTGTGAGCGCTCCATCACTGGAGGTTTTTAAGAAGAGACTGGACAGTCACTTGTTTGAGATGGTATAGGTTCTCCTGCTTGAGCAGGGGGCTGGACTAGAAGACCTCCAAGGTCCCTTCCAAATCTTCTCTTCTCTTCTCTTCTCTTCTCTTCTCTTCTCTTCTCTTCTCTTCTCTTCTCTTCTCTTCTATTCTATTCTATTCTATTCTATTCTATTCTATTCTATTCTATTATTTCACTTTCAACTTGTTATTCTATTGTTTATAATAGTCACACTTTGCTATTAGTATCTCTTGTGTTTGTGTGTCTTAAATATTCTCTCTTGGATTTTAACACCCCCGCTGAAAAGAAATGTAGCTTTGGGGATGCTAAGGATAAATAATACCACAACACATCATATCCCAACGGTAAGTGTTACTGAGATGACTCAGAGAACCTTATTCCAATATTCAACATGGGGATAATAAAAGTGATCTATATTTTACAAGATGATGTTCTAAACTTAACAGAAAAGCCTTGGTCATCATGGAGAGCTGAATTTCACAAAGATATTGCTGCACATAGTGATAGGATTAATGAGATGATATATACTTATATATTTCTGATTAAAAATGCTAGGTAAATAGATGCTATTTATGTTCCAAGCCAAAATTGCTACTGGTTGTCCTGATAGCTGGTTGCAAAGGGACAGGATGTAATTACACAACAGACTTTTATCCTGATTACTCAATGAAGCAGTTTGCACAATACATTTAAACATTAGCAAATGTTTAGGGTTAAGCAACATACTATGCTACAAAAAGACTAACCAAGTTTAATGCCACCCAAGTTTAACACGTGGGGTGGTTAATGCTGACTATTTACCGGAGACAGTTTGCATATTTTGTGAACATAATCATAGAACCTCTTGAAAGATAATAGCTGCATTCTGACAGGCTATGATGAAATCACTCAAAAAAATGATTTAGGTTTAAATTAGCTAAGCTTGTGCATTTGCCACTTTGAGCAGAATTAGATTTAGGTATTATTTAAACTTAGAGCAGTGTTTTTCAACCTTGGCAACTTGAAGATGTTTGGACTTCAATTCCCAGAATTCCACAGCCAGCCTTCAAACTGCCAAGATTGAGAAATGCTAGCTTAGGATCTCACACAACTTGAAGGGGCTCCAAAAATTTAGTCTTCATCATTTCCCACAGTTTTAATATAATGTCCTACATGAAAACTTTCATAAATTAAGCCTTCTTCTTTGGCTCACATGATCTTTAGTGACTGATTAATCCAGGGGTCTTCAAACTTGGCAACTTTAAGACTTGTGGACTTCAACTCCCAGAATTCTGGGAGTTGAAGTCCACAACTCTTAAAGTTGCCAAGTTTGAAGATGCCTGGATTAATATGTGCTTTGTCTCTGCATGAATTCACACCTTCTCTTCAAACGTGGATCCTTCCCGACCTCATCACGTGCTTGTTCTGCATTTTCATAGCATTCTTGCTATGTTTGGTTATTATTCACCCTTGTCCTCCATTAACACTTGTCAAATAGAGCCTGTACAACAATGTTTCTCAACTTTGGCAACTTGAAGCTATGATGGCTGGAAAAATTCTTGGACTTGAAGTCCATATACCTTCACGTTGCAGGGGTTTTGAAACACTACAACTTCCTTTCCGACTGGGGAAATTGAAGAGTTCTAGTTGACCCTGAAGGGACGCGGTGGCTCAGTGGGTTAGGATGCTGAGCTTGTCGATCAGAAGGTTGGCAGTTTGGCGGGTCGAATCCCGAGTGCCGCGTAACAGTGTGAGCGCCTGTTACTCATCCCAGCTTCTGCCAACCTAGCAGTTCGAAAGCACATAAAAATGCAAGTAGAAAAATAGGGACCACTACGGTGGGAAGGTAACAGCGTTCTGTGCGCCTTTGGCATCTAGTCATGCCGGCCACATGACCACGGAAGACGTCCTCAGAGAAGCGCTGGCTCTTCAGCTTTGAAACGGAGATGAGCACCAGCCCCTAGTGTTGGAAACGACTAGCATACATGTGCGGGGGAACCTTTACTTTACCTTTACTAGTTGACCCTGAACATCTAATAATAAGTCTTTATTGATTAGCCCATGGGCCATATCAAAGTGCAAAGTTCCAGCAACAAATGGTTACTAAAATTTGATAAAAGCAATTCAAAATGGAATTTGATAAAATACAATTTAAAATGGAATTAGAATAAGATATGATTTAAAATGAAATGGGAATAAAATACAATCTAAAATGAAATTGTAATAGTGTACAATAATTTAAGATATAGATAAAATATGATAAAATTATATTTTGGAGTCACCCTTGCAATCTACCCCATTCAGTCCCACATATGCAGATCTCAACTGAACCATTTTGTTTAAGTACTGTGCCACGTTACATGTTATTTTCAAGTTCTGGCTGGACATAAGGTAAGTTGTTTTGATATGGGGATCCCAATGGGTCATTCGTTTGGTATATAGACCAAGATACCTGTCTCTCACCCTCTTATACAGGCAACAGTCAAATAGGATGTGAGCCAGGTCTTCTACCTCTGCCACTCCGCAAATGCAAAGACGCTCATTGTAGGGTATAGCATGAAATCTCCCATATCTGACCATTGTGCCCTGAACATCTAGATTTTGAACCTATCTGGGTGGCCTGTTGTGGAAACACAACCACTAGATGGCTCTGCATGCTATTTCCTAATCGTGTCTAGTCACTAGACTAAAATCCAGGAAACCAGAAGTTTTGGTGCTGCTTTATGCACAAAACCAGCTGGTGACCTTGGGACATTTACTCTCTCTTATCCCTAGGAAGAAGACAATGCTCAACCACTTCTGAAAAACCTTGTCAAGAAAACTACACAGATTGCCCTGGCAGTTGCTAGGAGTCAAAAACTGTCTCGAAGTCACTCCCCACCACTAAAGCCAAACCTAGGTTTCATATTCTATGTCTCCAGAGACCCAAATGAGTATGTAGGTTTGCTTGATTTATTGTAAGCAGGTTTCTGGCTTTGAAGGTTAAATGTAGAACCTCATGGCCATATATGGAGGAAGGATGAAGCCCGGCATAATGAGAGCCTGGCTTCTTTCCATCAAAGGAAGCAAGTTGGAACGTATCCTTCTCCCTTGAGGAAGCTATTTCCCTTGAGAAATCAGGAGAAGATGAGAGGGAAGCCAGGCCTCTGCATTTGTATGGAGCACTGGAGGTGGAGGATAGAGTTTTAGAAAGGACAGAAAGGTCTCTCGGATAAATGTATTGATTAAATGTGGTGAGGGATAAAACTCGGTGGCAGTCCTGTGTTGACCTCAAAAGGCTAAGCAGGGTTAAAAGCTTGGGAGGACTTAGGTGAGACTTTGACAGGAAATCCAAAATTTAGGAGAACCTCAGAAGTGGAGGAGGAGGAGTGGTCTACACAATTTGCTTGTTGTTGTTGTTGTTGTTAGCTGCGAAGTCGTGTCTGACCCATCGCGACCCCATGGACAACGTTCCTCCAGGCCTTCCTGTCCTCTACCATCTTCTGGAGTCCCTTTAAGCTCAGGCCTACTGCTTCAGTGACTCCATCCAGCCACCTCATTCTCTGTCGTCCCCTTCTTCTATTGCCCTCAATCTTTCCCAGCATTAGGCTCTTCTCCCGTGAGTCCTTCCTTCTCATTAGGTGGCCAAAGGATTTTAGTTTCAGCTTCAGGATCTGGCCTTGTAAAGAGCAGTCAGGGTTGATCTCCTCTAGGACTGACCGGTTTGATCGCCTTGCAGTCCAAGGGACTCGCAGGAGTCTTCTCCAGCACCATAGTTCAAAGGCCTCAATTCTTTGGCGCTCAGACTTTGTTATGGTCCAACTTTCACTGCCATACATTGCAACTGGGAAGACCATAGCCTTGACTATATGCACTTTTGTTGGCAGGGTGATGTCCCTGCTTTTTAGTGTGCTGTCTAGATTTGCCATGGCTTTCCTCCCCAGGAGCAAGCATATTTTAATTTCTTGGCTGCAGTCCCCGTCTGCGGTGATCCTGGAGCCCAGGAAAATAAAATCTGTCACTACCTCCATTTCTTCCCCATCTATTTGCCAGGAATTGAGAGGGTCGGATGCCATGATCTTGGTTTTCTTAATGTTTAGTTTCAACCTGACTTTTGCACTCTCCTTCTTCACTCGCAACAAGAGGCTCTTTAGTTCCTCTTCTGCCATTAGAATGGCATCATCTGCAATTTGCTTAGGCAGCTCAAATGAGATATCCCACTTGCTTCTTCCAGATCAGTGAACTTCAATCACAGGGCTCAGGATGACTGGTGTAGGTACATAGTCTCAGTGCCAGGACCCTCGCAGAGAAGAAAAAAAAACCTCAGAAAGAGTCACCTTTGGGTGAGGGGGAACCAATATTACACAAATCACGCCAAATTGCCTTGTGTGGAATGGAAATGAGTTGGGTCTGTTGAAGGACTTATTGCTGGAAACGAAAGGAAACTTGGTAGCTAGAACCTGCCCCACTTTACATCGGGGAGGACTGTGTGGAGAGAGTTTCCTCCTTTAAATTTCTGGGAGTCTACCTCTGTGAAGATCTTACCTGGAAAGTTAATACAACCCAGGTGGCCAGAAAGGCCCAACAGAGACTTCACTTCCTCATGGTCTTGCGGAAGAACAGGGTAGAACAACGGCTAATGACCCTCTTTTACCGGTCTACTATAGAGAGCGTCCTCTCGCCCTGTATTGTGATTTGGTATGCTGGCCTGACAGCCATGGATAGGAAAGTATTACAGAGGGTGGTGAGCACAGAACAAGACATTGTGGGCTGTCCCCTGATACCACTGGATGACATCACCAGGGCTCGCTGCCTTGGAAGAGTGAGGAAAATTCTCAGGGACGACTCACACCCTGGTTGGTATCTCTTTACTCTCCTACCATTGGGTAGGAGATATAGGAGTATAGCCAGCCATACCAACAGGCTGAAGAACAGCTTTTATCCATGGACTGTTAGGCTGTTGAACGGGAAATAATTTTATAAACTTTATGCACGATTGACTTGCGAGGCCAGTGTGTTGTGCAATTAGCTCGCATGGTGTAATAATATGGAGGGTTTCTGTCACTGCAAGTTGGGGGTGGGGGCACGAAGGGAGGCTCAGTCAGTCTCAATGTATACATGGTTGTACTTTGACAATAAAGGTTCATTCATTCATTCAACTGCGCACAGCTGGGTCTAGCACAGGGGTCTTCAAACTTGGCCCTTTTGTGACTTGTGGATTTCAACTCCCAGGAATTCCTCAGCCAGGGACACTGGTTGAGGAATTCTGGGAGTTGAAGTCCACAAGTCATAAAAGGGCCAAGTTTGAAGACCCCTGGTCTAGCAGCACGGTCTTAATAAAGCTTGTCTGCATCCAGCAATGGGGGAATTGAGTGCCTTACCCCTAAAATTTGCTGGCAAGTCCCTTTGGGGTCCTACCTCACAGTTTGAAGACACCCTGAGCTTTGCGTGACCAGTCTTCCCAGAAAGACAACTGGGGGAGGGGGAGGGGGGACATGGAGCAGCTTTTACAAAGGCAACACACCCTGATAGTCTTGGACATTTGCCAGAAAGGAGAACTTGAGAAAACTGGAGCCTAGTCCTATCTAAATCACCTGAGGGAAACAGTCAAAATTTCAACTCCCTTTCTCTGGAACTGTTTGCTGAAGCCTGCAATAGCAATTGCTAAACATTCCAGGTAGATGAATGTGGAAATAGGATAGCCCCGTTCAATCTACAGCCTATCCACTGTTGTCAAGCCAAAGTCAATGAAACACTTTGGGGAACAAACAAAATCATTAAGAGCCTCATAAAGAAAGGGAGAGGCAGGTGGTGGTGGTGGACTGTTTCTTTCAGGTGAGTGCATACAGGTAGTTAGTTGTATGTTCACCCAACCCAGAAGCTCATTTTCATAATTCATAGCCGGCTTGCAAAAGTGGAAAAAAGGTATAACAACCTAGCTTAGTGTATGAAGCTTCCATAAGTCATAGTGTTGGGATGGTGCAGCAGCTGTACAACCCCAGTCACCTCTGCAGAGGTCGTTGTAAGAAGAAATAACAACAACAACAACAAAAGTGCTAACCACAATACCCAAATAGAAAGGTGCAATAAATATGATCTAGCCAGGATTGCTTGTGCCTGATGCTACCTTGACTCCACCACTCAATTTGCTGTAATCACCCTGAAATAAATTAAGTCTGGAGGAATACAGAGACACCTTGGTAGAATACAAATGTATGAGGCTGCCTGTGAACTCCATAACCACGGTGAGATCCATACCAAGAGGCCTCCTTCTGCTCCTTCAGATGTGCAGGACTGTCTCCAGCCAGTAAGGCAAGTTTTGAGGAAGCCGGTCATAGCAATGGAATTCATTGCCATACCATTCCTTGGAGACAAAAAGGATTCTTCAGAGATACATCTATAAAAACTTCAGAACAGATGGCACAGGGAGAAGATTATGGTACCCAGGATCCAAGACATTGAATGTACCAAACATCAAAGAATCTATGGAAGATAATATATAAATAAATAATATAACAATATAAATAAATGCATTTACAGGTATAAAAACGTTTTGATCCATCAACTATATTCAGATTATGAATACATGTGAAACATGAATAAAATGATGAACTCTCAGATAATAGGACTTGGATAATGAGATGTCCCTTTGTTTTCTGCCCTTAAAAATGGCTTATGTGAAACCGTTCTCTGACTTTAAGCTAAAACTCTTTTGTTGTTTTTTTATTTCAGAAAATTAAAAAGTGATATATGTATCAGAATTGAAAGCCACAAGCACTCCAAAGATTCACAGCAATAGAGGCATTTTTATTTTTAGTTATTTATAAAATGTTCCAGCATTGTGTGAAGATTAATTTGGACACCAAAATAAGCAGCCAACGTCTCTTTCTCTCTCTCTCTCTCTCTCTCTCTCTCTCTCTCTCTCTCTCTCTCTCTCTCTCTCTCTCTCTCTCTCCCTCTGTGTGTGTGTGTGTGTGTGTGTACGCGTGTGTGTAGGAATGTGTGTTACTGAAAAAATGAAAAAGAAAAACTGATCTGATAGCTGAGATTCTGCATTCTCCCTTTAAACACACACACACACACACACACACACACACACACAAACTAAAATTAAGCAAAGCCCCTTTAAAAATTGAGGGAGGAAGTCGATCTGTCACCCAAGGAAGGGGGGGGGGGACAAAAATCTCGGGTTTAGTCGTGGGATTTCATCTCCAGCCGTGGGAGAATAGGAAAAAGCATTGGAAAATGTCGCCTCCTTCCCCCCCCCCCGCCCGCCCCCGCCGTCTTCTCTTAGTAGTGCAAGGCTGCCAAAACCTCTTGCGCTTCTCTTAGGCGGTTGGCGCCGCCGGTGCGCCTCTCTTCGAGGACGGTGGGTATTTTTTTGTTGAAAGTAGCAGTGTAATAATACACAAGCCGCTGATGATGTCAGCTTGTTATTGACTTTCCAAGTCTGAATGACTGAGCAAAGGAGAGGGGGTGGGGTGGAATCAATCTCTGGCAGGCGGAGGTGGCCAGCCGAGCGAAAATGAGCTCTCTCAAGGTTGTGCCGGCGAGGCTGGGGGATGGGAGGCGGCGGCGGCGGCGGCGGCGGCTCAGGCTTGACTTGCCCGCTGGCTGGCGCGGCGGCACCGGCGGTTCTTCTTGCAGCTGAAGCGGCTGTGCAAAGCGGGTGCGGGGCAGCCCGCCGCGCTTGGCTACTCCCAGGCTTTGCTTGCGTGCAAAAAAAGCCGGGGCACGCGGGCAAGGGAGCATTTGGGAACTGGGCGAGCCCGGGCAAAGGACGGAGGAAGGGCGGATGATGGCAGTTTGCTCTAGTTAGGGACGCAGGTGTGAAGGCCTAGAGCAGGGGTGTCAAAGTCAATTTCATTGAGGGCCACATCAGCTTTGCAGTTGCTCTCAGGGGGCTGGGTGGGTGTGGCCTACTGGGTGGGTGTGGCTAGAGTGCATATGGCCTACTGGGTAGGCGTGGCCAGCTCTACATCATTGGCATCAAGGGTGCCTATGGGGGCCTGGGCAGGAGTGGGACAGATCTGGGGGCCTCTGGCAGAAGGAGGGTCTCTGGGTCAGGGCCAAGACAGTGGGGGCCGTTCTCTCACTGTTTCCAGGATGGCTTTGGGGGCCACGTGAAACCACTTCGCGGGCCGGATCTGGCCCCGGCGCCTTGTGTTTGTCATGTCTGGCCTAGAGAGATCCGGGTGTGTTTTGCCTGCTGTCTCGAGTGTCCCGTAGGGTTAGGTTGATTGAGACTTCCCAGGCAGGGACCGGGAGTTCTGGATCAGCGTTTCTCAATCTGCCCACTTGAAGGGTGTTTGGACTTCAAGTCCCAGAATTCCCCAGCCAGCCCAAAGTTGTTGGGAGTTGAAGCCCACACATAATGATAACTTGATTGTCACTTTGAATGTACACCAATCGGTATACATCAAAATGAAATTTTGTTGCATACAGCTCTCAAAGGGTCACCACCTCTGATATATACTCCTCGTTCGGGGCCCGCTCAAATTTCACATTGTCCATTTTAGTCTCTAGGGAGTGAACGATGGCACACAGGACAGATGGAAATGGGGCTCCATGTGGATTAGCCCTCAAATTCGCTTGTATTCTGACAACCTCGCCTTCTTTCCTTTTTCTGATCCTGACTCTTCCACCCTTTCCTTAAAGAGGCCTTGTTTCTTTTCGCCCCTGGAGCACGCTGCTGCCGCCGTCACCAACTCCTCCAAAAGCCTCTCTCTCTTCCTCTGGGCCTGCCGACAGCCTCATCCAGTTCCTTCGCTCCATAAGCTACAGGTCCTCTCCTCCTCTGCCTCCTCTGGAAACAGCCCTGATTTGCAATACAATCCATCACTAGGCATCTTCAAACTGGAAGGTTGAGAAGCACTGCTCTGTTTCACGGGTCCCCAACCCCCCCCCCCCCGGTCTGTGGGCCGGTACTGGTCCGTGGCATGGCAGGAACTGGTCCACGCAAACCAGCGAAGCCCCATCTGTGGGATGCAAACAGCATGCAAACCTATACTCCCTCGGTTCTGTGGAAAGACCTCTCTCCATGGAACCAGTCCCTGGTGCCCAAAAGGTTGGGGACCTCTCCTCTGTGTGGTTGGCTTATAGGCATCTCCCTGGAAATCAGCCCTGCTGGTCTTGGGAAGACCTACTGGGCATGATTGCTTGGGAACTTCTGGGAGTTGAAGTCCGCATCTTCAAACCATGAAGGTTGAGAAACTTTGGTCTATCTATGTGGCTGCTTTATAGGCATCTCCCTGGAAGCCAGCCCTGTTCATCTCAAGAGGATCTACTGAGCATGGCTGGCTGGGCAATTCTGGGAGGTGATGTCCAGATGTTCTAACGTTGTTAAACAGTGAGAAACACTGCTTTGGATGAAAGGGAGAGGTAAAGATTCAAAGGAAGGGACGCGGTGGCTCAGTGGGTTAGGACGCTGAGCCTGTCGATCAGAAGGTCGGCAGTTTGGTGGGTCAAATCCCGAGTGCCACGTAGCAGAGTGAACGCCTGTTACTCGTCCCAGCTTTTGCCAACCTAGCAGTTCGAAAGCACGTAAAAATGCAAGTACAAAAATAGGGACCACTACGGTGGGAAGGTAACAGCGTTCCGTAGGGCCTTTGGCATCTAGTCATGCCGGCCACATGACCACGGAGACGTCCTCGGACAAGCGCTGGCTCTTCGGCTTTGAAATGGTGATGAGCACCAGCCCCTAGAGTTGGAAACGACTAGCACGCATGTGTGGGGGAACCTTTACCTTTACCTAAAGATTCAAAAGTGTGCAAGGCCATACTTGATACAATCACATAGTCCCAGATCCTGGAGAATGTGATTGGAATTATCCAGAAATGAGATCTAATTCTGCAGAACATAGAGGACACCATATTCTTTATGGTGCACACTTCTTTCCATGGGCCTAGCGTGGTGGTGGGGGAACTGGTTTGGCTTGTCCTGCAGAATTTCCAGGATTGTTTAAAGGCATCTTTGCTTCTCCCTCCCAGTCCCTCCACTTTAGATAATGATGGGTTGTGTTCCTGTCCCAAACACACAAAAAGAACAATACAAAAGTCATATAAACAACACAGATTGTGATCTTCATTGTTTCATCTAACAAATGGATTTATAATATTCCTCTATGTCATTGTTTCTCAACCTTGGCTGCTTGAAGATGGGTGGACTTCAACTCCCAGAATTCCCAGCATGAAAGCACATTGCTAGCAGTCTGACTAAATAGGTCCTCCTGAGTTGGAACAGGGCTGGTTTCCAGGGAGATAAATACAAGTTTGACTGCTTGAAGATGTGTGGACTTAAATCCCAGAAATCAGCATGGGCTGGGAATTCTGGGATTTGAAGTCCACATATTTTCAAGCAGCTAAGGTTGTATTCTTCTCCCTGGAAATCAGCCTGGTTCAACCTATTTAGAGAAAGAACCTATTTAGAGTCAGACTAAAGTTCTGTAACAATATGCTTCCATGGATCTACACCAGATGTTCAGCTTTTTGGACTCTGCTGACTGAGAGTTTACGGGTGTGGGAAGTCCAACCTATAGTATTATATGAGCCCTGCCTTTGATGTGGCATGATTTTAATCCACCCAACATGAGTAAACATTTTATTCACAGCCATCTTTCAAGAAAACTCTGGGACATTTGATACTGCAGAGATGAACATTTGTTTCTATTTAACCACCCATTTCTTTTAGACAGCAGAGATGTGGAATGCAAATTCAAAATGCAAATCAGATTACATTGTCCTTTGCCGCCATTATATTTAATGAATACAGAGAATGAACATTCAAGTAAAAGTTAGAAAATATCTAGGAGTGATGCAGTAGCTCAATGGTTAATATGCTGGGTTTGTCAGCTGAAAAGCCGGCAACTCAGGTTTGAGACCCGAGCACCACCCGATGGGGCGAGCTCCTGTCCTTGCCCCAGATCCTGCCAACGTAGCAGTTCGAAAGCATGCAAATGCAAATAGATAAATAGGTACCACTGGTGGGAAGGTAACAGTGCTCTGTGATGTCATGTTGGCCACATGACCGCGGAAATGTCTCCGGACAGTGCTAGCAGCTGCATTCGGGCCTGCATTTTGCAGCCAGGCCTTTCCAGAAAGCCTAAGCAGCTGAGTACTGAGCTATGGATTCAGTCCATAGCTTGATGCTCAGCTGCTGAGGTCTTGCAGAACCAAGCTATGGATTGAATCCATAGTTGGGTTCTTGGCTGCACAGGCCTTCCGGAAAGCCCTGTGACTGAGAAATGCAGGCCTGGCTGCAGAAAAGGCCTCAGAAGAAGAAGTGGGCCGGCAAGGAGAGGCCTGGCTGCAAGGTAAGTGGGTACAGGGCGGGTGGGGCAGCTCCACACACCCCACCCCAGCTTGATTTTTAGGTGTGTGCCTTGCCCGAAAACTAGGGCTTATTTTGGGGATAGGGCTTATATTAGGCCCACCCCCCCCAAAATCAAGCAAGGGCTTATTGTTGGTGTAGGCCAGAGGTAGGCAACCTTGGCTCTTTTATGACTCATGGACTTCAACTCCCAGAATTCCTGAGCCAGCTATGCTGGCTCAGGAATTCTGGGAGTTGAAGTCCATGAGTCATAAAAGAGCCGAGGTTGCCTACCCCTGGTGTAGGCCTTACTTTTGGGAAAACACGGTACTATAGAAAGTTTAGCACTATCTTTTTAGAGCCGTGGTAGCACAGTGGTCAGAATGCAGTATTGCAGACTAATTCTGCTGATTGCCAGCAGTTTGATCCTGACCGGCTCAAGGTTGATTCAGCCTTCCATACAATCTGAGGACCCGGATTGTTGGGGGGCAATAGGCTAACTGTAAACGGCTTAGAGAGGGCTGTAAAGCACTGTGAAGCAGTATATAAGTCTAAATGCTGTCGCTCTTATTATGGGGTGCTATGGCTCAGCAGTTGAAGAAGCCGAGCTTCGAGACTCAAGTGTTGTGCAACAGGGCGAGCTCCTTACCCCAGCTCTTGACTACCTAGCAGTTCAAAAGCGTGCAAATGCAAGTAGATAAATAGATACCACTTTGATGGGAAGGTAACAGTGTTCTGTGCACCTCAACATTTATTTATTTTATTTTATTTTATTTTATTTTTATTTTTATTCCATTTATATCCCCCCCCTTCTCCGAAGACTCAGGGCGGCTTACAAGCTTAGCAGTAGCCTTCATTCTATGTATATGCCTGCTTATTAGGGTTTTCACACACACACCCCAAGCGGCATTATTACAAAGTCAGCTTATTGCCCCCAACAATCTGGGTCCTCATTTTACCTACCTCGGAAGGATGGAAGGCTGAGTCAACCTTGAGCCTGGTGGGATGCGAACCTGCAATAATTGGCCACATGACCACTCAAATGTCTTCAGACAATGCTGGATCCCTTAGCTAAGAAGTGGAGGTGAGCACTGACCCCTGAAGTCAGACACAACTTATTTTACCTTTATTATGGAAAGAATCCTCAATCTTCTGGCAGTTGAGAAGCGCCATCACCAAATGGCTGGGCTGGGTAGCAGATTTTCAAAGCTGAGAATGGGCCTGTATGTTTTCCTTCGTAGGTCTTAGCTGCATTCTTGTAGGCTATAAGAAACCACCAATGGCATTGCATCACCCCTGATAATTCTCCCCGCAAAAAAAGGCTTAAGGCAGATCTCCTTGTTGGAGATAAGGTGGCATTTCAAAGTCTGTTGTGTTGTAAAAGATTAAAAGAAGAATAAACAGGCAATGGCTATCTGGAACAGAGAATAATGGCTGCTAATTAAATGTGTCCTGTGGAGCTCTTAAAACCTATGCTGGTTGTGTTTATTATACATTAGCCTTGACTTTTTGAATGCCAAGGTTAGAAGACAGATTTCACTTTTTGGTCCTTACGTTGCCAACAGAAGAAAAGGATGTGTTTTTTCCTCCCTTGCTGGGTAACAAAACAGAAGACAAAGGGGGAAAAATTGCTCTCATTAACCAAAAGCTCTATGAATCTTAACTCATCTAATCTCCTGTTAAATCAGTAACATTACCAATCTTAGCTACTCTATTACACTTTAAAAAAAACTTAAATAGGATTGTAACTGCAGTTGCTAGGTGCCAAGCATTGTGACACAGGCAAGTGGGAATGTATAATTTATTCTCACAAACTAATATAACGGAAAGCATCAACATCTGGAGAGGTGATAATATATTGCTATCCAGCTACTGCATATGTCCAGCTGTGTGATGCATCAGTGGGGTGAGGATCATGCAGAAGATTCTGTATAACCTTTACCTGAATCTTTCCAAAAACCAGGCATAATCATAATATAATTATGATAATATCAGTTGTGGTGCACCGAGAAGCATCACTGAGTGCAACGTCTACTTAAGGGGTCTTAAAGGCAGATCTATGCAGCTCTTTCCCCCCCACAATGAAAAAAAATTGAGGTGCTTAAAAGGGAAATTCCTAAGCAAGTAAGGGCTCTTCTCTTAGGGCCCTCCTTTATTTTGCTCCCTGCCCAGTGGCAATTTCTTGAGCCCACTCCTTCCATTCCTCCAGCCATCAATCCTGCATTTTCCCCTGCACAGATTGAAAGCATAGGCTAAATGGGAGAAGGGGTGCAGCTGCTAGAGCTGCAGGATCAGAGATTGTGGCTGGGAAAGAAAGGGAAGGGAGAGAGAGACATAATCAAGGAGGCAGCAGGTGAGTCAGTTGACAGGTTATTCCAGGTGGTCAGAAACCTGGGAGGAAGCATTTCAGTTCATTCAAAGAGACTCCACCTTAATGACCTCAACTATAAATGAGGCTGGGGAATGTCTTTTTACAGTTTTCAGGAATCTGCATTTATCTCCAGGCTAGCATTAAAGACATCTCACTGAAATCTACGTGGTTTATGCTTCCTTGACCTTGTCCACTCCATGGGGCTTGACCCAAAGCAAGAGGCAATCACTCTGTTCTAGGTAGGGGATTCAGAAGAGGTGTGCTGTCTTGCTGGCCTTCCAGAATATGTCCCTAGAGATTGGCCCCTTCCTGCCTGTCTATGGTCTACTGTAGGCTAGGGCCTTCTGGCTGCCCCCAGCCCAGCCAGCATCTCACTAATACCCAGACCAGTTCTTCATATCCAAGCCAGACCCCTTTGACTTTCCTGGACTGAGGAGGGTCCAAGAAATATAACGTCTTCTTCTCTGGGCCCTTTGCTGGCATCTAGGACCAAAGCCACCAGCCCAAAGCCACTGGACATCCCATCCTCCTTTGCATTCCATTTGCTGTCTGCCATGCCTACATAGAGGGAAAGGGACGTTATCTGAAAGCATGAACAGGCAGTTGTCTTGGGAGTTTCCCGGTACTCCCATGTTACACCTTTGCTCCGTGAGCTGCATTGGTTACCAGTTGTCTTCCGGGTGAGGTTCAAGGTCTTAGTGATGGTTTTTAAGTCCTTACATGGCATGGGTCCGGAATTCCTCGGGGACCACCTGCTGCCGGCGTCAACTCCCCTCCGCCCCGTGCGTTCCCACAGAGAGGGCCTCCTCAGGGTGCCTCCAGTCAGAGAATGTCGGCTGGTGGCCCCCAGGGGGAGGGCCTTCTCTGTGGGCGCTCCGGCTTTGTGGAACCAGCTGCCGGTTGAGCTCCGGATGGCACCGGATTTCCGCTCCTTCCGTCGCGGGTTAAAGACCCATTTATTTGAACAAGCTGGCCTGGCCTGATGGGGAATCACTTAGGGTTTTAATATTTATATATATTTTTATTGTTTTTATTGTGGGCAATAATTTAATTCTTTTTTAATTTTTGTATTTTTGTAGTTTTAAGATATGCCCTGTTCACCGCCCTGAGTCCTTCGGGAGAAGGGCGGTATAAAAATTTAATAAATAAAATAAAATAATAAAAATAATAAAGATGTAAGTGATCCAATTGACACAGTATATGTGGACTTCCATTGCTTTTTTATAATCATTCTCCTTTTAATTCTGCTCTATATCTGAAGTTCCCCAAGTGGGTCATAACCCCAGAAGAACAACTCAGCTGGAGACCATTAAGTCTGGGAAGACTAACCTCATAGTAACGTGATGACAGGAACTGTAAGGATCTAGCCACACTTGTTGAGAACTACTGAGCCTGAACGGATTCCATGTATTAGATTAACTATTAAATTATTCTGGGTAGGAAAAGAAGATAGGGATTTCAGCTCTAGCTGAGCTTTGATAGAGCAACAAACTCTTCCTACACTCTCGCCTTATGTCATTGATAGTATCTTAGGCCTAACTTCCACCATAGTCTCTTGACAACTCACATCCTAGTCCTGACAGGTAGGTAGTCTGTCCTTGCCTTTACAAGATAAAGGAGAAAGTGCAAGAAAAAGAATAATAGCAACACAGGCAAAAATTATTATAGAAAGAGAAGAACTGGGAAGCTTAAGCTGCCTGAGAAATCCTTGTTCTTTCTGCTTGTCCTATATCGATGGCATGCCATTTCGGTGTGGATTTTGTGTAAATTATTTTGATGCAGCCCACAGAGAAAAATGTAGCAACGGTGGAATAGGAAGAAATCTTGGAGATTTGTGGTAAGCTGTGCTCAAAGCTTGGGTTTATCTCAAGTGAGATTTAATCTTGGACAGATTGGCGTGGGATGGGGGAGAGACATAATGCCATTTATATTACTGTTGCTGTTGTTCCTTTGGTATTTTCTTAGAAAGCCAGTGAAGTGATATACAAATAAAACAACAGTAAACATCGACAGCAGCAGTAAACTGTAAAAGCTGAAGCCATCTTAAACAATAACATCACATTTCAAGAAACAGAAAATTATTTTGAGCGTGAAAACCACAATAAATCATGAGGCGACATTGAAATAGCTCATTGCAAGAGATTTACGTGACTGAATACTAACTGGGAGTTCGTATCACCATTTTGTAGACTCTGGTGGTTGGTGGTACATCCAGTTAAACAAAATCATGCCTCATCAAGGGATACTAAAAGCTAGGAGAACTTCAGCCTTATTCAAAAGCCATAATAGTTCTGTTAACTATAGGAAAGAAATCCAAAATCCATAAAGGCAATACTTTGCTCAATCTCAAATACTGTATGTAACATCACTGCACATTTTTGAGTTTCCTGAATCGGAGACTGGAAAGAGTGGGGGGGAAAAGAGGAAGGGGAAAATTGTGACTCACCTTGGAACTATCTCTTCATCAACCTACACAGCTGGATGGAATAATAAGCAACTTGGGAGATGCACATTGTATTTTACCAAATGCAGAGTAGAGTTATGTTGTGACGAAAGTTCTCTCCGTGCCTGCTGGGAAGTACAAACAAGTGAATGACTATAAATTCTCCATTTCTAGAAATATAATTTCCAGCTGTTAAGTCAATGTTTTTTCTTCCCTTTGCAACCTAACAAGATGTAGTGATCCTTTGGTTAGTTTAAAAAAAAAACCAAACCAGAAGATAAATCAACAGTAACCTTTATATTAACGAGGACTATTGCTCAATGATTACAAAAGGCAAAGCCTATACGAGCAGAGTTAGCTAACGAAAGGAAGGGACGGAATGGATGCAGGACAGGCAGAAAGTAGTATTTTTAAATGACATACAGTTATTCCATTATACTAGGTAAAGGTAAAGTTTCCCCCGCACATGCGTGCTAGTTGTTTCCGACTCTAGGGGCCGGTGCTCATCTCCGTTTCAAAGCCGAAGAGCCAGCGCTTGTCCGAGGACGTCTCCGTGGTCATGTGGCCGGCATGACTAGACGCCAAAGGCGCACGGAACGCTGTTACCTTCCCACCGTAGTGGTCCCTATTTTTCTACTTGCATTTTTTACGTGCTTTCGAACTGCTAGGTTGGCAGAAGCTGGGACGAGTAACAGGCGCTCACTCTGCTACGCGGCACTCGGGATTCGACTGCTAAACTGCCGACCTTCTGATCGACGAGCTCAGCGTCCTAACCCACTGAGCCACCGCGTCCCTTTCCATTATACTACCAACACCTAATAGCAGTAGCCATCAGCGTGAATAGCTTGGAAAGAAAATAAGACAAATTCCCAAATGAAGCTAATCACAGGTGCCAGTCATGATACCTGTTTGTTACCAGCAATATTTTAAAAAAATTGTACTGTTTCCTCGCTTATGGACCACCCAGAAGAATCAGATAGACCACTATTGAGAAAAAAAACCTGATTAGTTGGGTTTTCATTCCCTATTCTTCTACTCAGTAGTTTCTTTTGTTTAGCCACATTGAGGGTAATGTTATCTATTCAGTCGTGTCTAACTCTTGCTGATTCTATGGACCAGGTCACTCTACATCAGGCATGTCAAACTTGCAACGTCACGTGACATCGCGCAACGTATCAGAGCTTTTTCGCCATTGCTGGCAATGGGGTGGGCATGGTTTCCCGATGATGCGTCCGGCCCGTGGGCCGGCAGTTTGACACCCTTGCTCTACATCTTTTTTTTTCTTTGAATTTTTCTATGCTCTGGTTGGTGTCGGCTGTGATGGTGTCCTGTCCTGTCACTGGCAACCTCAGGGTGCCTCCTCAGGGTGCCTCCGATCAAAGAATGCCGATTGGTGGCCCCCAGGGGGAGGGCGTTCTCTGTGGGCGCGCCAGACCTGTGGAACCACTTGCCGGTTGAGCTCCGGATGGCCCCCGACCTTCGCACCTTCCGGCGCGATCTAAAAACTTATTTATTTGAGCAATCTGACCTGGTTTGATGGGTTAGGGTTGGGGTTTTAATATGTTTTTAATTACTGTTTTAAAATTGGGCATAATATTTAATCGTTTTTTAACTTTTGTATTTTGTTTTTATATTTATTGCCCTGTACACCACCCTGAGTCCTTCGGGAGAAGGGCGGTATAAAAATATAATAAATAAATAAATAAATAAATAAATAAATAAATAAATAAATAAATAAATAAATAAACCTTACAAACAAGTTAAAATAATAGGCAGGTTTGTAGTTCCGGTAGAGAGAGCACAGGGGGAGAGAGCACAGGGGGAGGCTCAGCTAATCTCAATGTACACATGTTGTACTTTGACAATAAAGGTTTATTATTATTATTATTATTATTATTATTATTATTATTATTATTATTATTATTATTATTATTAGACATACAAGTAAAGTTCATTGAATTCAACCAAACTGACATCCAGGTAAACAAGCATTGGATTGCCCTTATAGAGGGGAGAGCATCTGGTGATGGTGACACAAGGACCAAGGCATTTTTGTTTTGATTTATTTATTTCGTATGATAGAATAATCCTTGATGACCTGGCTGGATAATTTGCTGAGACTGTGCTGCATATCAGCTCATTATATATAATAATGAGATCGTGTTTATCAGTTATCAGTCTATTCATTCTATAGAAAACTGATAAGGAAAGTCTATTTTTCTCAAATGTGGACTTTGTCAAGGTCATGCAGAGCTTGATCCTAGACATGCAGAAAAAGGAGGTGAAACTTTCTTGCAACTCGTGCTATAGTATTTTTTGACTAGTTATCTAGAGTTGGAGGTAGGTAACTGGCAACATCAGCAACTATGAACAACACCTTAAAGCTGATAGATAGGAGGGGGGGGGTTAAGAAGGGATTGTTACTTGAACTAAGGTAGAGAGAGATTTTAAGTATTGATAAGAAATCTCTTTTTTATAAGTGGACAATGGCACAGCACCATCAGTAAAATGATTTCTTTTTCCAATTCAGGTAGGAAAAACGGATACCTTTCTGGAATCTAAGGTTGAACTATGGCCAAGACATGGTTGCGGAAAATGGTAAAATTAGAGTAACTTTTTCAGAAACTACTTAGAAATAAACAAATCAAACAAATAGTAATAACCTACAGAACCTGTTGCAAGATTGTAGCTCCCACACTTTCCACAGAAGAAGATCTCAAAGAGGAAATGTTGACATCTCGTGAGACTTCTAATGTCTCAGTTGAAATCTCAGGGCTGGAAGGGACCTTAGAGATCTTCTAGTCCAACCCCTTGGCCAAGGCAGGAGTCCTTGTACCATTCTGGTGAAATGGCTGTCCAATCTTTTCTTTAAATTCTCCAGTGATAGAGCACCTGAAATCCTGGACAATCTCCGGGGGAAAAAACATTAATCTCGTGCGATTTAACAATGTCACAGGAATTTAACTATTTTTAATTATAGTTTTATTAAACTGGGGTTCTGTAGATATCCTCCACATAGATGATTTAGCTCCCACAGATGCCATGTCTGGTCTATTTTTTTTTAAATTAAATTAGGAGCTGGTCTAAATTTTTGACATCATTAGTGCCAAAGATCATAAAGAGCCAGGATCTGCTAGAGTCCAGAATTTCATATATGAGTAGGACCATCTTTTAGGATTTCTGTCACTCACCCATTATGTCAACTGTGTTTATTTTATTTTATTTTATTTTAATTCCATTTATATCCCGCCCTTCTCCAAAGACTCAGGGCGGCTTACAAGCTTAGCAGTAGCCTTCATTCAATGTATATGCCTGCTTGTTAGGGCTTTCACACACACACCCAAGCGGCATTATTACAAAGTCAGCTTAATTGCCCCCAACAATCTGGGTCCTCATTTTACCTACCTCGGAAGGATGGAAGGCTGAGTCAACCTTGAGCCTGGTGGGACGCGAACCTGCACTAATTGCAGGCAGCTGGTGTTACTTAAGGAGGCATTAGCCCACTGCTCCACCAAGGCTCATAATAATCAGATAATTTCATAATCAGATCCTGCATATTAAAGAAATATTAAAGAAACTTATTTTTGATTCACGTGAGTCATATTTAAGCAGCATTCAAACATACTCATTTTCCTGTCTATCATTCCAGCCACTTAAAGTGATAAGGAAAGAAAATCCTGCTGGTAAGATCTCTACAAGAGTAGAGTAATGTAGCTAAGGACGAAATATGTTCTCTGTCTCCACTTCTTCTAAAGGAGACATTGATCGCCTGTCACTGATGGTTTAATTGGTTTTCAAGACCATGCACGAGTGGTGACTAGATGATAGAATAGAGTAGAGTAGAGTAGAGTAGAGTAGAGTAGAGTAGAGTAGAGTAGAGTAGAGTAGAGTAGGAAGTGACCTTGGAGGTCTTCTAGTCCAGCCCCCTGCTCAAGCAGGTGAACCTATACCATCTCAGACAAGTGATTGTCCAGTCTATTCTTGAAAATTTCCAGTGATGGAGTGCCCATCATTTCTGGAGGCAAGCTGTTCCACTGGTTGATTGTCCTCACTGTCAGGAAGTTTTTCCTTAATTCCAGGTTGCTTCTCTCCTTGACCAGTTTGATCATTGTGTTCACTTCCAATTCTATAACTCTATGGTTCTAACTCTGGCCAAAAGTGCCTAGTGTAATCTACAGTTGAATGATGTCATTTATGTTATAAGGTGATCAATTGATGCCATCATCCATATTTTTAATGTGAATAATATCACTTATTCCTTATATCACTACCCCGGTGGTCAGATTACAGTGTCCAGAAGTGAGGATGCTTCAGTGCTATGTAACCATTCCTAGAGGCCTATGAGCTAGTATGTGGGCAAAAATAACAACCAGCGCTATGGCATCATAAATATCAACATATTTATAACTCTGTAAGTGTTAATGAATCAAAGGTGACTTCTTAAGATGCATAGACTAGAATTTGTTCCTTGGATCTGATCCATGAAAGTTAATGTGATAATAAATGTATTAAATTCTTGCTTGCTTTTGCTTCTAGAGATTTACCCAATTAACTTTTTGAGATATCTATCTTATCTTATCTTATCTTATCTTATCTTATCTTATCTTATCTTATCTTATCTTATCTTATCTTATCTTATCTTATCTTATCTTATCTATCTATCTATCTATCTATCTATCTATCTATCTATCTATCTATCTATCTATCTATCTATCTCACTTCCCTACCTTCTTCTCTTTTCTGTTGTGTTCCATGATGATGACTTCATCTCTTCTCTAGACTCTGAGTGAAGTAATCCTTGCATCAGTGTTGGAATAGTATTTTTATTTATTTAGTTATATTTATATATATACCGCCCTATTCCCTGAGGACTCAGGGCGGTTTACAGGGAATTAAAAATCCAAAATACAAAAATTAAGAACAAATTAAAAAGTATTAAATTAACCCTGTAGTCAGTTAAAAAGAACCCCAAATTAAAAATTCCTCCTCAGTCTGGGCCCGAGAGCTGAAAGAGCCAGGTCTTCAGGCCCCGGCGGAATGATCGGAGGTCGGGGGCAGTCCTCAGCTCCACCGGCAGCTGGTTCCAGAGGGCAGGCGCTCCCACTGAGAAGGCCCTATCCCTGGGTGTCACCCGCCGGCAATCTCTCACCGGCGGAACCCTGAGCAGACCCTCCCTGTGGGAGCGCACTGGGCGAAGGGCGTTTGATGCCGGCAGCAGGTGTTCCCTCAAATATCCCGGACCCAGGCCATGTAGGGCTTTATAGGTGATAACCAGCACCTTGAATTTCACCCGGAGGGCAACCGGAAGCCAATGCAGCTCGCGGAGTAGAGGTGTTACATGGGAGTATCTGGAAACCCCCATTACAACTCGCGCGGCCGCATTCTGCACCAGTTGAAGCCTCCGAGTGGTCTTCAAGGGCAGCCCCATGTAGAGAGCGTTACAGTAGTCCAAACGGGAGGTCACAAGCGCATGAGTGACTGTGCGTAGGGCGTCTCGGTCAAGATAGGGACGCAACTGGCGCACCAGGCGAACCTGTGCAAAAGCCCCCCTGGTCACGGCTCCTATGTGATCTTCAAAATTGAGCCGTGAATCCAGGAGGACGCCCAAGTTGCGAGCCCTATCAACGGGGGGTAACACCTCACCCCCCATCATTAGAGGTGGAATAACATGGTTAACCCGAGACGCCGATATGCACAGCCACTCAGTCTTGGCAGGATTGAGACGAAGCCTGTTTCTCCCCATCCAGACCTGAACCGCCTCCAGGCACCGGGACATCACGGAGAGGGCATCACTGGGTTGGTTCGGGGTGGAAAGAAAAAGTTGGGTATCATCAGCATACTGGTGATACCCCACCCCAAAACCACGAATGATCTCACCCAGCGGCTTCATGTAGATGTTGAACAGGAGAGGTGAGAGAACCGACCCCTGAGGAACTCCACAAATGAGAGACCTCGGGGTGGATCTCTGCCCTCCTGTCAACACCGACTGCGAGCGGCCCCGGAGGTAGGAGGAGAACCACCGTAGAACGGTGCCTCCCACTCCCAACCCCCTGAGACGCCGCAGCAGGATACCATGGTCGATGGTATCAAAAGCCGCTGAGAGATCTAATAGGACCAGGACAGAGGAGCAACCCCTGTCCCTAGCCCTCCAGAGATCATTCACCAGTGCGACCAATGCCGTCTCCGTGCTGTGTCCGGGCCTGAAGCCCGATTGGTACGGGTCCAGATAATCAGTTTCCTCCAGGAACAGAGGGAGCTGATGCGCCACCACACTCTCAACAACCTTCGCCAGAAAGCGAAGGTTGGAGACTGGACGATAGTTGTTTAAAACAGCCGGATCCAAAGCAGGCTTCTTGAGGAGGGGTCTCACCACCGCCTCCTTCAGGGCGGCAGGGAAGACACCCTCCTTCAAAGAAGCAGTTATTACTGCATGGAACCAGCCTCGTGTTCCCTCCCGAGCCGCATAAGCTAGCCAGGAGGGGCATGGATCCAACAAACAGGTGGTGGAGCTCAGTCTCCCCATGATCCTGTCCACATCATCAGGGGAAACAGGGTCGAACTCAGTCCAGATAACATGCTCAAGACCGCCTGATTCCTCCACATCAGACTCTGCCCAGTCAGAGTCCAGGCCGGTCCGGATCCGAGCGATTTTGTCCGCCAGATGATGACTAAACTCCTCGGCTCGTCCCTGCAAGGGATCCTCTCTCACCTCCTGGTTAAGGAGGGAGCGAGTCACCCTAAACAGGGCGGCCGGGCAATTATCTGCGGATGCGACAAGGGCGGCAAAGTAGTTAGACTTCGCCGTCCTTATCGCCGCAAGATAAGACCTTATAAAGGTTCTTAACTGCAATCGGTCGGATTCGGATCGGCTGGATCTCCAACCGCTCTCTAGACCTCGTCTCCGACGCTTCATCTCCCGGAGCTCCACAGAGAACCATGGGGCCCAACGGGATCTGCGCCGAGTCAGAGGTCGCATGGGTACAACGTAGTCGAGTGCCCTGGTGGCAGCCGTTTCCCAGGCCTCCACCAGAGCATCGACTGAGCTGTGGGTAAGGGTGATAGGTATCGGCCCAAGCGCCCTCTGGAACCGGTCCGGGTCCATTAGGCACCTGGGGCGGAACCACCTGGTCGGTTCCGCCACCCAGCGGCGGGGGATGGCATGACGGAAAACCAGCCTCAGGAGGTAATGATCTGACCATGACAGAGGGGAGATGGATGGAGAACCCCCTCCCAGATCATCCAACCACTGTCCAGACAGGAACACCAGGTCGAGAGTATGATCCCCCTCGTGAGTAGGGCCCTCAATAACCTGGGTCAGGCCCATGGCTGTCATGGAAGCCATGAACTCCCGAGCTAACTCCGACGACCCCCCCAGTGATGGCAGGTTGAAGTCACCCAGGACTATAAGCCTGGGGAACTCCACTGCCAACCCTGAGAGGGTGTCGAGCAGCTCAGGCAGGGCTGTTGCCACACAGCTGGGCGCCAGGTATGTGAGCAACAAGCCCAACTGAACCCGAGGACCACATCTCAAGAGGAGGGATTCACTCCCGGCCATCTGGACAATGGTGGCCTCCCGTGGACACAAGGTCTCCCGAATAACCACTGCCACCCCACCACCCCTGCCCTGAGCCCGTGGCTGGTGCAGCACCCGGAAACCTGGTGGGCATAACTCGGTGAGAGGCACCCCTCCCTCCGAACCCAACCAAGTTTCCGTGATGCACGCTAGATCCGCACATTCCTCCTCGATCAGATCCCGGATGAGGGGAGCTTTGTTAACTACGGATCTAGCGTTAAAATAGACCAACCTGAGCTCAGGGGCCTGATCACCCTCATCCCCGGGTAAGAGGGTGCTAACCGGAGGGTCGGAGCGCGCCACCGCTCGGAGATAGCGGGGGCGCGATCCCAGATGTTGATATGGCCCTCCGCGCAAACACCTGCTGCCATTCCCTATCGCCGTGGGGATTTGAAGCCCCACCCCCACATTCCCAGAACCAGCAGCCACCTCCCCAGACCCCGTCCCGTCAGGACCTCTAACAGGACCAGACTGAGTGCTTAAGAAGAGCATGGAATGGAATGCTATTAGCTTTTGTCATCCATTACCCTGGAGAGAAAGTAGGTGATCATGGTAATTTGAAACAGAGCCCACAGAGGTAAGATACAAATCAGAATTACAGAATGAGAGAGTTGTAAGAGGCCTTGGAGGTCTTCTAGTCCAACCCCCTTCTCAAGCAGGAGAGCCTATACCATTTCAGACAAATTGTTGTCCAGTCTCTTCTTAAAAACCTCCAGTGATGGAGCGCCCACAACTTCTAGAGGCAAGCTATTCTAGTAATAAATTGATCTCACTGTCAGGAAACTTCTCCTTAATTCTAGGTTGGATCTTTCTTTGTTAAGCTTCCATCCATTATTTCTTATCCTTCCTCCAGGTGCTTTGGAGAAAGGTTGACTCCCTCTTCTCTGTGACAGCCCCTCAAATATTGGAAGAATGCTATCATGTCACTCCTAGTCCTTCTCTTTGTTAGACTAGACCAGGGGTCTTCAAACTTGGCCCTTTTATGACTTGTGGTCTTCAACTCCCAGAATTCCTCATCCAGGCACGCTGGCTGAGGAATTCTGGGAGTTGAAGTCCACAAGTCTTAAAGGGTCAAGTTTGAAGACTCCTGGACTAGACATTCCTAGTTCCCACAACAATTCATCATATGATTTAGCCTCCAATTCCCTGATCTTCCTTGTTGCTCTTCTCTGCTCTCAGCATCTTTTTTGTTTTGTGGTAACCAAAGCTGAATGCAGTATTCCAAATGCAGTCTTACTAGTAGCGGTGGGGTCTGTAAATTTCATGTCAGTATAGTTTTCTGCTAAGTGGAGGCTGTTCATTTCAGCTATGGGGAAGGCCTTCTTTCCCCATACAGTGACATAAGAAACTCCTGACTGTACAAAAAAGCAGGCCCTTACAATTCAGCCTTAAGACGGTAAATTATCTGTTCCATTCAATGTTATCTCAGGCAGGCACTCCCATTTCTGCTTTTCCAGGCAAGCTGGTAAAGCATAATTGTGGCTTTATGTTGTTGATCTTTGATGTGTCATTCCTGTTTTTCAAGAATACTTGTGTGGATATTTACAAGGAGAGGATAAAAAGAAAAGAAAAACCGTGAACCAATGGTGTGGTAGGTATGTCTAGTCCTTGTCATGTATGTGCACACATTTTTGGGATTATTGCAACAATAGGGCAGAGGAAGAAAAGGGTGACACAGAAAGAAATAAATCCTACCTATCAGTGGCGATCAACCTTTGTCAACCTCATTGGAGCGGGATAGTTGATGTAACAAAAGATCTGAAGGATTCAAGGTTGGTGAATCTCTTTCCCCCCAAGGATAGGATCTGAATGTACGCTGCAAAAGGAAAGGAGGAAGACATTTTCAATGCATGGTAGATGGACTATTTTGATTTTTCTTGAAAATCAGAGGAGTGGAATGATCTCGTCATGGCCTTGAGCTTGTGGAAGAAACCAGCAAGGGCTTCTCTCATGCCAAAATGTCCTGCAGGTGAAGTCACATGTTCCACTACACTACACTATCATTTTTTAGCCATGGCTTTTTAACAAAGACATTGTGGCCAGGTTCATACATGGCATTAAACTGCAGTTTATATAGCCCACGGTGTCTGGGTTCATACATATGACATGAAGCCACAACTGAACCCAATCTGGCTAGGTATCGTAACAGAATTGGAAGGGACCTTGGAGGTCTTCTAGTCTAACCCCCTTGCACAAGCAGGAGACCCTATGCCATTCCAGACATGTGGCTGTCCAGTTTCTTCTTAGAAACCTCCAGTGATAGAGCACCCAGAACTTCCCTCTCCATCTTCCTGCTAAGATTTAGGGTATTCAACATAAAAATGTTTTTTTTTGCTTCTTTTTGAATGGGTTTTTCATTATAATATGAACCCCACCATGAGGGCAATTCCATGTAGGACCACTAAAGCTGTTGGACCACCTATTTCTATTGTCTATTCTTGTTGTTAGCTGCGAAGTCGTGTCCGACCCATCGCGACCCTATGGACAATGTTCCTCCAGGCCTTCCTGTCCTCTACCATCTTCTGGAGTCCATTTAAGCTCACGCCTACTGCTTCAGTGACTCCATCCAGCCACCTCATTCTCTGTCGTCCCCTTCTCTTGCCCTCAATCTTTCCCAGCATTTGGCTCTTCTCCAGTGAGTCCTTGCTAGGTGGATAAAGTATTTGAGTTTCAGCTTCAGGATCTGGCCTTCTAAAGAGCAGTCAGGGTTGATCTCCTCTAGGACTGACCGGTTTGATCGCCTTGCAGTCCAAGGGACTCGCAGGAGTCTTCTCTAGCACCATAGTTCAAAGGCCTCAATTCTTTGGCGCTCAGCCTTTTTTATGGTCCAACTTTCACTGCCATACATTGCAACTGGGAAGACCATCGCCTTGACTATACGCACTTTTGTTGACAGGGTGATGTCTCTGCTTTTTAGTGTGCTGTCTAGATTTGCCATGGCTTTCCTCCCAAGGAGCAAGCGTCTTTTAATTTCTTGGCTACAGACCCCATCTGCAGTGATCTTGGAGCCCAGGAAAATAAAATCTGTCACTACCTCCATTCCTTCCCCATCTATTTGCCAGGAATTGGAGGGCCGGATGCCATGATCTTGGTTTTTTTAATGTTAAGTTTCAACCCAACTTTTGCACTCTCCTTCTTCACCCGCAACAAGAGGTTCTTTAGTTCCTCTTCTGCCATTAGAGTGGTATCATCTGCATATCTTAGGTTGTTGATATTTCTTCCGGCAATCTTAATTCCAACTTTTGATTCATCTAGCCCTGCCTTTCTCATGATGTGCTCTGCATATAAGTTAAATAGTCAAGGTGACAGTATACAGCCTTGCCGGACTCCTTTCCCAATTTTGAACCAATCGGTGGTTCCGTGTCCAGTTCTCACTGTTGCTTCTTGGCCCGCATATAGGTTTCTCAAGAGACAAATAAGATGGTCTGGTACGCCTATCTCTTTAAGAACTTGCCACAGTTTGTTATGATCCACACAATCAAAGGCTTTAGCATAGTCAATGAAGCAGAAGCAGATGTTTTTCTGGAACTCTCTAGCTTTCTCCATGATCCAGCGTATGTTGGCAATTTGATCTCTAGTTCCTCTGCCTCTTCGAAATCCTTCCTGTACTTCTGGTAGTTCTCGATCCACAGACTGCTAGAGTTTTGTAGGATTTTAAGCATAACTTTACTAGCATGAGAAATGAGTGCAATGGTGCGATAGTTTGAACATTCTTTGGCACTGCCTTTCTTTGGAATTGGAATGTAAACTGATCACGTTTTGTCAGAACTCTCTGCTATGACTTTTCCGTCTTGGGTGGCCCTGCACGGCATAGCTCATAGCTTCATTGAATTACGCAAGCCCCTTCGCCACGACAAGGCAGTAATCCATCAAGGGGTTCTATTGTCTACTTTCTGTAAATTCCAAGATGGCAAACATATTACATTTGCTGCAGAAGACCTTAAGAGTGACGATAAGATTATGCATGGGTAGTATAATTAATTGAATTTAACTAAATGTAAATACAGTGATATGGTAAATATTCTGTTTTTGTTAAGTCCTTTCTTTGATTCTTTTTTTCTACTGTTTAGTCAATTAGATAGCAAAAAGACTGACATAATGCAACTGTCCCGAAAGAACAATTTGTAGGTTGCTGGCCTCAGCAGGGTCATTAGCCAGTTGGCCGTGTTCTTACTCTGTCCTGGTTGAAATGACTCTTGATTCCATCATTAGCTTTCGGCTGGTCCTCATAAAACCAGCAATTTTACATTCGCTTTGATCACCCTATGGAAAGAGTTAGGCACAGTGATGGCAAACCTTTTAGAGACCGAGTGCCCAAACTGCAACCCAAAACCCACTTTTGTATCATCGGCTGCTGGGTGGGCGTGGCCCTTTGGGTGGGTGTGGCCCATTGGGTGGGCGTGGCCCATTGGGTGGGCGTGGCTGCAGCGGTAACGGCAGACTGGGTGGGACTAAAAAGTTCAAACAATTCCAACTTTGCGAGACCTTTTTTTTTCCTGCGAGAAGTTGGAGGCCTAAAGCGAAAAGATTTTATAAAACCCAGCTGAAAGCCGAGGACTGGGGTGACGGCGTGCGTGCCCACAGGGAGGGCTCTGTGTGCCACCTGTGGCACGTGTGTCATAGGTTCGTCATCACGGAGTTAGGAGATGCTCCTTTCAGTCTGCTTCAACAGCCAAGGCCTTTGTAACCAAGAAATCTATAATGTTGCATGAACCATTAAGGTGCAATGGAGGAGACCATCAGCAATCTTCAACCAAAGTGAGTGACCGGATCTACAGATCTGTAATTCAGCATCGGGAAATTGAATAGAAATATTTGTAGCTTCTAAATTCAGGGTTCTCAAAGAATTTGGAATATCTCTCACTGGCAGCCTTGGATGAAGTGTAAATGACCTAGAGACTAGAGATGCTTCTGCTATTATACCCCACTGAAATGAGGGAGGGAGGCAAAAGGGTTGGTCATCTGCATATAGAAGAAAAATATCTATCCATCATTCATCTTCCAAAAGAGTTTTTGCTCATATCATACCACTTTCAGACAATCCCATAATCTGCATTAAGACTTTTCAAAAAGCCAGAGGCTCTGGCTCAATGAGGGTTATGCTCAACACAGCCACATCCAAGATTTTATTAGTACAATGTTCCCAAGGCTGTAATAACAGAGATATAAAATAATGCTAAGGAAAAACTAGAGAGGTTGAAGATACAATTCTTTCTTTCTTTCTTTCTTTCTTTCTTTCTTTCTTTCTTTCTTTCTTTCTTTCTTTCTTTCTTTCTTTTCAACCACTAAAAGAAGAATGGCTAGACTATAAATAAAATAAAGTTAATAAATGAGCAAAATAGTATTTTGGGGGATAAGATTCAAGAATTATAATGTCACATACACAGAACAACATTATACAGATTAAAGTCATGTAGCCCAAGGTGGTCACCGAAATGTTTCGGTGTGGTCTTCAGTTGTAATTTAAATATCAGGAAGGGGTATTATTATACACATGACTGAAGAATAATTGGGTTACTATCAACCTTCTCCTAGACTTAACAGCTGAATAGAAAGCATTCAGGCAGCGATTCAAGGACACAAGTTCAATAAGAAAGGTTGTATTACAAATATTAGAAAAGCTGTTAGTAGGAAGAAAACCAACAATCACAAGCAAGAAGAATCAAGGGATGCAGAGAGAGGCAGAGAGGGAACACAAATCCCAAATTCAAATCTTATGAGGCTGAAGGAGCTGTTGACCCCGGCACACCTTTGCTTCTGATGCAATAAGAGCCTTGGTGGAGCAGTGGGCTAATGCCTCCTTAAGTAACACCAGCTGCCTGCAATCAGTGCAGGTTCGCATCCCACCAGGCTCAAGGTTGACTCAGCCTTCCATCCTTCCGAGGTAGGTAAAATGAGGACCCAGATTGTTGGGGGCAATTAAGCTGACTTTGTAATAATGCTGCTTGGGGGGTGTATGAAAGCCCTAATAAGCAGGCATATACATAGAATGAAGGCTACTGCTAAGCTTGTAAGCCGCCCTGAGTCTTCGGAGAAGAGCGGGAGATGTCCAGCCACCGTGTTCTCTGGTGGCATGAAACTTTCCTTGAAATTGCTTCAGAAGCTTCAGTTGACTTGAAATTCAGATGTGAGGGTTCAGATTCCCATTTACATAGTTCACAAGAAACCTAAGTCCAGTTCCCCCCCCCAGTGAATTCCATTGACTCTTATCAAGCACCAGTTTAGCTTTGACCATTAATGCAGGGCTTTTCAACCGTTTCACCGATTGTACCGCTTTTAGGATATGGCAATATTCAAGTACCACCATTCGCCTAGCAAGGTGTCAAAAACTTGATGACCCAAAAAAAAAAAGGAAAAAAAAGTATTAAAGTGCAGGTAGTCCTTGACTTACAGCAGTTTGCTTAGTGACCGTTTGAAGTTACAACGGCACTGAAAAAGTGGCTTATGACCCTTTTTCACACTTATGACCATTGCAGCATCCCCAGGGTCACGTGATTTACATTTACATGCTTGGCAACTGATTTATATTTATGACGGTTGCAGTGTCCCGGGGTCACGTGATCCCCTTTTGCAACCTTTTGACAAGCAAAGTCAAGGCGGAAACCAGATTCGCTTAACAACCGTGTTACTAATTTAACAACTGCAGTGATTCACTTAACAAATGTGGCAAGAAAAGTTGTAAAATGGGGCAAATCTCATTTAACACATTTCTCACCCCTTCTCCTTTTAAATCCTCTCGTCTCTCCCCCTCCTTTTATATCCTCTCCTTTCCCCTCCCCCCATCCTCTTATATCAGGGGTGTCGAACTTGATTTCATGGAGGGCCACATCAGCATTGTGGTTACTGTCCGGGGGGGGGGGAAGTGAGGCTGTGTGGCCAGCTCTACGTCACTCAAGTTGGGGAGTGCCTGTGAGGGAGATCCGGGGGTCTCCATTGAAGGGGGCTAGGGCTAGGCTCCCTCCCTCTCTCCTTCCTTCTTTCTCGTTCGCATTTCCTTTCTTCTCTTCTCCCTTTCTCCTCACAGCTTCTCTCACAAAAAGCCTTTTCTCTCACACATACATACACGTCCTTCCAAAATCCTTCCCATTCTCACGCACAGATCCCTCCAAAATCCGGGCGAGATTCAAGGTGCTGGTAATGACCTATAAAGCTCTAAATGGCTTGGGTCCGGGTTATCTAAGGGAACACCTGCTGCCGGCATCAACTTCCCATCGTCCTGTGCGCTCCCACAGGGAGGGCCTTCTTAGGGTACCGCCGGTCAAGGAATGCCGGCGGGTTATTCCCAGGGGAAGGGCGTTCTCTGTGGGCGCGCCGGCCCTTTGGAACCAGCTTCCCACGGAGCTTAGGACCGCCCCCAACCTTCGCTCATTTCGTAGGGACTTGAAAACTTGGTTTTTTGAGTTGTCTGGCCCAGACTAAGGGGTTTTAATTATTTAATTAATGGGGTTTTAGTTAAATTCAGGGATTCATTTAATCTTAGTTTTAATTGTTTTTAATTGTATATGATGCATTTTAACTTTTAATTTTCCCTGTAAACCGCCCTGAGTCCTACGGGAATAGGGCGGTATATAAATTTAAATATAAATAAATAAATAAATAAATAAATAAATAAATAAATAAATAAATAAATAAATAAATAAATAAATAAATAAAATCCTCCCCACTCCTACCACCGGTTGAAAAGCCCTGCATTAGTGGACTAGATTCTTGGCTATAGATAGCAATAATAACTCCTCCATGTTTTGAACTTAACAAATACTGGTGGTTATTTGCATCTGACAGATAAAATGTCAATGGGCCAAGGTCACCCCACCATCTTCTATGCCTAAGATTCACAGCCATCCAGTTTTTAACCACTAGTTAAAACCATTTCGTTTTAAGAACTAAGGAGAAATTTCCTAACACTCAACCCGAAGAAAGGCTTGATGTGCGTGCCCCATCACTGGAGGTTTTTAAGAACAGATAGGCAGCCATTTGTAGAGACTGGAGAGCCACTTGTCTGAAATGGTATAGGTCTCCTGCTTGAGCTGGGGGTAGGGCTGGAATACCTCCAAGGTCCCTTCCAATAAATGACTTAGGGTGAGGGAATTGAAGGAAAACTCATCAAATTTGCAGATGACCTCAAACTTTCAGGAGTAGCCAACACCCCAGAAGACAAACTAAGGATCCAAAAAGTTCTTGACAGACTTGAGTTTCAGTGTGGAGAAAAGCAAAGTTTTACATTTAGGCAGGAAAAACCAAAGTTACAAGTACAGACTGGGTGAGACCTGGCTTAAAAACAGTAACTGTGAGAGGGACCTTGGAGTCCTAGTGGACTATCACTTGACTATGAGCCATCAGTGTGCAGCAGCCACCAAAAAAGCCAATACAATCCTGGGTTGTATAAACAGAGGAATAGAATCAAGATCACGCGAGGTATTAGTACCGCTTTATAAAACCCTAGTAAGACCACACCTGGAAAACTGCAGCGAATTCTAGTCACCGTATCACAAAAAAGATGTTGAGAGTTTGGAAAAAAAAATTCAGAGAAGAGCAACGAAGATGGTCAAAGGCCTGGAGACTAAAACATATGAAGAACGGCTGCAGGACTTGGGTTTGGCTAGTCTAAAGAAAAGAAGAAATAGGGGCGACATGATATCAGTGTTCCAGTATTTGAGGGGCTGCCACAAAGAAGAGGGGGGTCATGTTATTCTCCAAAGCACCAGAGGGCAGGACAAAAAACAATGGTTGGAAACTGATCAAAGAGAGAAGCAACCTGGAATTAAGGAGAAACTTCATGACAGTGAGGACAATCAACCAGTGGAACAGGTTGCCTCGAGAAATCATGGGCGCTCCATCACTGGAGATTTTTAAGAAGAGGCTAGATAGTCAACTGTCTGAGATGGTATAAGTTCTGCTTGAGCAGGGGGCTGCACTAGATGACCTCCAAGGTGCCTTCCTGTTTTATTATTAGTATAACTGTTATTCTATGTTCTGTGTTCACCAAAGTAGCTCTCAAAGCACAAAGTTTGTCCCCGCTCCCCAAATGCCAGTGGTATAGTTTCATGTACATGAAAATGTATGGGTGGTTAAGTATTTATAGAGTCTCTGTACTGCTATCTCATCCACACATCCCTGTATCCTCAAAGCACAAGGTTCTCCCCGGCCAAACTGTTAGAAAAATAACACCCAAAAGGAACTAATTTAGAACAGCCTGGTTATTAAACGTATTACCAGATTTTGGTTTGGCTAATATATTCCACAGGTTTTTGAGCTGAAGATTCTCGAGCAAGAGAAAAGGATGTTAAAGAAAAGGAAATCATCGTTTTGCTAAATTGCACGTTTTTTGGGGGAAAAAATCTTATAATTGAGGCTGGTGCTTCATTTCCATTTGTAAAACAGATTGAGTTTCCCTTCCATCTACTAATGGATTTGGTTTATCTCTTCCACTAATTACTGGCATTTGCATGGTTGCTACAGTCCATTTGTTAACAGGAGGTTCATTTGGAAAAAGTCAGCCTGACATGGTTAACCTGTGAATTACTGGCAAGCTGTGAAAACATGGATGCAAACATGGACTTTTCTGCTTCTAAATCTGGCCAGAACAATAGCAATCTTTCTTGGTTCGGGTATTTGCACAGGCGTTATAATTGCAACGGTTTAAGATACCTGGATTTCTGGCTCCAAACCTCTAATTAAACTGTTATTTTCAACTATGAACTTTCAGAAGCTGAATAAAAAGTTTCCTGAAGCTTTGCTGTAAAAAAAAGCACATTTAAAGCTAATTGCATCAATTTAATTGCTCTCTTTCCTATGGTGAACATCATTTTCTGGTTCAATGTCTGCTCATGAAATATATGTATCGGGGGCCATTTATGGGTAGGACAAGGGAGAAATGGGATGGGCTTGCCTAGAATGAAAAGCAGAGTTTCTTAAATTGCATCCACTTTATAATTAGAATTGTAGTTGCAGTGCAGATAGTCCTTGACTTATGACCCTAAAGGGACCTGCCCATTACAGTTGCAAACCTTGAGGGTCAGAAAGTGAGTTACCACCTGACCAAACCCACTTTTAGCCGTGGTGGTTCAGTGGTTAGAATGCAGTATTGCAAGCTATTTCTGCCACTTCCAGAGTTCGATTCTCACCGGCTCAAGGCTGACTCAGCCTTCCATCCTTCCGAGGTCGGTAAAATGAGGACCTAGTTTTGTGGGGGGTGATAAGCTGACATAGTATTGCTACAAAATACCATGAAGTGGTACATAAGTGCTACTGTTGTTGCTATTACAGAAAAGAACAGCCTGGTTACTAAATGTGTTGACTCAGCCTTCCATCTTTCCGAGGTCAGTAAAATGAGGACCCAGATTGTTGGGGGTAATATGCTGACCCTGTAAACAGCTTAGAGCGGACTGTAAAAGCACTGTGAAGCAGTATGTAAGTGCTATTGCTACGGCTATTTTATGACCTTAAGCGAAGGCCATGGTCATTAAGCAAGCCCGTTATTCACTGTTTTTGCTAAAAAGCAGAAGTAAGCAATGGCTTCAGTAAAAAATGGTGTCAATCACAGTCACATGACCACTAGATGATGCAAACGGCAGTAAATGTAGGACAGTTGCTAAGCACAGAAATGAGGGGGGACAGTCCTCATAATTTTGGAACCAGGTCATAAGTACCTTTCGGTCCATTGTAGCTTAGAATGGTTGCTAAGCCACCGGTTATAAGCTGGGGGCTCCCTGTGTTAGCCAGTCTTGAACTGGGCGAAATTAAACCTGCATGAAATTACTGATCTCAGCTTTTGTCGTCTTCATTCTCAGTTATTACCAGTCATCAGGATATTTGGTATGAATTGGGTGACAAAGTCTAGTTAAGTATTGGGTGGCAAAACCTGCTAATTTTAAACAGTTTGAAGCTGCTCTTGGAAAATATTGGAATAAAAGCGGGATTTTTTTACAGCAGTATAGACGAGAGCGATTTAAGCTTGTTAGGGGTTGGGGATGAGATAAAGGAAAAACATGGAGGTAGCCCTCGACTTACAACAATTTATTTATTGACCGTTCAAAGTTACAGTGGCACTGGAAAAAGGGAACTCTTTTTCACACTGCCATTGCAGCATCCCCATAGTCACATGATCAAAATTCAGATGCTTGGCAACTGATTCGTATTTACGATGGTTGCAGTGTCCCAGGGTCACATGATCATCTTTTGTAACCTTCCGACATGCAAAGTCAATGAGGAAGCCAGATTCACTTAACAATTATGTTACTGACGTAACACCTGCAGTAATTTACTTTACAGCTGTGGCAAGAATGGTCGTAAAATGGGGGCAAAATTCACTTAACAAATGTCATACTTAGCAGTAGAAATTTTGGGCTCAATTGTGGTCGTAAGTCAAGGACTACCTGTACTTTGAAACTGAAAGAGTTAAAGATGACTTTCCATGTTCCCCCTCTTTTCCCTCCCTCCCCCTTGGAAATTGAGCCGAACATAGTTGGAAATCTCCGAAGCACAGTTATTGCAAAGATGGTTTTTAATCCTTTGGGGAAATAAATCTGCTGCAATTAGAGTATTCTTGCTTTGCTTTTCATGCATTTTAACAACTTTGAGATCACCACATTTGGTTTTCCTGAAAAACTTCATAAAAATATATTCAGGTTTAAATATATATGTTTCCTATTAGGTTACCAGAAAAAAATGCAGTGGATGTGTTTTTGCTTAGATATAATAGCTCTGGAAAAACAAATAAGAGAGCTGCTAAACATACCATTGTTTGTGATATAGGTATATTTTTTCTGTCGCTGATTGCAATAAGAACTCAATAGTCACTGGCAGTGCATCTTAACATCACACCAAGAGATTGATCTTAATGAGCACAAAAATAATAACATCAGGAAGCATAAGCTCTATTGTTCATAATTAAAAAGTTTCCGTCTTGCATCAAACGCAGATACAATAATTATGATTGTATGAAACTCCTTACATTTCTGGAAAAAATAGGGTGCTATCCAATTCCCATAGTACCTTGGGAGAATTTTATCTCTTTAGATTACTTATAAATTGTTCAAAGGATTTTTGGTCATAATGCAGCTTTGGGTGTAGTATATTTGTTTATTAAATTTATATGATTAATTGTAACATTGGAAGATGTGGAGAGAGACCTGGCCCATAGAATCACCAAAGTTGGACATGATTGAATGGATTACATCATGATTACTTTAAAAAAACAACAACCTCAAAACGAAGAACTACATTCTAGGCTCAAGCTCTTTACTGTCAGAACTTGGAATGTCATCTTATGAAAGTTTTGGATTGCTTAGCTCAAGTCAGGGCTTCCCAGAGACATTTCCACCCAATTATAATCTAATACTCCAGTGAAGATTTTTCTAGAAGAATCAGAGTGTACTTCGAAGGTGTTGAACTATAATTCCCCCCTTATAGTGCCAATTTCAGAACTGCCACCTAACACCTGCGTTGGTATCAATCTGCTATGAACCCTGGGGGGAGTGAAAGAGGGAAGGGGAGTGCTTGGGGGGGGGGTGGTAGTGAAAGTTAGAAAAGTGAAAGTGTGCTTTCAAGGCACCTTGCTATGAGAAGAATACAGCTGCGAGCCAGCCTACAATCAGAGTGGCCATTTCAAGAACATCTTTTTAGAGAGTGATGGGATGATGGAGGGGCCAGCAATGGGACGTGTCTAAATGGGGGGGGAGGAGTTTTCACTTGGGGAATTGGTGCATAAATTTCAGTTTTGGCTTTGCAGTAATGTATTTCACTTGGCTTCTAATAAATTATACCTTTCTCAACCCAGTGGTGTTAAGGATTGTTTTTACTTAGTGGTTCAAGCTGAGGCAGGAGTGACACTCAGAATATCTAGATCAGGGGTCTTCAAACTTGACCCTTTTATGACTGGGGGACTTCAACTCCCAGAATTCCTCAGCCAGGCATGTCTGGCTGAGGAATTCTGGGAGTTGAAGTCCACAAGTCATAAAAGGGCCAAGTTTGAAGACCCCTGATCTAGATCATAGGCATCCAATCTTCTGGCTTGCCTGGGCCACATTGCATGAAGAGGAATTGTTTTGGGCAGCATATAAAATATATAACACAGTTCATGTACAGTGTTAAGGAATTTGTTGTGCAGCGATCTCCTTGTGCTACCAAAGAGTTGCACAGACAAGGAAGGGTACTGAGAGCAGTAAGAGTCACACAGTAAACACAAGAGTGCACTGAGTTGTAAAAGCAAAAAGTATTTTACTTTTGAGGTGGTGTAAAAACAAAAATGCACAGTCAAAAAATAAACAGTCCAAGTCATACACAATAGCAATAGTCCAAGGAGTAATACAAAATACAAAGTCTTCTTACCGGTCCAGAGGTCAATACACAGTTCAGGTAACAGAGCAAAAACAGTAATAGTAGAGAGCAGTGAATTCAGAGAGAGAGAGAAGCTACGTTACTAGCTCCCTCTTACGGCCATGAGAACACTTACACACCCATTGGCCAATTAACATCTTAAAGACATAATATCATGGTTAATATATTTTCAGCCCAACATTGTAGGCTAACACCATATGCTAACACCATATGCTAACACCATGTAAAATGCATAATAAGTTTAAAAGTTTACAATCTTGAGTGGCCTCAATACTAACTGTCCAGGGTCTCCTGCAGCCTATGGGCTGTGGCTTGGATACACCCAATCTTGATGATACCAACCTGACTTATATAATATGGAGGTTTTATAGTTAACATTTTGTTTGTGGGGAGCTTGATTCTTGGTGACTTCATGGTCTCAGAGTGTTTGTTATTGCTTTCTAGATTTTGTTTTTAGTTCATAATGTGATTTATAGGTTGAGATTTCTGGATAATCCAAGTGCTAACCAGGTGGAACTCTTTGGTTTTAATTAGTATTGGTTAGATGCTGCCATCTAACTGGACCAATAATAGACAAACCTATATGCAAATCATAGTGAAACCAAAATGTGCAAAGTCCTCCCTCTTTCAAAAGAATACCTAAGAAAAAATAAGCAAGCATAAACCATAGACCTATGCAGAGTTACACCACAATAACCGTTATTCTATTCATGTCTGCTTGGAAATTGTATATTGGGTTATAGCCCAAGTTTTAATTGGGAGTAAGTTCAATTGAAATCAGTGGGACCTACTTTTGAGAAGTCATGCATAGGATTGCAGTGTAAAGAACCACAAATAAAAGTACCAAAGTGGAAAAATCAAGATGTAGTAAAGATGTAAAGATGCAGCAAATCATTTTGGAAAACACACATTCATATATCTCTAGGTTAAAAATAAGCAACATTATTTACAGAGAGTTATAATTCAAACGTCTACAGAGACTAGATGGGGAAAAAGAAGAAGAAATATCTATTCTGCATCTATCCAAGAAAAATATAAACTTGTTTTATCTGATCTTTTCCTTAAATTACTTTCACAGGTTACAAAAGGGTAGAATTAATTTTATACTTTGGTTTTGTAATTGCCATATTGTCAAAAAGGATGATTTCAAAAATAGATGAGAAATCAGCCAACTAATTCGAGAATAAATATCAAGTGATAGCATTTAAACTGATAGAATAGAATAAATAGAATAGAATAGAATAGAATAGAATAGAATAGAATAGAATAGAATAGAATAGAATAGGACCTTGGAGGTCTTCTAGTCCAGCCCCCTGCTCAAGCAGGAGAACCTATACCATCTCAGACAAGTGACTGTCCAGTCTCTTCTTAAAAACCTCCAGTGATAGAGCGCCCATGATTTCTGAAGGCAACCTGTTCCACTGGTTAATTGTCCTCACTGTTAGGAACTTTCTCCTTAATTCCAGGTTGCTTCTCTCTGTTCAGTTTCCAACCATTGTTTCTTGTCCTGCCCTCTGGTGCTTTGGAGAATAGCTTGACCCCCCTCTTTTTTGTGGCAGCCTCTCAAATACTGGAACACTGCTATCATGTTGCCCCTATTTCTTCTTTTCTTTAGACTAGCCAAACCCAAGTCCTGCAGCCGTTCTTCATATGTTTTAGTCTCCAGGCCTTTGATTATCTTAGTTGCTCTTCTCTGAATTTTTTCCAAAGTCTCAACATCTTGTTTGTAGTATGGTGACCAAAATTGGTATTCCAGGTGTGGTCTCACTAGGGTTTTATAAAGTGGTATTAATACTTTGCGTGATCTTGATTCTGTTTACACAACCCAGGATTGTATTGGCTTTTTTGGCTGTTGCTGCACAATGCTGGCTCAGAGTCAAGTGATCATCTACTAGGATTCCAAGATCCCTCTCACAGTTACTGTTTTTGAGCCGGGTCTCACCTAATCTGTACTTGTAAAATAAAATAGACCAATGTTAATTAGTCTCTTTCTGTGAGTCCAGTGCAGTACTCTGTTGAGGAAACTGCAGAAAATCGAACTCTACAAAACAATTGCCCAAAAATAAGTCTACAAAACAAAGGTCACTGTCATCAGTGAATGCCAACTAAGACATAGTTTTCCAGTTTTGACATGTCCTCCTTAGGCTTATGAGTGGTGCAGACATTGTGATACTTCTGAGTAGATTTGCATGGAACTGCATTGTTACCTTGGGGAGATTTAGCTCCAAAAACAACTCATTGTGTCCTAAAGACAACCTGTGGAACTGCAGATGACACTGAATTTCAACTGCAAGAGTCTTGGGGAGATGTGACCAACGATACCCATCCATTTTGGATACTGAAGAGGAAGAAGCTAATCATAAGACCAAGTTCACATATTATGCTGAACTTTAAACGTGGGGTTTTTTGCACCCTTCTCTAACCAGGAAACCCTCTACACATGTGGGGCTCAGAATTCTCTAGCCAGCTTGGACCATTGATGAGAATTCTGGAGGCTGAAGCCTTCTTAGCTGGAGGATGCCCAGATTGGGAAAGGCTCACTTCACCCAACATGCTAAATCATAGTTTCTAAATCAAAATGTTTGGGAATACACAATACAGTAAGTCAAACTTCATTATAGCTTAGCTTAAATCCTCTCTGTGTTCATCTTTAATGAGCCACAACACTTGGCTGCTTTTATTACTGTTCAAAGTCTTTTATGCATTCTCTGTGGAATCTACGGCCAAAATTCTACAATGAACTCATCATCTCTAGGGTATGCATGTCTAGACAACATAGAGATGATAGAAGCAGAATTAAGCCTGCACTGTCATCTATATTCAGCAAGAACAACAGCATTTCCCTCCCCTCCCCCCCACCCCAATTTCTTTTCAAATGACTCATGCAGTGGGATTTCCACTCTGTCTTGGGGGAACTCTTTATCATCTAATACTTTGCATGATTTGTTTTTGACTGTGGGAAACAAAAAGGCAACTTCCAACTTTTATTTTGTTTAATTCCTTATTTGTTAGCCTAATGTATTCATTTTCAGCCCACCTTTTTTCCCCCCATGCACATATTTATCTAGAATGAATTATCAGGAGTTTTCCTAAATGAATAAACTCGGCTCATTTGCATGGTGTCAGACACTTTAAAGAAAAAACAATCAGCCTGCAAGGACCATAGAGGGTAGGTAGTAACAAAATAGTATCACCAAAGGGATTAGCAAAAACTTAATTCCCTCCCTCCCTAACTCAACCTTTAGAGACTAAATAAAAGACAATACATCAATTTTGCTCGTCTCCTTAAAAATCCCCCAACAGTTTTGTGGTTTAGCCACAAAATTGTAGAATTCTGCTAAAGGTGAATTGGAGATTCCTAATATTTACAGGCAATATTTCGACTACACAACTATTAGTATAGTGACTGTTCAAAGTTACAGTAGTACTGAAAAAAGTGAGTTATATCTGGTCCTCGCACTTATGACTATTGCAAAATCCCCAGTTGTGTGATCAAATTTGGGTGCTTGGTAACCAATACGTGTTTATAATAGTTGTAGCATCCCAGAGTCATATGACTGCCATTTGAGACCTTCCCAGCCAGCTTCCAACAAGCCAAGTCCATGGAGGAAGCTGGATTTGCTTAATGACTGCATCACTCACTTAACAACAGTAGCAATTCGCTTAACAGCCATTGCAAAAAGCTCATGAAATCAGATGCAATTCACTTCCTTGTTTAGCTACAGAAATTCTAGTCCCAGTTGTGATCATAAGTTTAGGATTATACCTGTATTTAATTTTAGTTTTACATTGTGTGTTTACAATATTTACAAATATTCTCCTTCATTGATATTGTGGTTTTTTTTCTCCAGGAGCTCAAGAGAACCTCTTTTCTTTTTATCCCTACAAATAAAAACCTTGGTGAAGTCAACAATAGAACATGGCTATCACTTTCCTGGGACGCAGTGGCTCAGTCGGTTAGGACGCTGAGTTTGTCGATCAGAATGTCAGCAGTTTGGCGGGTCAAATCCCGAGTGCCGCGTAGCAGAGTGAGCGCCTGTTACTCGTCCCAGCTTCTGCCAACCTAGCAGTTCGAAAGCACGTAAAAATGCAAGTAGAAAAATAGGGACCACTCCGGTGGGAAGGTAACAGCGTTCCGTGCGCCTTTGGCGTCTAGTCATGCCGGCCACATGACCACGGAGACGTCCTCAGACAAGCGCTGGCTCTTCAGCTTTGAAACGGAGATGAGCACCGGCCCCTAGAGTCGGAAATGACTAGCACGCATGTGTGGGGGAACCTTTACCTTTACCTTTTATCACTTTCCTGTCCATGTTTGTGAATTTCTTGAATGTATCTGATTTCTGAGAAACACAGAATTCAATACAGGCAGTCCTGGACTTGCAACAGTTCATTTACTGACTGTTCAAAGTTACAATGCCACTGAAAAAAGTGACTTGTGACCATTTTTTAGACTTACGACCGTTGCAGCATCCCCATGGACACAAGATCAAAATTCAGACGCTTGGCAACTGGTTCCTATTTGTGACGGTGGTAGTGTCCCGGGGATATGCCAATCACCTTTTGTGACCTTCTGACAAGCAAAGTCAATGGGTAAGCCAAATTCACTTGACAACCATGTTACTAACTCAACAACTGCAGTGATTCACTTAACAATTATGACAGAAAAGGTCGTTAAATGGGGCAAAGTTCACCTAACCAATGTCTCACTTAGCAACAGAAATTTTGGGCTCAGTTGTGGTCATAAGCTGAGGACTACCTGTAATAGTTGGATTTTTGGCCTGACTGAATAAGTTCTTTCTTATACGTTTATGCATGCCAGCAGTCACACCTCCAAAAGTGTTAAGTAATGAAGTTAACACGACTTTCCCAGATACATTTGATAATTTCCAGGACAGTTTTGGAGAGACTTCACAAAGCTCTTGGTTCTTGGTTGGTGTCTAGGTGAGGGGTCTCCTAACCTGGCAAGCTTAAGTCTCGTGGACTTCAACATACTCGGTGGGGAATTCTGGGAATTGAAGTCCTCAAGTCTTAAAGTTGCCAAGTTTGGAGACTCTTAATCTAGGTCAATGCAACTTGAATAAATTCTTCATCTGGCTGTATATGAAATTGAATCACTTCAGCATATACATTGCCAACACATTACCAAATCATTGAAAGTGGTTAAATCTGATCAGTAGTATCTTTGCAGAAGGAACTGGATCCACCAAAATCCTGTATGAGAACGTGCATGTAGAAAATAGGAAAAGGGGTAGCATTCTAATTTTAATGTTATTTCCTTCTTGTGATACACCTTGCCAATCTCACCTTTCTGGAAGGTGTGGTTATACCACTTAAAAGTCATAACACGGAGGAGATATAAGAAGCTACTGCATTTGTCAAAACTGTAACTAATCGCCTTTGCCATAAGCAAGGTAGTAATTCTGAGGGCAGTTTAGCCCTATACTTAGATGGTCTATCATGTGAATACAGGGATGAAATGAATGTAGAGGTAAAAGGTAAAGAGGGGACAATAATCTGGGCTGTTTGCAAAGTTTGTATAAGCAAGGAAGCTCAAGGTATTTTGTTGCTCCTCTGCTCTCTTTTCTATATACAAAAGGCAGTTGTTGACTTGCAATGAAATGTTACTTCAATACCTTGTTGGCATTAAACCACAAGAGTTTAGAATCAATGGCATTCAGATCCGCTTGTCTTGGGCACCATCTTAGATCCTAGGCAGAATTGTTACTAAGTTGTAATATTAACACCATGAGAGAAGGGGAAATTATTAAATACACTGGGGCAGTTTCCATGCCTTCTTGTATCACTGATTAATTGAATATTCTACTTCATTCTTCTATGAGTGGTGTCTGAAGAAAAAAAATCACTAACTCTTTATCTGATGACTCTATATGAAAAGTCACATAGAGTCATCAGATAAATGATAATAAGGCTAGTATCAGTAGGAGAGTCGGCTTGTTTCTTTTTCAATTATCCTACTGCGCACCCGAAGAATTGCAATCCAGAGCTTTTTAATGGTTGAGCATTGTCATCAGATATGATAACATGTACTGATCTGTACCCAATTCTTCTCCCAACATAGATTATTCTGTTGATAAACTGCAGGCTAACCAAGGTCATTTCCTCACTCCAATGTTTTTGACAAGGTTATAATTGTCCAGAGATTCCATAGGAGAACGTGAGAAATTGCAGGAAAGTTGGGGGTGAGTCAGTTGTAAGATTATCTTAAATACTTGATGCGGTGCAGGTGTTGAAGGATCTGGAGAAAAGCATATCAGAGCACTTCTGGGATGGATTAATCCAGTAAAATTGAGACTGAGAAATTCCTGTTACAATTTCTAGGTTTTGTGGTTAACCCGAAGTAGCCTTAGAGATCCTTCACTGGAAGGTTTATCATTCTTGTTTGGTCTTGCCAACCATGTAGGGACTTGACAGATGCCTCTATAGCAGTACCTATAAGTAAAAGCCAGGAACCAGCCTGTCACTTTATTGCTTGAGGACCCTATGCTGTTTACTTCCATTTCTGGCTTCTAATGAAGGGTTTGACTGAGTATCCCTAAGTACCTTCTCTGCAGCTTTTGATTACCACAGGCACCATGGGTGCAAGTTTGGTTGCAAACAACTCTCTTAGAACAAGTTAGGTTTCCTGTGCTCAGCTGAACCCTTCAATTTTTAAATAATGATTTGGGGTGGGTTGTTTTTTTAAGAGAATGGTATCAGGCAGCAAATTACTCATCTCTGTCATCCTCTATATTTCTAATAATGCCCCAAGGCCTGAAAGAGGTCCCACAATTTTTTTCTAGGAAATAGAAATGGCCTAGTACTTTCTCTGAGACTCTTACTAATTTATCCAGAAAAAAAGACAAACATAATTAGAGACAACATGACATAGTTCGGTGGGGAATCAAGTTTTTGTAACTCTGTGGCAGCCATTTTGCAAGAAGTCCTCATAAGGTGTAACCTCCCAGGTCTTGAAGCTTTGACGACCTCGCTTTGTTCTCTGGAAATAACTGAAGATCTGTACCCAATTCCTAAATGATGGGTCACAATCTCTTTTCCCCTTGGTTTATTCTTTCTTTTTTAAAGACATGCTTTTAAAGAATTCCTTCACTGACTCAGGTTCTCATTCATGCTGAGCTGTTCTTAATGAAGACAGAGAGAGAGAGAGGGAGAGGGAGAGGGAGAGGGAGAGGGAGAGGGAGAGAGAGAGAGAGAGAGAGAGAGAGAGAGAGAGAGAGAGAGAGAGAGAGAGAGAGAGAGAGAGAGAGAGAGGCTTTTGATATGAGAGACAAGGGTTCAAATCCTAGCTGGTATCTACCTTACCAGTAGGGAACCATGGGCAAAGGCCCCCTAATGCTTCAGCTGCCTACTTCAAGTATGAGAATGACACAATCTAGGAGAGTCATGCCAGTTTAGATGTCGATGATCAAGGAGAGAGAGAGAGAGAGAGAGAGAGAGAGAGAGAGAGAGAGAGAGAGAGAGAGAGAGAGAGAGAGAGAGAGAGAGAGATGCTGGATCTCTCCTAGTGCAAAGTGTGCATTGCTGCCTACCTTATCAGCAGAAAAGGGGAAAAAAGAGGACCTAGATTGTTGGGGGCAATAAGCTGACTTTGTAATAATGCCGCTTGGGGTGTGTGTGTGTGTGTGTGTGTGTGTGCGAAAGCCCTAATAAGCAGGCATATACATAGAATGAAGGCTACTGCTAAGCTTGTAAGCCGCCCTGAGTCTTCGGAGAAGGGCGGGATATAAATGGAATTAAAATAAATAAATAAATAAAATAAAAATACTGAGGAGAAGGTAATGTAATTTTAGTCCTTAGCCTTTAGTTTCAACTGAGAAACAGAGGCAAAAATTATACAGGAAGAGGTAGGTGTTTTCACAACATCTGTAAATGTTGCCATCCTATGGGGTCTAGGTGTTGTGTGCTGGGAAACCAAGTTTTTCCCCAGATGCTGTCTCTGCCAGCTGTCTCATCTCTTGGCTGTTTGGTATAGGAATCCATCATCAGAAATCTGTCACTAAGGTCTCTATGCCCTTTCCTGCTCTCCTCAGTTTGCAAATCTGAAGCTGATGTCATTGTAGAGCAAGCCAAGAGGCCCAGTTCAATATGTAATAGAGTGTGTGTGTATGTGTGTGTGAATAATAGGAGTCAGTTTGGTCTAGTGCATAAGGCACCTGGCTAGAAAGTGGAAGACTGTGAGGTCTAGTCCCATCTAACGCGAAAAGTCAGCTGGGTGGCTTTGGGCCACTCACTGTCATCCCAACCCACTTCACAGGATTGTTGTTGCAGGGAAAATAGGAAGAAGGAATATTGTTTGTTTGCCATGTCGAGTTATTTATAAAAATAAAGTTTGGATATAAATAAATAAATATGGTGGGACCATTCAACCAGGACTCATTCTATACAATGAAGTGAGGCAATATCATGATTTTATTATTGTCCTGAAAGAATGTGTGTTGAACGAACCAGTGGGGCACTTGAAATGTTTGGATTTATTTTGCTGATTCGGCTAACCACACTGAGATTTTTAATTTTATAACTATTATAGTTGTGCATTTGAATTCATGAATGATGAGGAGGAAGAGACTTCAACAATTTGAGTGTCCTATAGAACAAATGATTGAAGAATCTCTTAGAAAAATCTGGTCCTTTTTTTCCAAATTTTTGTTTGAAGAGTCTCATTAAAGGCAGCAAAATCAGGGTTGCTTCATAAAACAAATGGCTGTCCAAACCATATTGAAAGTTATATGGAAGAATCCAAAATTGAATGCAAAGGGAAGGATTAATTAAATTCATAAGTTACAATCTTGACACATCTGGCTGGCCCCAGATTGGGAACAACAAAGCTGATGCCTCTGTCCTTCTCAGTAGAGCAATATTTAATTACTTTTTCATTTTTTAACAGATATTAAAATCTTTTTATCTCAGGATCAAACAATATTTGAAGACTTGTGGCTTCTCAATCCTCAATCCTTTGACATGCTCTTAAATAACTATTATTACATTGCATATTGCATGTGTTGTGTACTGGGTTTTGTGCTTGATTGAAGAGACGAGAAGAGTGAGTTCACCAAGAAACATTCTTTATTTGCTTGTAGGAACTGAACTGGGGAACAGGGCTGCAAGTGCAGCTATTTATACCCTGGCCTCTAGGTGGCGGCCAATAGGTTTAAAGCAACCTATTGCCACCCTAGGAGCAGCCAATGGCAGCGCTGGAGACGGGTTGTCTGAGGGGCTGGGAGCTGTTAGCCAGCTTCCCTGCTTAAGCAACCTTCCAGCAATCAACCCCACTTAGTAAGACAAAGCCCAATACATTACAGCATGGATATCAGCTTGCTAGCAAATCAAATGATGCTTAATCAGGGTGTGATGTGACTCACTAGACTATCTATCTATCTATCTATCTATCTATCTATCTATCTATCTATCTATCTATCTATCTATCTATCTATCTATCTGTTATGACATGGACCAGCCCATTATTGCACGGCAAACATCTCATTGCTCTGAACCAAATCCTTTGCAGCATGTAGTGATTCTAGGAGTTGAAGTCCACACATCCTAAAATAGCCCAGGTTGAGACACTCTGTTGTAGAAGATGGCTTCATTGTCATGGTGGATGGCAAATGGCAGTCAGCCAATCTAACACAGTCAGCTTCACTGTATCAAATGAAAAGGCAGGGCTCAAAACACAGACCTCAGAACTCGCACGAGGGGAATTGATAGGAACCTCTTTTGTTACCCTCTACAAAATTCTTGAATACAACATTCTGATAATATGAAATGTCACCATTCTCTTTATTAAAGACCATTTGTATTTCTAGCAGCCATTGGACCGTTTGTGCAGGCATCTAGTCCTGGGTGCAACCGTGCTCATGGTGCACAAAATGCACTAGAATCATCAGGCCCTTGTTTTCTTCTGCCCTTCCCCCGACTCTGGGCTGCCTTGCTGAGATGTGGTTTTGTGTTATCATTCTAGCTGGCATCCTTCCAAGAAGCGCCTGCTGTTAATTCATAAGACTGAAGCTCTGTTTTCCTTTCCACATCTAAGAGGCTTTTCAGACAGCAAATATGCTGCTCCTTTATCTCCTCCGCCTCCCTTTAAAACATTTGCTTCTAGAAAATGGAGCTACGCTCTTTCCTTCCATTTCACCCAAGGGCTAATAAGGAGGTGTCCCTCGCCAACTGCAATGTTGTCCATAGCAATTAGGCATGTTAATTAGGCATGTAGAGTTTCTACGTTCATTGGAAAAATGTGCCTTTTTAAAAAACAACAACAACATATCTTTCTTCTACTTATTTATGCATTATAGTTTTAGCATTTTTCCCCATTTTTTTAACGAAATGTTCTGGCGACCTGGAATTATGGAGAAATTTCCTGACAGTTAGAATAATAAAACAGTGGGACGACTTCCCTCCAGAAGTTGCGGGGGCTCCAACACTGGAGGTTTTTAAGAAGAGATTGCACAACCATTTGTCTGAAATGTTATAGGGTCTCCTGTTTGAGCAGGGGGTTGGTCCAGAAGCCCCCCAAAGTCCCTTCCAACTCTGTTTTTCTGTAATCTGCCCAGTGTTGTGTAATCAATAATGGCAACTGATAATGCTTTTTTGGATGAATGTTAAGATTTGACACTGGGATTGGTCACCAGCTGACTTAAGGGTTAATTATGATATTTGACACACCTTGAATTTTTCAATATCTGGATTGTTACTTTAAGCAGTAGACTCAATTAAATCAAAACCGCAGTGAACATTCTTTTTTAAAAAATAGCAGAAAGCAGAGAAGCAAGTTCAGTTAGCCTACAATGAACTGTGGTCTAGAACATTATTTTGTAGGCCCTAGACCTTCCAGTGTTTTGGCGGTGGACTTTTGAGTGACCAGCCCCATTTTCAGTTTTATAGTAGGGTGGGGTTTCCATTTCCACTAGGGTCAGTCATTCACTGTCTATAGGATTCATAACACAGGATATCCATGAGCTAGTTGGAAACTGGTTGGTAGAAGGATGCTCCAAACAAGTTTGAACCGGTGGCAGTGACTTCTTTTAGGTTCAATTTACTAAGGAAGGACAAATGTGATGAAAAGCTTTAGATTCCCCATCTAACCTAAAATTCTGTAGTCTTATGCTAGTAAATAGGCAAAAGAATTTGAAAGACATGTAGTCATATGTGCTGGATTTGAATCCTTGTTCATCTTTGAGGCCAAACATTAAGATGTATAGACTTCAGCTCCCAGAATTCCTCAGCTAGCATGCTGACTGGGGAATTCTGCAGTTGAAATCTACGCACCTTACAGTTGCAGAGGTTGGTCTGGTTTATATATTTCTGAGTGATAGTTTATAAATCGGTCTTAGGATAGTGTGACCCCAGTCAATTATGGCTTACTCTGTAGCTAAGGAAACCATAATTTAATATCAAATGTGAATCCAATTGCACTATGGCCCTTAAACCACCTCTTGATGCTACTTATCTCTGCATCTGCAGAGTGGACATTGGACGTGGTGTGAAAAGAGACCTTCAACCTGCAGGAGTGAGCTCTCCTGCAGGAAAATGTCTGAGATACCCCATGCTCAACTCACTTTAATTAAAAACATGAGTAGGGGACCGGAGGCTAAAACATATGAAGAATGGTTACAAGAATTGGGTATGTCTATTTTAATGAAAAGGGACACGGTGGCTCAGTGGGTTAGGACGCTGAGCTTGTCGATCAGAAGGTCGGCAGTTTGGCGGGTCGAATCCCGAGTGCCACGCAACAGAGTGAGCGCCTGTTACTCGTCCCAGCTTCTGCCAACCTAGAATTCAAAAGCACGTAAAAATGCAAGTAGAAAAATAGGGACCACTACGGTGGGAAGGTAACAGCGTTCCGTGAGCCTTTGGCATCCAGTCATGCCGGCCACATGACCACGGAGACGTCCTCGGACAAGCGCTGGCTCTTCGGCTTTGAAACGGAGATGAGCACTGGCCCCTAGAGTTGGAAACAACTAGCATGCATGTGCAGGGGAACCTTTACCTTTACCTTTATTTTAATGAAAAGAAGGACTAGGGGGTTACATGATAGCAGGTTCCAATATCTAAAGGGCTGCCATGAAGAAGAGGGGGTCAACCTATTCTCCAAAGCATCTGAAGACAGAACAAGAAGTGATGGATGGAAATTAATCAAGGAGAGAACCAGCTTAGAAATAAGGAGAAATTTCCTGATAGTTAGAACAATTGATCAGTGAAAGAACAAATCAGACGTTGTGGTGTCCCAACACTGGAGGTATTTAAGAAGACATTGAACAAGCATTTGTCCAAAATGGTATAGGGTTTCCTGCTTCAGCAGGAGGTTGGACTAGAAGACCTCCAAGGTCCCTTCCAACTCTTCTTATTCTGTTACTTTCATCCTAAGACCAGCAAATGAAAGCCTCTGCTAATTCATTTTCCTATAAGCAGCCACAATAGGAGCCAGCTCTTCCAGGCAAAGGTTTTGCAACAAATATAAAAGAAAGCAAGGAGCTCCAGAAGTAATTGCCTTTTTCACAGTGTGATTTGGTCTCACAGTGTAATTTTGGAAATGGATCAGAGAAGTCAGGCAAACCACCGAGGGCTGCTTAAAAGCTTCCTAAAACCCACTCTGTTCTTCACTGGCAAGAGGGAGTCAAAAACCAAATGATTAATATCGGGATGATGTAACCAAGAGTTATTGTGGGCCTAGGGAGGAATTACAGTCCCATTGTTACAAGAACAAGGCAGTGTATGTTGCATGTGTGTAAAAAAAAGGGACTTTGCATTTATTTGCGGGCTTTCTTTAATCAAGAGGGGGGGGTTTCTTTTACCCTTTCCCAAATTACAGGCACTATTGAAACCGGAGGATTAAGAGTGTAGCAGGTGTTAAATAGCAGGTTCTTTGGCGCAGGAATGAAGACGAGGTAACTGAGTACAGGGAAACTCATATTTTATTTCGTGCAGAATCTGTACTGGCAAATGGCTGCAACTAGCCGCAATATATAGTCTTGCCCCTAGGCGGCAGCCAATAGGTTTGAAGCAACCATTGCCGCCTAGGGATAGCCAATTATATCGCTGGAGACTTGTAGTCTGGGTTGCTGGAGAGCCATTAGCTGCTCCAGCAACCCACGTGGTATTCCTAATGAGCCCAGTACATAACAGCAGGCTTTTTCAGAATGGTGCTCATCTCATGATCCCTTGCTTTGGAAAAGCAATAGCTGCAAGTACACAGCTATTCATCAAGCTTCTTTTTGTACTGCCAGTAGCAAGTGTCGCTTTTCAGAGTGACAGATGGAAGGAGCAAAGGAATGCAGAGGAGATGATTGCCCTGGAAAGCTTGGAGTAGGGGATATGTCACTGTTGATGCTATCAGTGGAAATCCTAATAACAGCAACGTGACAAGCGGCATGTTCCATGCACTTATTCGAAAGCTGCATGAGCCAAAGAGCTAGAAGACTGGTGGTATATAAAGAATCAGGATAGGATATCTTCAGTCTTTTTTTCTTTTTCTTTTCTTTCCTTTTTCTTTTTGGTTAAAGAGGGGATTTTAAATCTTTAAGGGTACTCAAAATGGTTGCTACAATGGGTGTGGCCATTCAGTAAGCACCAACTTACCAGAAGGAAAAGCAGATTGCTCCATGGAATCCCTCTACATCAGACATGTCAAACACAAGGCCCGGGGGCTGGATCCGGCCTGCAAAGTGGTTTCATGTGGCCCGCAAAGCCATCCTGGAAACAGTAAGGGAACGGCCCCCACTGCCTTGGCCCTGGCCCAGAGACCCTGCTTCTGCCAGAGACCCTCAGATCTGTCCCACTCCTGCCCACTCCTCCCCCCATAGGCACCCTTGATGTGAACGATGTAGAGCTGGCCATGCCCACCCAGTAGGCCATATGCACTCTAGCCACACCCACCCAGTAGGCCACACCCACCGATGTCACACCCACCCGGCCTCTTGAGGGCAACTGCAATGCTGATGTGGCCCTCAATGAAATTGAGTTTGACACCCCTGCTCTACATGTATTTCTCACTTAATGATAATTAAAGTGATGATCGGTCAAAAATACTATGGACACCCCCCACAGACCCCCAATGAGCTGCTTACAACCTGGTGCTAGAGTTCTGATGGCTGGATACATCTCCAAAGTCCCATGAACACATTTTGGACCCATGTCAATCGTGTTGCCTTTATGGTTGATTGCAGCATTCCTTGGTCATGTGACTATGATTTAGAATTTGTTTTGCCTGTTTCTGGCGTTTTCAGCTGGTTTATGACAAAAAAACATCCATAGGAATTCACTGATTCACTTAACAAAAGAAGTGTTTGCTTAAAGACTACCTTATTCACTTAGCAGCAGTGGTGATTGCTTAATGACCTCTGCAAAAGGTCATAAAATTGTGTCTGCTGCCTCAACCTATGACCATCTTGACTTATGATGGAAATCCTGGGCTAGTCACAAGCTAAGAACTACTTGTATTTTAAATAGCCCACAACTTGTAAGATGAAAAAAAAATCTTGTAAGATAGGCATAAGTCACTTTTATTTTTTAAAAAAATAAAATAAAATATTTTCATTATTTTTAGTTTTGGGAGCTTGGGACATCTTGCACAATTTGGTATACTGCCTGAATCTTTTGCTGATGCAGCCTTTATAGATAAATAAAGCTTTTTTTTAGATGCTTGCAAAGCCTGTTCATCTGTTTCATTTAGTCTAATGAAGTCTAGTCTAATAAAGAGAAGATAGCAGTCTTCCAATAGTTTAGGGACTGCCTGACAAGAAGGGGTCAACCTAGTCTCCAAAGCACCTGAGGGCAGGAGAAGAAATAATGGATGGAAGAACACTTCTGGTTTGCGTCGCAGCAAAATGGGACGCCGGAAGGCAGGGCTCTGTCGTCTGTGCCCAATTTGCCCTGTGGGGGCCCTAAAAAGGGCCTAAAATTGCCCCAAAGAGGCAATGAAGAGGAGGGGTGCCTTGTTGATCATGGAGAGATGGTGGTCTTTCTGTTCAATCCAAGGAAATCCCTCCAAACCGGCAGGGGAAAGACCGGCTATATTCCTGTGGCCGGCCATTAGCTACTGACAACTGAAGAAAAAAAGCACCAATTAATACATTGGAACTGGGTGAGAATATTGATCATTTCTTTACTATTTTACAACTGAATTTCCTGGGAAAGGTTCCCAAGAAGCTAAAAACCTCCGAATGTAAAAGGAAGCAACGTTTTAACTTTATGGGGGACAGAAACATACACTACTGAAGTAGAAGTAACATAAAGCTACAGTTTTGATAAATTTGAGAACTGTGATAACTGTTGAGATTTTCTCTTTGGGAAAAAAAAACATTGAGCCGAAATATAAGAAATCAATCCTTTGTTTTAAGAGTGGAAAATAGACTTGGAATGATATCTAATGGTGGACTTGTGTATAGCACTATAATTTGCCTCCTGCCTGCTTGGTGATTCCTAGCTCGGGAGAACAGCTGGCAATAAAGGAAAATATTTTGGCATACATATCACCCTGACCTTCTTGGATTATAAATACCTACTGAGCTTGGACTTTTAACTTCAAAAGCTAGTGGAAGAGAAAGAAAAATTTGACCTTGGACTACGCCTGGCTGGGAGAAACTCTTGAGCTGTTTTCAGAGAGGTTGAACATTTTGAACAGTTCGAACATTGTCTGATTGACCATTTTTGGATACTTGAGACAAAGGATCACTATAAAATATTGCTTTTAGGACTAAACCTATACTTTGGAATCCATTGGATTATAAAGGATACATATAAAGACCAAAAAACTAGAGGAAACTTTGATCTACTCTTACTGAGACTAGTGATACTAGAGGATCTCCAGGAAATGATGCCTCAAGAAAAAAAAAAACACCTTTCAGAAAGAAATATATTCTATGCTACAGCTAATTCACCAAACAATTGTGGATTGCAAAGAGGACATTAAAAGATCATAATGACACTAAAAACAATTTATACAATATAAACAAGCAACTCTCCAAATTAAATCTACAACTAGAAAGTTCCCAGCTAACGACTACAAAGTATGAACAAACAAACCAGAAATCAGAAGACGAAACAGAGGAAATGGATTTAGAGATGGAGGAGACAAAGGGAAATATAAACGACTATATACAAACAAAATACTGCAAGACTTAGCTATAACAATGAAAATGCAAAAGAACTCTTACCCCTTAGGTCTTCTAAATATATCTGATGGCAAGGAAGAAGATTTTTAAAAATGGAATATAGAGCTGTTAGGGGAAATGTCACAACTTTGGAGACAGGGAAAGAAAAGAGAAATGGAGGGAGAAAGGAACTGGGAGTTGTTTAAAAAATATAAATTGGTGGAATTTCCCCCCTGCCCCCCAAAAAAAATACCTTACCTAAATTGTCTTCCTCACACCAAGCAATTTTTAGAAAAATAGAAAATTCCTGGGTGATCTAATTGCCCTGGCTTGGAAAGCTACTTGGGAAGGAAGGAAGGAAGGAAGGAAGGAAGGAAGGAAGGAAGGAAGGAAGGAAGGAAGGAAAGAAGGTAGGAAAAGAGTCAGATTTAAAAATCAGAAGATTTGACCTTTTAGATGGGGCATTATATGTTTAAATACTTGTTTGAATAAGATTAAATGAATGGATGACCCTTAGAATTAGACTTTTATAATGAAAGATATGATTTAGAAGTAAGCATTTTTTTCTCTTTTTTGATATGAGAAATATGAAGATAAGAGGATTGATATGTAAAACTTTTAGCTATATAAATATAATTAATATTGAGAAAATCATAACTGATAAAGATATTTCAAATAATGGTGGGAAATCAAACCTTAACAAGAGCACGAAAAGCAGGATATTGATTAATGAATTGACATTATTGATTTATGAATTAATATTCTTATTTGTATGATATTAGCAAAATATGATGAATATGCTTATATCTAACTCTGTATACATTAACACTACCAAAAATTATAATTGAGGGGAAAACGGAAAAAATATGGAGAAGAAAGGAGGATCAGGGACAAAATACTGGATAATGTGGTATTGAACAAATTTATATTAAAGAAGTCAATGTTAAATATTTGAACCCGGAAACATGTTGTTTACTAAGCACTGAAGATTCTAATTCTTAAAAATCAATAACACTTTTATATATATAAAAAAAAGAAATAATGGATGGAAACCTATCAAAGAGAGATCCAACCTAGAATTGAGAAAATTACTCTGTGAGAACAATTAATCAGTTGAACCGCTTGCTTCCAGAAGTAGTGAGTGCTCCACCGCTCATCAATTTTTAAGAAGAGATTGGACAGCCATTTGTCAGGAATGGATAGGGTCTCGTCAGGGCTTTTTTTCTCATAGAACGCTCAGAACGGAGTTCCGGCACCTTTTTTGAATAGAACCTCGTAGGGTAGGCAAGGCGGGTTGTATGACATGTGTGAGATCCGGCACCTTTTTCTTTTACAAAAAAAGCACTGGGTCTCGTGCTTAAGCAGAGGGTTGGGCTAGATTCTAGAAGACCCACAAGGTCACTTCCAACTATTATTCTGTATTCTGTATTCCTTCAAGTATCTTTATGTCCTCATAATGCCTAGAGTAGGGATAACAGTTTAGCTTGGAAACTGCAGGTAACCAAAGAAATGTGTGAAAAAAATAATCCAACAAAGAGATTGTTTTTATATTTTTATTGCTAAGCATAATAGTCCTAGCTTGGAAGTACCTTGTGGAACTTAAAAAATTGATTGAGCAACATGTTTTATCTCACATCCCCAATTCTTCAGAAGAAGAATTAACACCCTCTTCCCAAGTAAAAGAGGGAAAAAGGGTAAAAAAAATATTGGAAATGGGTCACAATGTTGTGAGAAAACCCATCACTTGTTGGGGACTTTTGTTCAGTCTTGGTGGTGTAACTGCTTAGCACCCTCTACTCATAATCACATTTGATGCATTAGTTCAACGTTTCAGTCTTGGCTTGTGTGAACTTCAACTACCCAGAGTTCTCCAGCCACCATGCTGACTGGGGAAATTCTGGGAGCTGAAGTCCACACATCTTACAGTTAGCAAGGTTGAGAAAACTGCAGAAGATGATTTTCATCCACTTTTATTTCATTTTTACTTTTAGTTCATGTGTGTGTGAAACTTATACATTTGTCAGTTCTTGGAATTGTGCAGGCAACTTCTGTTGCAGAGAATGACTATGTAATGTTTTCAACAGAGTTAGTGGAATGTATCCATGGATCGTTGCCTCCATTGACATTAATAGAATAACCATATTGGAGAGCTGCAGACAAATAAGAGTGTGACGAAGTTCCATTTAGCTATAATCTGGTTCATTTCACTTAATATGTTCTGTTAGGTCAACCACGGTGATTTGTAAGCCTCCATATATTGCTTAGTGTCTTCTTCAAGCCCATTCCATCAGTGTAAAGCTTGCAGCGATATGGGCAGCAAACAAATTTAATAAATTAAGGGAAAAAAAGTTTATTCTGTAAACCCTGGTTACATAAATCATGGCTTGCTACGGATTAGATCAATACATGTACGTAAAGAACTGAAGAAAGGGTTTATTATTTTTCTTTTACCATTCTTTTTGTTACCTTTGATTGACTGTGTTACTTTCTTCTGCATTTTGTTTCTGGCTGGCTGAAGTCACCCTGCATTTATCTCCTTCCAATCACAGAATCGTTCAGAATATTCCCTGGTGCATTTTATGGACCTTTTTGAAATGTCACATAAGTGCAGCTTATACAGGCCATAAAATCTGATCTCATCTCACAAATGTTTCCCGAGGACCTGCTACCTTAATAAACTGCAGTTTTGGACAGTTGTGGCTGTCAGTGGAAGTTTGGATTTTGCAACCACATATTCTTCTTTTCTTAGAAGGGTCGATGAGCAACTAGGACAGTTGACGAAGTAAAACAGATAATGGTTCCAAAATGGAAATTAGTATTGCTCCTGACTAACATATCTGACAACTTGGACAACTGCAAGATCCCATCAGAATACAAACTTGCTCACTAAAAGCAGCAACCCACAAACAATGTTGAGGGACCACAGCTTGAATTCAGAATCAAATTAAAAACAGCAAGGGGAGAATTCATTACTTCTGGTTGCCTAATGCTGGTTCAAAAGGTATGTACATCGACTGATTCTTCAACAGTTGTTCAGTCTTGGTGACACTGAAAAATATTGTCAGCTCAGCATACATTCAGAATGAACGATAAATATGGAAATTCTAGTTGTAATTATTAGCTTCTACCTGTTCAACTACCTGTTTTAGTCACTGCTCTGTTGTAAAAGTATCTTCTGGCAGTTTAGGCTAGTACACCAAACATGCCAATTTCTGGTTAAGGAGAACTTGCCCATCATCCTTCAACCAAGACTGTATGACTGTAATGGACTCCATCTTGAACTTTCCTTAGCAATGACAGAATAACAAAGTTGGAAGCGATCTTGGAGATTTTCTACTCCAGGGGTCTTCAAACTTGACCCTTTTATGACTTGTGGACTTCAACTCCCAGACTTAAAAACCTCCAGTGTTGGAGCACCCACAATGTCTAGAGGCAAGTAGTTCCACTACTTTCTCCATAGTTCTAAATTGGTTGTCTTCTTGATTAGCTTCCATCCATTGCTTCTTGTCCTGCCTTCAGGTGCTTTGGGGGAAAAAAAAAACATCCCCTTTTCTCTGTGGCAACCCCTTACATATTGGAACACTACTTATTGTATCATCCCCAGTCCTTCTTTTCATTAAACTAGACATACTAAATTCCTGCAACCGCTCTTTTGTTTGTTTAACTTGTAACAAATGATATATAGCAAAATCACAGTTTTCCTGACATTTGTTGAAAATAAAAACCAGACCATGAGTGTAGGTTGGACTGGTTAAAAACTCTAAGTGGACAATACAACCAAGAAGCAATGAAGAAACAATTCTTAGAGCATGCTTTGCGCCCGTATCTACTAGACAACTTCGTGTCTAGACTTCACTTGGAAGCAGGTAAGTAAAGAGTAAAGCAATTATTCTCAGGCAAATATACTTAAACTAACATTAAATTATGATGACGTTAAAAAAGTGAGCAATCCATTGTTGATATCTTTAACTGCCCTGAAATTTAAGAACTGGCAATATAATGTTGGGTTCCTTGCAGTTTCATTGATCTGTGATGATAACATAGTGGCAGTGCATTATCTCTTTTGGTTCAAAACTTACCTAGTCATAAATTATCCTTAGTCTTAGGAAATCATAATAGATATCTTACAGGAGTATCTTAAGATAAAGTGGGACACCTTTAGCTCTTCAGATGCTCTTTGAGTATGGTACTACAGTCATACCTCCACACTCAAAGCAGAAATCTTGTCCCAGAGCTTCTTTCAGTAGTCGACATGCAAGGAAGAACTTGCATATGTCGGCTTCCTTGGGACTTGCTATTTCTTTTGGCTGAAATAGAGGGTCACATGGAACATCACGTGATTTTCTTAGTACCCATCGGTTTGAGTATTTTGCATGTCTTCTGGAATGAATTACCGACAAAGACCGAAGTACTACTGTACTCCCAACAACCATTACTATTATTGCTCACGTTGGCTGGGAGTGTGGAAGTTATAGTTCCAAATGACCTGGAGAACAATAAGCACTCACTCCAACAATTACAGAGGCATTATCACCACAACAATTTGTACATGACATACTGAGAATTAGTACAGGTAGCCTTCTACTTATGTTGAGCAACCGTTCAAACTTACGATGGTGCTGATATTAATAATTTATGATCCATTTTTGCACTTTCCATTGCAATCTCCACCAAGTTGCAATTTACGCACTTGGCAACTAGCACATATTTACAATGGTTGCAGCATCTCGGGATCATGTAGGATCACCACCGTGATCTTCCTAGCTGACAAGTTTTCCTTCTGTCAATGGACAAAGCTGGATTCCCTTAATGAGCATGGCAACATAGGTTGTAAAATCAGGCTCAGTCGTGTGATAACTCACTTAACAACTGCATTGCTTAGCAACAGACATTTTGGTCACAACTGTGGTTGTAAGTCAAAGACTACCTGCAATGTGTGACACAGTCTCTCTCTCTCTCTCTCTCTCTCTCTCTCTCTCTCTCTCTCTCTCTAATCTTCACTCTTGTTGACTATATGGATGGGTCCACAAATTCTTCCCAACATTTTTGTTGTGAGGGGGCTTTTTCCAGAATGTTTTTCAACTTCCCAAAAGGTAGGACTTGTAGAGGATTAGAACTTGGGTCTCCCTACCTTTAATCTAGCACCTATAACCACTACACCAAACACTGGAAGTGATCTGATTTCATTGGAGGTCATCTTTTGCCTCTCTGGAGAGTTGAAAGAGACTTTAGGGAACATCTCGTCCAACCAGTTGTGAATGCTCCAACAATGGAAGTTTTTAAGAAGAGTTTGTTCAACCATTTGTCTGAAATGATATAGGGTGGAGGTCTCCAACCTTGGCAACTTTAAGACTTGTGGACTTCAGCTCCCAGAATTCCTCAGCCAGCTTTGCTGGTTGAGGACTTCTGAGATTTGAAGTCCACAAGTCTTAAAGTTGCCAAGGTTGAGGACCCCTGGTATAGAGTTTCCTGCTTGAGCAGGGAGTTGGACTAGAAGACCTCCAGGGTCCCTTCCAACTCTGCTATTCTATTCTATACTGACTTGCTGTACAAGTTGTTGTATGGAAGCAAAACTGGTTAAGGTAGCAACAAAGGATCTTTTATCTCTGTCTTTCCATCACCTCTGGCCACGTTGCATTCACATCATATTAACTGCATGTCTCTTGCTGGCAGCCACACTGAAGCTAAAATATGAGATCATCCGCTTGAGTTATAAAGCAAACATTTTTATACATTTAAGCTTGCTTATTTTATAATAATTGCTATCAGTTACCTGGGACTATATTATGAATCAGGATGGCATTTAAAATATTGGCTTTTCCTGTAACAAGATCCTGGCATCCGGAGATAATCTGCTTCTGTCTCGCTTCAGAATGACAGTCCACTGATGAGAGCCAGGAAGGGAATGTTGCCAGACCACACCTTTGTGGCTTACAACATCGATTATATATTTCAGGATTATTGTGTATAAATTAGAACGTGCCAATTTGTGCTTCTCTACAATCTCTGTTTTAGATTTGTCAAAATGAGTGCAGGTGGTCCATGTCTTAAGACAAATCCTGTTCTCATGAATTGACTATGAGCAAAATCAACTGATCGCTTCTATCCAGTGGTGGGATTCAAATATGTGAACAACCGGTTCTCTGTGTGGATGCCGCTTCCGGAAGTCCATTCTGGGCCTAGGCAACAAAAAATTAACTACCGGTTCTGCCGAACTGGTGCGAACCGGCTGAATCCCACCACTGCTTCTATCTCAGATGTCTTAAAGAGCGGAATGAAGATGAGGACTTATTTTTTTGTACATCTGTTTTTTTTCTTGTGTTTTTGCTCTTTCTTCTATATCTTTACATTACGGGAAGTTCTCGATGTACCCTTCGTTTAGTGACTGTTCGAAGTTAAAAGGACACTGAAAAAAGTGACATATGACCGTTTTTCACACGACCGTTGCAGCATCCCCATGGTCATGTGATCAAAATTGAGACACTTGGCAACTGGCATGTATTTATAATTTCTGCAGTGTCATGTGATCACTTTTTGAAACCTTCTGAGAAGCAAAGTCAACATGGAAGCCAGATTCACTTAACAACTGTGTTACTGACTTAACTAAAGGTAAAGGTTCCCCCGCACATGCGTGCTAGTCGTTTCCGACTCTAGGGGCCGGTGATCATCTCCGTTTCAAAGCCAAAGAGCCAGCGCTTGTCCGAGGACGTCTCCGCGGTCATGTGGCCGGCATGACTAAACGCCAAAGGCGCACGGAACACTGTTACCTTCCCACCGCAGTGGTCCCTATTTTTCTACTTGCATTTTTTTATGTGCTTTCGAACTGCTAGGTTGGCAGAAGCTGGGATGAGTAACAGGCGCTCACTCTGCTACGCGGCACTCGGGATTCGACCCGACAAACTGCCGACCTTCTGATCAACAAGCTCAGCGTCCTAACCCACTGAGCCACCGCGTCCCTTACTGACTTAACTACTCCAGCCCAAATTTCTGTTGCTAAGTGAGGTAGTTGTTAAGTGAATTTTGCCCCATTTTATGACCTTTATTGCCACATTTGTTAAGTTAGTAACATGCTTGTTAAGTGAACCTGATGTCTGCATTGACTCTGCTGGTCAGACAGTTGCAAAAGATGACCACACTGCAACCGTAATAATTATGAACCAGTTGCCCAGGTGACCACGATCAGGTGACCATAGAGATGATTGTGTGAAAAATGATCATAAGTTACTTTTTGAATGCCATTGTAACTTCGGTCATTAAATGAATGATTGTAAACTGAGGAAGCACTACTTTTAGTGTAAGGGTACAGTAACATAATCTTGCAAGTGTGAAATTCCCCTTCTTTATAGTTACTGTCCTGAAAATCAGAGAAGGTTCTTTTCAGATGCTTTCTCCAAACTTTTGTTTCTCGAGCTGTTGCCTAATCTGTGACTCTTCCTCCTGTCTACCAAGGTCATTCTCACATACCATTACAAAACCCAATTCACTGTAGCTCTCAAAATCAGCCAAAGTTGTTGGAGTGGATATAATTCAAAATTGGTTCTGAAGTATCACAGTGACCTTATTTATAAAGGTTGTCAATTGTGTTCGCTTTGGAAGATACAGCATGTCATCCTTTCTGAAAATGTACACTATTCCATTCTAAGGACACACACACACACACACACACACACACACACACAAATTCCACACTCGCTGTCCAAGTAACTTAATCATCTTCATATAGAAGTGGTCCAATGTTGATCTAGTTGTGAGCTAATTAATGGCCAGTGCAAAGCCCATAGGATGCAATATTTTATTAATAATCTTCTATATTACATAGAAACATAGAATCAGAGGCTGGAAGGGATCTTGGAGGTCTTCTAGTCCAATCCATTACCCAAGTCAGAAAACCCTATACCAGTGGTGGTGAACATATGGCACGTATGCCAGAGTTGGCACTCAGAGCCCTCTCTGTGGGCATGCACGCCGTCACCCCTGCAGAGTTGGCCAGAGTAGTGAGCACGTGGTGTTTGGAAGCAACAGGGCAGGAAATGAGTGAGCATTGGCCTCCTAGAGCTGCCCTGGGGATGGCGAGGGACTGGCCCCAGCCCCACACAGCCTGACGGCCCCCAAGGCGTGCGCAGAGGAGGCAGTGAGCGCATGGGGGGCGACAGCATCCGGCAGCAGGGGCTGCATAGCCTGCTGTGAATACTGGTCTGGCCCTCCAGCAGCAGTGCTGCGGTGGCACCAACAGCACACGGAGTTGGGGGAGCATGTGATGTGGACTGCCGGACATGCCTACTCCATCACATCACTTTTTGGTTGGAGAGCAGGTCGCCACTGGTCATCTCCTCAGCCCCCTTGAGGGTCTTGCCCTTGGCCTGCGGGTGGAGCGCATTCCCCTCGTGCACCTCGGTACCAAACACACCCGCCAACCACTCGCGCAGGTCCATTAGGCTGCCACCCACAGATGCAGGCCCACCCAGGATGAAGGAGGCTAAGTGGTTGGCTAGGAAGCCCTGCATAGAGGTGGTAGAACATGCCAAGGGCCAGCAGGCAAAAGGCCACCCCAAAGGGGGAAAGCCGGATCCCCATTGGCTTCATGGCCACCCAGGCCAAGCAGAGATAGGGGGGAGGCACGCAATCCTAGCTGATACTGGGAGACCATGGCACCGATGGGGATCCAGCTTTCCCCACTTGAGGTAGTCTTTGGCTTGCTGGATGTCGGCGTGTTCTACCACCTCTACTCAAGCTTGCTAGCCAGCTGTCTTGCCTCCTTTGTGCTGGGCGGGACAGGTGGTCCAGGTGGCGGTGGCAGCCTAATGGACCTGTGCGAGCTGCTGGCAGCAGCAGCCCGAGGCGGGGGCCAAGGTGCATCGGGTGTGCGAGGGGGAACAGGCTCATGCATGGGCCAAGGGCAGGATCTTCAAGGGGGCCGAGGAGATGACCAGCAGCAACCTGCTCTCCAACCACAAGCAAAAACAGATGGGATGGAGTAGGCACATCCGATGATCTGCATCACGTGCCCCCCCACCCCTCCTGAGGGCACCACAATGCTGATGCGGCCCTGGCACTTTTGTGATAAATAGGTGAGTTTTGGGTTGCAGTTTGGGCACTCGGTCTCTAAAACGTTCACCATCCCTGCATTATACCATCCATATACAAATGGAAGTCTTTTATTGAAAATCTCCAGCAACTCCAGGAGGCTTGCTGTTCCATTTATTAAGTGTTCTTACTATCAGGAAATTTCTCCTTAGTGATAGATTGGATCTCCCTCTGATGAGCTTCCATCCATTGCTTCTTGCCCTGCTCTCAGGTGCCTTGGAGAATAAGTCAATCCCAACTTCCCTCTGACAGCCCCTCAAATACTGGAAGACAATTATCATCTCACCCTTAATCTTTCTCTTCCTTAGGCTACATATACCTAATTCCCTTAACTGTTTTCCCTTTCTTGCTCTCCTTCTATTGATATTCAGCAATATAAAGTGCTTAAAGATTTTAGTTTCAGGTAACTCCATAACCTTGTTGTGAACTCCCAAAGCTTAACAGTGCCTGATCACTGTTGGGACCAGTATATTTTTCAGGCCAGAAATGAACTCATGAAGCTCTTCTGAATTATTTCTATCTAACAAACCCTCAAGCTGTTTTAGCATCTATCTCCCAATGGGACAGGCTGCTATAAAACTGTGCAGATTGCTTTTTTATTTATGAGGTCATTGCACATGTGTATATTTGTGTAGGCATATGCATGAAAAATTCCTCCTGCTACACATATAGAAAAATGTATTATCAAGGTACTGATGAGTATTCCCAGTGTAACTTTTGACACATGCTAAATAAAGTACAAATAATTACACAACCAAAAGCCTGAATGCAGAAACCAAGACTTTAATACAGCGCTATGCAGGATATTCTAATAAGATATATCTGTCCTTCTCCACGCTGTGGTTTACAGTAAAAGAAGCAAAATTCAGACCATGATGGGGGGAAAAAGAGTTAAAGAGAAAGGAGTGTTGCAGGATCCAATCTGGGTCAGAATGGGACAGCTTGGTGTGGCCAACTCACTGTGGCGAAGTCACCACGGCCAACTCGTCAGGGCCAACTCCCCATGCCCAACCCGCTGTGGACATCTCCCCATAGCCAATTCATTACAGGACAATGTGTTGCTGGACAATTCAACAATTCAATTTAAATATTTAAAATAATTTAGTTTTAGTTAATTTTAGTTCTTGTCATTCACATTTCATTTTGTCCCTCCTTTTGCATCCTTTAATGATTCTATGCGAACGTTTCTTCGACATTAGTGTAACTCTTGTCCCATGGTGAGTTGTTCCACGGCAACTTGGCCATGGTGAGTTGGCTGTGACAAGTTGTCCTACCTCTGTCTGGGTCAAGTCACTGGGACTAGAGGTTTAGTCTTCTGAGCTTTCAGACTCATGCTGGAGTTCATCTCTGAAGAAAGCTTGGAAGACTACACTGCTGGTCCCAGTGAATGACCCAGATTGGATCCTGCAACATTGTCCTGGGACACTTATATTTGCCTTCATTCGTGATAAAGGAGTATCTCCACTCACTTTTGGTTCTGCTGCATTTACAGCTTCCCCCCCCCATTATGCATCCTCCATCAGATGACTGCTTATCTAATATGATTCTGTACATAAACTGGATGCCCAATTACCAAGTGGATAATATAAAGAAATGACATTTTTGACATTGAAGACAAATGAAATAATAGGGCTTCGTTGCAAGTGCCGACCCAAAGGAAGACTCACATAAAATCAGAACAGAGATTTATTCATCACAGTATCAAATTCTTCGCCTGTAAATTTGGTCTCTGGGTTGTTTTAAGAAGAAATTAAAACCTGACTTTTTTATACCCAAGCCTTCACCATTAAGGCTGTATTCAAACTTTAGGGTTGGAGCTATGAATTACCTGTGATTACTGCTCTTTATGGATGCTGCAATGGTTATAAAGAATCTGGTATTTTTAAAAGATATCTGTGATATTTGACGTTTATTACTGTTCTTCTTAGATGTGTGCTGTGAACTACCAAGGAATGGAATAAGTTGGAAATGATCTTGAAGAAGAGGGACAGAGATATGTTAACATCAGAACCATCATTAAAAAGGGACAACAAAGAATGTTCTTCCTACATCAGCTCAGGAAGTTCAGACTGCCCCAGGAGTGGTTGATACAGTTTTACAGAGGAATTATTGAATCTGTCCTTTGTAGAACATAGATAACAGAATTGGAAGGAAACTTGGAGGTTATGTAATTCAACCCTTGCTTGAGCAGGAGACTCTTTCCTGGACAAATGGTTGTCCAGTCTCTTCTTGAAAGCCAGTGTTGAAGCATCCACAACTTCTGACGGCAAGCCATTCCACTGGTTAATGATTATCACTGTTAGGAAGTTTCTCCTTAGTTCTAGGTTGCTTCTCTCCTTAATTAGTTTCCATCCGTGGCTTCTTGTCCTGCCTTCAGGTGCTTGACACCCTCATCTTTGTGGCAGCCCCTCAAATACTGGAACACTGCTATCATGTCTCCCCTGGCCTTTCTTTTCACTAGGCCAGACATACCCAATTCCTGTAACCGTTCTTCATATGTTTTAGCCTTCACATAATCCTCTTTGCTGCTCTTCTCTGCACTCTTTCCAGAGTGTCAATATCTTTTTCATATTGTGGTGAACAAAACTGGATGCAGTATTCCAAGTGTGGTCGTACTAAGGCTTTATAAAGTCGTACTCATACTTCATGTGATCTTGATTCTATCCTTCTATTGTACTATTGTCTTGTTTGGTACAGCAACCAAACAGGACAGGTTATAGACCCCAATGGATAGTTAAGACTGCAAAAAGAACAATTGCAACTAGCCTGGCTTCCATAGAAGACCTGTATATTGCGTGGGGTAAGAAGGAGATCTGAGAAGATATCTGCAGACCCCTCACATCCTGGACATAAACCAGTGCTTTTTTTGTAAAAGAAAAAGGTTCTGGAACTCACACGTCATACAACCCGCCTTGCCTACCCTACAATGTTCCATCTAAAAAAGGTGCCAGAACTCCGTTCTGAACGTTCTATGAGAAAAAAAGCCCTGACATAAACTGTTCCAACTCCTCCCCTTGGAATGGCGCTATAGGGCATTGCATGCCAAGCTACACACAGGAACTGTTTTCTTTTCCCTTCGTGCCACCAACTCTGCTGAACACCTAATTCTCACAGTGCTGTTTAATATCTATGTGTATTTACCCACTTGAGTGTGACTGGTATTATTATTTATCTTTCTTATTATCATTTTTACTTCCCCCTTTTATTGGTATTATTATTATTGTTATAATTATTCTGTTGCTTTGCATGTACACGGAGTGCTTCTGTGCCAGAGACAAATATAATTTCTTTTTAAATCTGTTTTTAACTTTTGTATCTTGGTTTTTTAATTACCCTGTAAACTGCCCTGAGTCCTTCGGGAAAGGGCGGTATATAAATGTAATAAAATAAATAAATAAATAAATAAATAAATAAATAAATAAATAAATAAATAAATAAATAAATTCCTTGTGTGACTAATCACACGTGGCCAAATAAAGTATTCAGTTTGAATAAATGGGTAAATACTCTGTATTATCTAACGCTGTCAGATTTGTTCTGTTAATATCTGGAGAATCACTAGATGACAGGAGAGGGGGAGTTGGCAGTATTGTTCTGCTGCCATTAAAGATTGTCAAGATTTTGTAGCCCAGATCTAGTAAACCTAGTGTTACACACCTGCTGATTTGCCTCACATTTGGATTGTTGTAATGAGTATTCAGGTCAATTCTTATACATGGTCAAGAATCTGTAGTTGGAGCAGACTATGAGAGCTAAGATAAGTGATCTGGTCATGCATGTATTATATCTATTTTGAAGCAACTGATTGGGCTACTGTCAGATACTGGGTCCAGTTCAAATTTTATTACAGTGTATAAAGTAATACCTTGTCGATCAGAAGGTCGGCAGTTTGGCGGGTCGAATCCCAAGTGCCGCGTAACAGAGTGAGCGCCTGTTACTCGTCCCAGCTTCTGCCAACCTAGCAGTTCGAAAGCACGTAAAAACGCAAGTAGAAAAATAGGGACCACTACGGTGGGAAGGTAACAGCGTTCCGTGCGCCTTTGGCGTCTAGTCATGCCGGCCACATGACCACGGAGAAGTCCTTGGACAAGCGCTGGCTCTTCGGCTTTGAAACGGAAAAGAGCACCGGCCCCTAGAGTTGGAAACGACTATCATGCATGTGCGGGGGAACCTTTACCTTTATAAAGTAATACAGGGGAGTGCAATGGTTCAGTGGTTAAAGATGCTGAGCTTGTCAGCTGACAGCCTGGGCTTGAGACTTAAGCACAGCGGGGTGAGCTCCCATTACTTGCCCCAGATCCTGCCCTCCTAGCAGTTTGAAACCGTGCAAAGGTGAGTAGATTAATAGGCACCACTTTGGTGGGAAGGTAACAGTGTTCTGTGAGCCTTTGGCCTAATAGTCATGCTGGCCACATGACCACAGAAAATGTCTTTGGACAATGCTGGCTCCTCAGCCAAGATATGGATATGAGCACTGTACCCTATGACATGACTGGACAGGGAAACCTTTAGAAAGCAATACAGGTAGTCCTCAGCTTACGACCACAATTAAGCCCAAAATTTCCACTGCTAAGCCAGGCAGTTGTTAAGTGAGCTACATGAGATGACACAAAATCAATGAAATAAAACACATTTTTAAATGATTTCAATATGTTAGAGAATTGGGCTGAAAGTAACATGATGAAACTTAACAGAAAGAAATCAAATCCTTCGCTTCAGAAAAAGGTATAGAATGCACAGATATGGAACAGGAGGAACCTGTCCTGAAAATAATGCATGGCATTCTGGTGGCTAATATGCTAAATATATTGCCTTCCTACCACCCGGCAGGATAACTGTATCTTTCACAGATATCCAAAAAATAGAAATGTAACAGGTGTGTCAGTAAAGAGATGCTGTCTATTTCCCCCAGAAATCAAGGGAAAACTCTCTTTCATGCTAATTTACATATTGCATCCAAATTAATGTTTCTAATTATAAGAGTAACAGGAATACAAACACAGATGCACAAATATGCACACACACATATCACTATCTCAATTTTGTCAGCTTCTTATTTTCCACATACACTGCTGGGCTTTGATTTAAGTGCGGTATTGTTTTGTCACTTTTTTCAGATAATACAGATAAAGGGAACCCAGTTTTCCTTTGTGGTTCAACTCAGTCTTCTGTGCAAGGTAACACCGGTGCTCATTCCTCATTTTAAAATGTTGGGTTTAGCAGTCTTTTAGAAGTGCTACGTTCTTGCAGTACAGAATAACAGACTTGGAAGGGACCCTGGAGATCTTCTAATCTAATCAAGCAGGAGATCTTATACCATTCTGGATAAGTGGCTGTCCAACTTTTCTTAAAAACCTCCAGGATGGAGCATCCACAGATTCTGGAGGCAAGCCATCCCACTGAGTAATTGTTTTTAATTTCTGATTAAAGGTAAAGGTTCCCCCGCACATGCGTGATAGTCGTTTCCGACTCTAGGGGCCGGTGCTCATCTCTGTTTCAAAGCCGAAGAGCCAGCGCTTGTCTGAGGACGTCTCCGTGGTCATGTGGCCGGCATGACTAGACGCCAAAGGCACACGGAACACTGTTACCTTCCCACCATAGTGGTCCCTATTTTTCTACTTGCGTTTTTATGTGCTTTCGAACTGCTAGGTTGGTAGAAGCTGGGACGAGTAACAGGCGCTCACTCTGCTACGCGACACTTGGGATTTGACCCGCCAAACTGCCGACCTTCTGATCGACAAGCTCAGCGTCCTAACCCACTGAGCCACCGCGTCCCTAATTTCTGATTACTGATAGGAAATGTCTCTTTAATCCCAGGTTGCATCTCTCTTTGATAAGCTTCCACTCTTTGCTTCTTGTCCCACTCTCAGAGGCTGTGGAGAATAGGTCAACTCCCTCTTCTCTGTGACAGCTCCTCAAATACTGGAAGATTACTATCATGTCACCCCTGGTCCTTCTCGTCTTTAGATCAGACATTTCCAGTCCTTGCAACCATCGATTGTCCGGTTTAAACTCTAGTTCCTTAATACACCTTTATTGCTCTTCTCTGCATTCTTTCCAGGGTCTCAAGATCTTTTTGTATCGTAGTGACCAGAACTGGATGCAATATTCCAAGTATGGTCTCACCAGTGCAGTATAAAGTGGTGCTAACACTGCACATAATCTTGATGCAGCACTTTGCTGTATCATACTTAAGTGGTTGTCCACTAGGACACCTAAATCCCTCTCACAGTTATTATTGTTCAGCAGGTACTACCTATCACGAATGTGCTTACTGTTCACATATATTTAAAGTCTACCTAAAACCTGAGATGTGCTTTGGAGATCTTACATAGGCAAATGTCTCTCTCAAAAATGGATACAGCGAGCAGTTCTGATATTTGAGGTGAGGAACCACGTCTACCATAGCCTTAAATAACCAAAAGAAGCTGGGTAGATCCAAGCCTCTTACATCACTGACCATAATCAATGAGTCATCCTAGATTGTGGCAGAGAAGAGGGAAAACATTTCTTTAAAAGTGCCGTTTAAGTTGCTTCCATCTTGGCTAAAGATGAAACAAAGGGAACAGCATGTGGACATTTTGATTAAAAACAGTTAATGGGCCATGCTTGAGCTATTGTTAGAGGCTTCTAAGATCATTCTGTAGCACTTATTCAGAAATAAGTCTCATTCACTGAAATAGACAACTATTTTAATGAAAAGTCCCTTCCTTCGATTTCCAGCATTCTCACTTTTATGAATTGTCCCATAATTGCTTCATAATTAGCTACTTCCTAAGGGAGCAAAGTTTTCTTGTTTCCTAATTTTCCCTTCACAATTTTCTTTCTTTTCAAATAGGAAAATAAAACAATTTCAGAATAAAAAAGGGAAAGAGAGAAATATTACTGGGAGTAAACAAGTAATTAAAAAAAGTCTCATCTGAATTGAGTTTAATCCCTAGTGAACACTTAGATATACACATATACAATACTTCGAGCAGAAATAATCCAGAAATAATTTGGCACCACCTTTTTCCAAACAGTTTCCATTCGGTACATCCTGGTGGTCTCCCATCCTTGCGTTATAGAAGCACCATTTAATTCAGCTCATTAGGCATTAGCATTTGCTGTGGGTAGTAAATAAAGCACACAAAAATAATAAACAACAATCTGCATGGGCAAAACCTCACATTAAAAATGCCCTATCTCTGTTAGAATTGCATTTGAGCCATGTGGGCGCAGTGGTTGGAATGCAGTACTGCAGGCTAATTCTGCTGCATGCTCACCAACTCAAGGCTGACTCAGCCTTCCATCCTTCTGAGGTCAGTAAAATGAGGACCCAGATTGTTGGGGGAAATATGCTGACTATATAAACTGCTTAGAGAGGGCCGTAAAGCACTGTGAAGCAGTATATAAGTCTAAGTGTTATTGCTATTTGCATCAGGATCTTTGCAACTGCATGTGCAAAACCTATATCTGCATAGGTTTTCTCATATCTTCACTTAAATATAGATGGAAGGCAGAGATACTTGTGTAGCTCTGATCCCCTGTACATGAGTATATCCAGGACAATGAACACAAAGTATTAGCAAGAAAATCATTCAGATGTCTATGGAGATTTTCAGTCATCCTGGTCATGGTTGTCCCAAAGGTGCTTTTTCAAGAGGCAATTGGACTTTCTTTGTTTTTCCTTGAAGATGTTTCGCTTCTCATCCAAGAAGCTTCTTCAGGTCTGATTGAAGAGTGAAGAATGGAAGGATTTGTATTCTATTTATAGAATATTTACATTTACTGTATATTATATTTATATGAATCCTTCTATTCTCTACCATTCAGTCAGAACTGAAAATGTTTCTTGGATGGGAAGTGAAATGCCTTCAAGGAAAAACAAAGAAACAATTGCCTCTTGAAAAAGCACCTTTGGGACAATCATTCAGATGGCTTTCAAGATGGGTTTAGCTTACTGATATAAAACAAAAAAGAATCATGAAGTTAAGTCTTTAGATTGAGCAAGAGAACATTGATGCTCAAGGTGGTGATGATGAAAATGACTCTGCAGGGATGCTGCATTTTATTCAAGTTGGACAGAAGCTAAGGACAAAAACCCTTCTGCATTAGTATGCATTTCCTCAGTTCTTTTGTTGACTGAAAATATTTGGGCATAAACTGGCATATGGTGGTTTCTTGGCTATTGTTTATATTATGTTATTGTTTGTTACAAAATGGTGTAAGCTGCCCAGAATTGCTAATGTGAGATTGGCATCTATATAAATCTAATCAGGAAAAAACATACAAATAAATAATAAATAATTGTGATGCTAAATGGCAAACCTCTAATCCAGACATGTCAAACACAAGGCCCGCGGGCCACAAACGGCCCGCCATATGATTGAATCCGGCCCGCAGAACTCTCCCAGAAATTACAAAGGTCCGGCCCCCACCACCTTGGCGCCGGCCCGGCTGAGCACCTGCTCAGTAGGAGGCAAGTGCTGGTGGAGCCCAGCAACATTTGCAGCTCATTAGCCCCTCAACAGCTCATTGGCCAGAGCCCAGGCAGCCTCCTCCCAGTTCCAAAAAAAAAGTGGGACTAAAAAAATTCAATCGATCAATTCAAACTGCTCACAAAAAAAAAAACAACTCTCAAAGTTCGAATTGATTGAATGAACTTCTTTGGTTTGTGGGACTGCCTACAAACTTCTTTGCTTCTTTGGACTGCACGTGGAGTCAACGGAGGAAGAAACAGGAGGAGTGGAAAGGTGAGTGGGACCTTTTTCTACTTGCTGTGTGGGTGGGGGCGGACTTGAGGAGGCCAGAGAAAGAGCCGCTCTGTTACCTCTGCTGGCATGCTTTGGCGTTTCATCTCCTCGTTTGGGCGCTGCGGAGGGTGAGCCGAGGCGCCCGGCCAGATCCTGCAGTGCCCCAGCCCAGACGCGCCCGCGGGAGCTGAGCCGCTTGTCTCCTCGTTCGGTCGCTGCAGAGGGCGAGCCGAGGCGCCCGGCCCGATCCTGCAGTGCACCAGCCCAGAGGCGCCCGCGGGAGCTGAGCCATTAATCTCCTCGTTCGGACGCTGCGGAGGGCGAGCCGAGGCGCCCGGCCCGATCCTGCAGCGCCCCGGGCCAGACGCACCCGCGGGAGCTGAGCCGTTAATCTCCTCGTTCGGGCGCTGCGGAGGGCGAGCCGAGGCGCCCGGCCCGATCCTGCAGCGCCCCGGCCCAGACGCGCCCGCGGGAGCTGAGCCGTTAATCTCCTCGTTCGGGCGCTGCGGAGGGCGAGCCGAGGCGCCCGGCCCGATCCTGCAGCGCCCCGGCCCAGATGCGCCCGCGGGAGCTGAGCCGTTAATCTCCTCGTTCGGGCGCTGCGGAGGGCGAGCCGAGGCGTCCGGCCCGATCCTGCAGCGCCCCGGCCCAGACGCGCCCGCGGGAGCTGAGCCATTAATCTCCTCGTTCGGGCGCTGCGGAGGGCGAGCCGAGGTGCCCGGCCCTATCCTGCAGCGCCCCGGCCCAGACGCGCCCGCGGGAGCTGAGCCATTAATCTCCTCGTTCGGGCGCTGCGGAGGGCGAGCCGAGGCGCCCGGCCCGATCCTGCAGCACCCCAGCCCAAAAGCGCCTGCGGGAGCTGAGCCGCTTGTTTCCTCGTTCGGGCGCTGCGGAGGGCAAGCCGAGGCGCCCGGCCTGATCCTGCAGCGCCCCAGCCCAGACGCGCCTGTGGGAGCTGAGCCGTTAATCTCGTTCGGGCGCTGCGGAGGGCGAGCCGAGGCGCCCTGCCCGATCCTGCAGCGCCCCAGCCCAGACGCGCCCGCGGGAGCTGAGCCGTTAATCTCGTTCGGGCGCTGCGGAGGGCGAGGAGCGGCTCCGCTGCTGGGGGCGCATCTCGGCCAGGCCTTGCAGGATCCAGGCCGGGCGCCTCGGCTCGCCCTCCGCAGCGCCCGAACGAGGAGACAAGCGGCTCAGCTCCCGCGGGCGCGTCTGGGCTGGGGCGCTGCAGGATCGGGCCGGGCGCCTCGGCTCGCCCTCCACAGCACCCGAACGAGATTAACGGCTCAGCTCCCGCGGGCGCGTCTGGGCTGGGGCGCTGCAGGATCGGGCCGGGCGCCTCGGCTCGCCCTCCACAGCACCCGAACGAGATTAACGGCTCAGCTCCCGCGGGCGCATCTGGGTTGGGGCGCTGCAGGATCAGGCCGGGTGCCTCGGCTCGCCCTCCGCAGTGCCCGAACGAGGAGATTAACGGCTCAGCTCTCGTGGGGGCATCTGGGCTGGGGCGCTGCAGGATCGGCCCGGGCGCCTCGGCTCGCCCTCCACAGCGCCCGAACGAGGAGACAAGCGGCTCAGCTCCCGCGGGCGCATCTGTGCTGAAGCTCCTCTGCCGGGCTTCTTTCGCATGCAATTCTGGGCCAGGTGCTTCTGAGGGCAAGCAGAGGTGCCTGGCCCGGATCCTGCAAGGCCCCGGCCGAGACGCGTCCCCAGCAGCCTCAGGCAAAGTAGCTCGCATGCAAAACAAGCCCGGCAGAGGAGCTGGAGCAGCTCCGCTGCTGGGGACGCGTCTCGGCCGGGCCTTGCAGGATCCAGGCCGGGCGTCTTTGCTCGCTGCTCCGGCTCCTCTGCCAGGCTTGTTTCGCGTGCGAGCTTCTTTGCCGGCCGCTGCTGAGGGAAGATCTCTGGAGAGGAGCATAAGTTGGCAGGGAAGCTGCATGAGGGAAGGCTGCTCCAACCAGCCAGCATCCTTTCCACGCATGAGTGGAAATGGGGTTTCCCTTTCAAGAAGGGCCAGCCTCCCTCATGCAGGACTGGGAAGTGCTGCTCCCTGCCTCCTCTTGCTCTCCAGAGATCTGTCAAGGCAGAAGAAGGAACACACACACACACACACACACACACACACACACTCTCCAAGCTTGGAGACTAGGAGGCTATCTACATTTGAGCTAACAAACTACCAATCATGCCTGGGCTTGGGAAGAAGGCCCTTTCCATCCTCTGCACATGCTTGGCTGCAGATGTTTGGGGAGGTGAAGAGCTTGTGGGGCAATGAGATGTCCCCACATCAAATTAGCTGGTGCAACGTGTTCTCTCCTGACCTAGGCATTTCGAGTAAGCTGCGCTGAGTGAGCAGCATTGAGCTGGCCACGCCCACCCGGTCACGCCCACTTGGTCACGCCCACCTGGCCACGCCCACCCGGCCCCCTGAAGGCAACCATAACGCTGATGTGGCCCTCAGTGAAATTGAGTTTGACACCCCTGCTCTAATCTGACTCAGTAACTAGCAGGTGGTGAGGTCCTGAAGATTTTCAGGGTGAGTGGGGGGGAAGCAGTTAAGGGAAATAATTTGGGAATTTCCAAATTCCTTTCTTTTCCTACGGAACATTTCTTGTTCCTTAGGTTGTGGTAGGATTGAGTTAAGAGAGAGTAGCATGGCCAAGAAGCAACAGTGAGAACTGGACACGGAACCACTGATTGGTTCAAAATTGGGAAAGGAGTCCGGCAAGGCTGTATACTGTCGCCCTGCCTATTTAACTTATATGCAGAGCACATCATGAGAAAGGCAGGGCTAGATGAATCAAAAGTTGGAATTAAGATTGCCGGAAGAAATATCAACAACCTAAGATACGCAGATGATACCACTCTAATGGCAGAAGAGGAACTAAAGAACCTCTTGTTGTGGGTGAAGAAGGAGAGTGCAAAACTTGGGTTGAAACTTAACATTAAGAAAACCAAGATCATGGCATCCGGCCCTCTCAATTCCTGGCAAATAGATGGGGAACGAATGGAGGTAGTGACAGATTTTATTTTCCTGGGCTCCAAGATCACTGCAGATGGGGACTGTAGCCAAGAAATTAAAAGATGCTTGCTCCTGGGGAGGAAAGCCATGGCAAATCTAGACAGCACACTAAAAAGCATAGATATCACCCTGTCAACAAAAAGTGCGTATAGTCAAGGCTATGGTCTTCCCAGTTGCAATGTATGGCAGTGAAAGTTGGACCATAAAAAAGGCTGAGCGCCAAAGAACTGAGGCCTTTGAACTATGGTGCTGGAGAAGACTCCTGCGAGTCCCTTGGACTACAAGGCGATCAAACCGGTCAGTCCTAGAGGAGATCAACCCTGACTGCTCTTTAGAAGGCCAGATCCTGAAGCTAAAACTCAAATACTTTGGCCACCTAATGAAAAGGAAGGACTCACTGGAGAAGAGCCTAATGCTGGGAAAGATTGAGGGCAATAGAAGAAGGGGACGACAGAGAATGAGGTGGCTGGATGGAGTCACTGAAGCAGTAGGCGTGAGCTTAAATGGACTCCAGAAGATGGTAGAGGACAGGAAGGCCTGGAGGAACGTTGTCCATAGGGTCGCGATAGATCGGACACAACTTCACAGCTAACAACAACAACAGCATGGTATTTGGTACCTTTAAAGGTGCCCTAATCATAAGTCACCAGCATGGAAGTGCTTCCTGCCAACAACCTGTATTCCAGAAAGAGCACAATTCCACAGCCTGGTTTATAAATCCAGATGCAGATTCAAAGAGGGAGTTGGACAAGCAACAGGTAAGGTCCTCCCTTCTTCACTTTCCACCTTTCCTTCCCATCAGTTGGGTGACAGGTGTAGTGGAAGTGTCCATGGTACAGCTTAAGGCAGACATGTCAAACACAAGGCCCGGGGGCCAGATCTGGCCCACGAAGTGGTTTCATGCGGCCCACAAAGCCATCCTGGAAACAGTGATGGAACGGCCCCCACTGCCTTGGCCCTGGCCCAGAGACCCTCCTGCTACCAGAGACCCTCAGATCTGTCCCACTCCTGCCCAGGCCCCCATAGGCACCCTTGATGCAAACAATGTAGAGCTGGCCATGCCCACCTAGTAGGCCACACGCACTCTAGCCACGCCCACCCAGTAGGCCACGCCCACCCTGGCCATACCCGCCTGGCCCCCTGAGAGCAACTGATGCGGCCCTCAATGAAATTGAGTTTGACACCCCTGGCTTAAGGGAACAATCCAGAAGCATTGCAAAGGAAAAGCAGGCAATGTATGGAAGTAGCCTGCAGAGTATGCAAAATTGCACATGACTTGGCAACATGGTACCATTTCCCCAAACTAAGAAAAACAGAGAGAAGTGGACTTGTGCTCTGTTTTTTGAAATATAAAACCAATATTTGTTCAAAAATGCCAGCCCCAGCTTTAAACATGAGTCTATGGCTCTTTGAGAACAGCCATTAAACTACATAGATATATAGTATATGACATATGCCTGCATAATAGCCAATCAGACATTCAGGGAGTAGATTAATCAATGGGAGCCACTGGCAGACCAAGTCAAAATTGCTTAGGAAGGCCATGCCCAATAGTTAAATGGCCAATATTGGGGCAGATCCCAGACCACATCATCAACATTATTATCATTAACATCACCAATGAACTGTCACAGATCATTGAAATGACAAAACTTGTTTAAGGAGAAGAGAGAAAACATATTTTAAAATTGGAACATGTTAGACAAAGATAATGTTTTAAAGATATCTTCTTTGAAACTAGCTAAGGTAGTCCTCAAGTTACGACTGGCAGTTTATGGCAGTTTGCAGGATCCTGTACTCCTGTGATTGCTATTCACAACATTATTATTTTTTTGAAATCAGAGTTTACTTCTGGTTTCCAGCAAAAAAACCTCTATTGGGTCTAGTGATTTTGCTTAATGACTGTGGTATTCACTTAACAACTGCAGCATTGATTCAACAGCAGTAGTCGCTTAACAACCACTGAAAAAATAGGTCATAAATTTGGGCACTCTCACAGTGTCAATTAGTTCCTTCAAGGACTATCAGTATTAGGGAGTCTTCATGGCACATTTAGTGGGATGTTAGGATGAGTTCAAAGGCTTCATACAAACCCCCATATCATCAACATCCCAATTACCGCCTTTATAAGCTCATAATTATTTCAACTATGCATTGGTATTTAACAGCACATTCCAGAACAGGAACCAAGGCAGCACAATGCAGCAAAATATGCTTTTCTTAGGTTGCTGAAGGGACTTGGCATTTGAACTTACAAGACACAAATATACTCGATGCTTGAAAGTAAATAATTGTTCTTTTTGTATGCTTGCGGTGGTTAGAACATGGGGAAGAGCGGGAAATGGCCAGGGTTGACCTAACCCTAGAAGCCTGGGATTTACTTGAAATAGCAACTCTTTTAGAAGCATCAATTAAGTAACTGGAAGAAAAGAACATCTTGAGAGGCTGCAGGGCATTATTCTGATAAATAGGTTATTGTGTCTGATCACAACTACCGTAACAAGGAGCAAGCTTTCCAAATTCCAAAATATGAAGGATCTTTGTTCCATCATCGAAATCCTCTATCTCTCTGTTTCTCTCTGTTCAGACTTCAAGAAGTCCTTTAAACCAGGCTGCACATATTTAAAATTTAAGAAGAGACTAGACCCGTGGTGGCGAAGCTATGGCATGCGTGCCACAAGTGGCACACAGAGTCCTGTCTGTGGGCATGCATGCCGTCCCCCCAGTCCTAGGCCTTCAGTTGAGTTTTATAAAACCTTTTCACTTTAGGCGTCTGCCGCCATGTGCCCCCCCAAAAAAGTCCAATCAATCAATTTCAACTTCTCGCGGGAAAAAAAAAAGATCTTGCAAAGTTGGAATTGATTGAACTTTTTAGTCCCACCCAGTTTGCCATTACCACTGCAGCCACGCCCACCCAATTGGCCATACCCACCCAATTGGCCACACCCAGCCAATGGGCCATGCCCACCCGGCACCCAATGATACAGAAGTGGGTTTGAGGTTACAGTTTGGGCACTCGGTCTCTAAAAGGTTTGTCATCACTGGACTAGACAATCACTTGTCTGAGATGGTATAGGCTCTCCTGCTTGAGCAGGGGGCTGGACTAGAAGACCTCCAAGGTCCCTTCCAGATTCTATTCTATTCTATTCTATTCTATTCTATTCTATTCTATTCTAAAATCTGCTATTTTTCAAAAAAAGGTTTTCACTGAAATAAATAACTGAACAGACCTTTGAACATATTATACAGCTAGGCCTTTAGGCTGACTAACAGTCATTTGTTTTCTAAGAGAATCCGGGAATAGATTGGTCAATCATTCTCTGAAAGAGAAGAAATCTATCCTAGATAATATAGAAGGGGGAAAAAAGAACTTTGATTTGCATACATTTTGCATGCACCAATTCCTATGCATTTTTTAAAAATGATGTTTACAATTGAAATAGAAATACAATCCATCTCATTATAACAAGAAAGACTGTGACTAGATGGCTGATCAGCAAGGCTATTCATTCTGTTACCAGATGCCATCAACTAATCAGCTGGGATTGAAATAGAGAGTAATTCAGAGATGGCAGAGAGGGGAACTCAGATATGGTTCCTGGAGGTCCCCAACTTCACCAAGAGCCTTGGTGGAGCAGTGGGCTAAAGCCTCCTTAAGTAACACCAGCTGCCTGCAATTAGTGCAGGTTCGCATCCCACCAGGCTCAAGGTTGACTCAGCCTTCCATCCTTCCGAGGTAGGTAAAATGAGGACCCAGATTGTTGGGGGCAATAAGCTGACTTTGCAATAATGCCGCTTGGGGTGTGTGTGAAAGCCCTAATAAGCAGGCATATACATAGAATGAAGGCTACTGCTAAGCTTGTAAGCCGCCCTGAGTCTTCGGAGAAGGGCAGGATATAAATGGAATTAAAAAATAAAAAATGGAATAATAATAGGAATAATAATAATAATAATAATAATAATAATAATAATAATAATAATAATAATAATAATTTGGAAGGGACCTTGGAGGTCATCTAGTCCAACCCCCTGCTAGGTAGTCCAACCCCCTGCTAGGTAGGAAACCCTATACCATTTCAGACAAATGCCTGTCCAATCTCTTCTTAAAGACCTCCGGTGTTGGAGCATTCACAGCTTTTGGAGGCTAATTAATTGTTGTAACTGTCAGAAAATTTCTCCTTAGTTCTAGGTTGCTTCTCTATTTGGTTAGTTTCCATCCGTTGCTTCTTGTCCATGAGTCATAAAAGAGCCAAGGTTGCCTACCCCTGGACTAGACATACCCAATTCCAGCAACCGTTCCTTATATGTCTTAGCCTCTAGTCCCCTGATCATCTTTGTTGCTCTTCTCTGCACTCTTTCTAGAGCCTCAACATCTTGTTTACATCGTGGTGACCACAACTGGATGCCATATTCCAAGTGTGGCCTTACCAAGGCATTGTAAAGTGGTATTAATACTTCACGTGTTGCTTTTGGGGAAGGGAGGGGAATATTTATTTTATTTTCCACATTTATTACTATTTTTTAATACAGGTAGTTCTTGACGTACGACCCCATTTGAGCCCAGAATATATGTTGCTAAGTGAGAAATTTTTTAAGTGATTTTGCTCCATTTTATGACTTTTCTTGCCACATTTGTTAAGTGAATCACTACAGTTGCTAAATTAGCAACACGTTTGTTAAGTGAATCTGACTTCCCCATTGACTTTGCTTGTCAAAAGGTCGCAAAAGGTGATCACATGACCCTGGAACACTGCAGTTGTCATAAATATGAACCACTTGTCAAGTATCCGATTGTAAATCACGTGACCATGGGGATGCTGCAATGGTCGTGTGAAAAATGGTCATAAGTCCCTTTTTTAGGTGCCATTGTAACTGTGAACAGTCACTAAGCAAATTGTTGTTAAGTCAAGGACTATCTGTATTAATATTTTTTCCTCACACAATCCAGCTTAGTCAACTTCCCTTCGCTCATCTTTTCTAACAAAAGCAAAGGGAGGGAAACCTGACAATTGGGCCTAAACCAGGGGTAGGCAACCTTGGCTCTTTTATGACTCATGGACTTCAACTCCCAGAATTCCTGAGCCAGCTGGCTCGGGAATTCTGGGAGTTGAAATCCACGAGTCATAAAAGAGCCAAGGTTGCCTACCCCTGGCCTAAACCAATCTCTCATTCTAGTGCCCTGACAACGTTGCAAGAAAAACGTGTACGTGTACGAATTACAATCAATATATATATATTTTGTAAATTGGTTTGTGGGGGGTTATTAAAAAAAGCACATCCTCTTCCATCTTAAGTGTCTGTTTCCCAACATTGTGCCCTAGTTTGATACTAAAGCTGCCCCACCCCCCACCCCCAAACAAGGTCTCCTCCTGGGTGTAGCTGATTTTTCTGAGAGGATTTTAGCAACAGGATATGTCTCTCGCGTTAGTACTCCCCCCTTTTTTTTGCTCTCCTACATGCTGGCTTCTTTCCTTTCTGTGCATTTAATTTCAAACGGGAAGCACAGCAAATGACTTGCTCTGCTTATGCAACTTCCTGTCTGGACGCCTCTCTCCTCCCCCACCTCCTCTCCTTCCTTCCCCCATGCAGCATTTCGTACCAGTTGTTTTCGTTCCCAAACGCCTGTGGCCTGGATTGCATATTTCAACCGTGGAGAAGAAGGTGCTGACTGTAATGTTTTTAACCCCGTTTTGAAAAAAAAAAGAGTCATTACTCTTATTCCTCTGCAAAATTGTACAGGAAGCCCCACAGCCCTTATCTATGGCTGGGTTTGTGCTACCCTTTTGCCTGCTTTTAAAGCAGGGCTGAGCATCAGATGAATCTCTCCCTTCCTCTGTTTTCACTGGGGTGGGGGCCATGGAGACCCTGCTATGCGTGCACAATATAGGTGGTTTTCCTAGCCTTCACCCCACCCCACCCCCTCCCCCGAAAATGCCGGTGCATCCTTTTTTCTACTGATGCATGTTTGGATGCCACCAATGTGCTTGTAGACTGGCACTCAGCCCTGTGCAGAGCTTGCAAATTAGAAGCCACTCATCCTCACCACTGGGCTGATATCCCCATAACCCCAAGGAGAACGAATCTGATGGTTTCGCGTTACGATCAGGTTCCCACGTTTCTCAATCCATTCCTCAATGAACCCGAAACACCCGCTCTGCGTGGCCAGCACACCCTTTTTGGAGCGTGGCAACCTCTGGGTGTGTGTGTATAATACTTGCTTGATTTATCCCTTCTTTTCTATTCAGTCCACCGCTCAAGCAGGCCGCCCACCCGCCTCCCGAACAAACCATCCATTAATCCACCAACCCTCCTCATCATCATTAAACAAAAACAAAAAAACACCCAAACCTAAAATGACCGGCTATATTGGTTTTCCAGGGAAACTCCCGAGGAGCAGCGACAGAACCTCCCCCTCCTCGCTCGAAGTCCTTTCCCCTCCCCCACCATTTGCAGCGCTTGCAATTTTAGCGCCTGCCTAAATAAATGTGTGTGTGTGTGTGTTGTTGTTGTTTTTTTTGCACGACTCCCAATTTTTTTTTTTAAAAAATGTTGTTATTTGCTTGTTTGTGAACCGCCGCCGAAGCCCAGATGTGTTTTCCTGCGCCCTGCCTCCACCCTCCTCTTTTGGAATCCAATCTGGTTTGTTTTCGCAGGAAGTAGGCGAAAGAAGGCAAGCGAGCGAGCGAGCAAGGAAGGAGGCCGGGCCTTGCCAGCCCGCCTTCCCTTCTCTTGTTTCTCTCTGTGTGTGTGTGCGTGTGCGTAAGTGTGTGTTTGTGTGCAAGAGCGCCTCTCTTTCTCCCTGCTCATTTCTGTACGGCTGGCCACCTTTCTCTCCCCAGTTGCTGAGCGCCGTTGGCTGTTCAGAGCGGTTTTGGCTCCTTCCCTTAGTAACAGCTTTTACATTCTGCCTCAATTCCTCTTCAATCGAAATCTCACACACACACGCACACGCACACACACACACATACGCGCGCATACATAAAGCATTACTTTTTTTTTTATTGCCTCCTCCTCCTTCCTTGGGACTTAATCTATAATTTCCCCCCACCGCCTCTCGCTTCCCATCCCCCTCCAGCAGCACCAGCTCTCTCACACACATACACGCACGCACTAAAACACACACAGACACACACACACACACACACACACAAAACCCTCACCCAGACTCGGGTCATAATTGAATACATTGCATTTTTCCCCCGCCCCCCCCTTTCCCGGTGGCTACTTGAAGTCTTTCTCCCCCCCCCTCCCTCCCTCCCTTCCCCCTTTGGGCTGCACCCGCAATTGCAAACCCATATATTATACCTCTTAAGAGAAGGAGGAAGCTGCATGAAATATAGCTCTATGTGTGTCAGCGTGGGGGGCTTTTTCCTCCTCTTTTGCCTCCATTGCAAAAGGAGGGGGGGCCGAGAGCCATACTAAGCCATCAATTGCAAGGTAAGAAATAAAAAAAAAGAGTTTCTCTCTTTCCCCCCCTCCCCCTGTGTGCATGTTTGTCTTGTCCCTCTGCGCAGTTAAATATCTAGTTTGCAACCTAGGAAATATTTCAAGGCGCCCCTAAAGTGTATCTTAAGGGGTTATTTCGCGGCTGTGTATGGGGGGGGGAGTTCAGGGAGGGCGTTGCTGGAAAGGGAATTGAGGGAAGGGGGGGGAGGGTTGGGGGGGAGGGGCGCCTGTGTTTGTAGCTAGTTGGAGGAAGCAGCGCGTGGGGGAGGGGCAGAAGTGTAACAAGCATTGCTTCCCCCCCCCCCTTGGGAAGGCAGTGTCTTTTAACTTTAATTTTTTCCGACCTCTTTTTTTAATTATTTCTCATCTTTCTGGAGGTATTTTCACCCCCCCACCCCCCGCTTCTGACCTTTTAATTAATTAATAATAATCATAAATTGGTGGTGGGGAGGGGAAAGTGTTGATTCATCGCGTTTTTGGAAAGTGTGGGGGGGGGGAGAGAGAAGAGAAGAAGCCTTTGCACTAATAAATGCAAAAGCCAGCAGCCATTATGAAGCAAGCTGGCTTGATTGCCTATTTTTAGAAGATTTGGGCCAGAGGAGAGTTTTTATTTTGCATCGGCGGATATATATACAATATTCTTCTTGCTGGGAAGGAAACGGGACACAACCGAGAGGTGTCTTTTTTTAAAAAAAAAAAATAGACCCAAGTTCGGAAGTGTGTTTTGCGTGTGCGTGCGTGCAGGGTTGTTTTTCTTTTTCTTTTTTTCTTTTTCCCAAAAAGAGAAAGGTCAGTAGAATTTATTTATTTTTCCCTATGATTGGTAATTAAAGGGTGGGTTGAAAGAAAGTTTTGCTTGATGAGGTTTGCGCCTTCAATGTTGTTTGCAATAGGTGTGGGGGAGGGGAAGGAATGTGGCAGAGTGAACTCACACTGGTGGGGGAGGGGGAGAGGTTAGCGTGGTCTTTGCTGTGTCTTTGCAAAATAATAAAGAGTAAAAGGGGGCTTTGGATGGCTTCTTTCCACTCCCCCTCCCCTCCGTTTTAAACTCTAGATTGCTATGTCTTCTGGGATTATTGTGATGATTGTTATTTGCTTTTGTGGACGCTGTTTTGGAAAGCGGAGCAGAAAAACCTTTTTAAAAACTGTTCCAGGGCCAGAATCGTATTCTTAATAGTCAAGTTCTGGAATGAACTTTGGTCTCTGGGAAAACTGTGGTGTAAAATTCAAGAGCTACGCGTCTGTAAGGCCTAGTTTTGAAATCAGGGTGGCTTTACCCGGTTCTCGTCCACGTGTAAAAAGTCTCAAGATCTTATCAGTGAACGGTGCAAATTTCTTTTAAAAAATGCTATGATTTGAAAGCGGAGGATATATTTGCAGTACAGAACTGGATCTGGTTAATCATCTACCTGCCATGGTAAATGTAATTCACTTTATTATCCTTTTGGATCTTTGGTGGAAGAGGAGGAGGATTATCCAATGGCTGAAGAAGGGAAACCAGGGGAAAAAAGAGAGCCAAACTAGAAAAACAACGTGGCTGTGCATTTTTCTGGAGCGTTGAAGTTTTAAAAACAAACGCTGAACTTTGCTTGATATATAGTGGTTGGAGAAAATGTCTATTAAAGTGTGTCCCTGAATTGCCTGCAATTCTGACTCCTACATGTGCTTCACTTCCTTCCTCCTTTTTTTTCTGGTGTAAAGGGAGTTGCATTTCGTTTATATACGGCATTATAGAAATCTCATTTTTTATCAGTGGGATTTGAAGGAGGAGTGAGTGGGAAGAAAGTATTCTATTTAACCTCAATACCGTAGTTTGGGGTTTCTTTTTCAGTCAGACTTAAATAGAAGTTCAGTTTTGATTCATGAACAGGAATAATACAGAAACTTGTGGTGTGTAATCTGACTTGGCCTTGTATCTCAGTTGTATCTTACTTATTTACCATCCGAACATGATATTTTCTTTCCTCTTAAAAGGACATTTCATTCAAAAATTTGGGGAAAGTGTGGTGGATTTGGACTAGGCCTCAAACTTGGAGTTTTGTTGATAAAATTAGATGTGTTTGCAGGATCTGAGTACCCATGCTTCACCAGAACATGGCTTGGATTAATCCAGTTTCCTCAGATGGCCTGACACACTAAACCACAGTCAGAAATTTTAAGACTAGGCCAAAATGTATATGGGTCATAACTGGTTTCACTGAGTGGCGAAACTTGCTTTTAAATTTTCACCTATATAAAAGTATTCCATATTTTGCCCTTTTGTGCTGGGATTCAAGAATACTGGGAAAACGGCACAACTTCTTTCTCCTCTAAATATGGAAATGATTGAGAAGGAAAGATCTGATGAACCTATATGGACAAATAGCATGTTGGTCTTTAGACAGATCTCATTGTATCTTATAGATGTTGCAATTTTTTGAAAAATCATTGAACTTTACAAGAAGCTCTTGATTTTACAACCATTAGTTTAGTGACTGAAGTTACAATAGCACTGAAAAATGTGACTTATGACTGGTTTTCATGCTTATGATTTTTGTAATATCCTCTTGGTCACGTGATCAAAATTCAGGCAACTGTCATGAATTTATGGTGATTGCACTGACCTGGGGCTATGTGATCACCATTTTGTAATCTTCCCAACTGGCTTCTGATAAGCAAAGTCAATGGGAGAAGCCAGATTCACTTAATGATTGTGATTCACCTAACAACTGTGGTAATTTGCTGAACTGTGGCAAAAAGGTTGTAAAATGGGACAAAAGTCAATTTCCTTGCTTAGCAACAGAAAATTTGGGCTCAGTTGTGGTTGTAAGTTGAGGACTGCATATGGTCATAGAGACTTGGACCATCCATTAATGCTATAACTATGCTTGGTTAAACCATGTTTTGGCCTGAAACTGAGTTGGCTGACTTCCCAAAACATGTTACTACGGTATAACACACAGGCTTTATAAACCATGACCAACTGAATGGAACAATAGGCATAGGATTAAGTGTTATGGGTGAACCTGTATGTTGATATTTCTATTGATTTTCTTGTAATTTAGTATTTTGCAAAGGAAACAAGCCCACTTAGAAACCTTGATCTTTCAGGAAAAATGAAGCTTTGTGGTGCTTCATGGATACTGGTGCGCCAGTTGCGGCCCTATCTTAGCCGGGATGATTTGTGCACGGTCACTCATGCGCTCGTGTCCTCTCGTCTAGACTACTGCAACGCTCTCTACATGGGGCTGCCCTTGAGGACCACCCGGAAGCTCCAACTGGTACAGAATGCAGCCGCGAGAGTTGTGTTGGGAGTCTCCCGATACTCCCACGTTACACCGCTGCTCCGTGAGCTGCATTGGTTGCCAGTTGTCTTCCGGGTGAGATTCAAGGTACTGGTAACAGTGTTTAAAGCCCTTCATGGCATGGGGCCGGAGTACCTTAGGGAACATCTGCTGCCGGCATCAAGCTCCCTGCGCCCTGTGCGTTCCCACAGAGAGGGCCTCCTCAGGGTGCCACCGATCAGAGAATGTCGATTGGTGGTCCCCAGGGGGAGATCCTTCTCTGTGGGCGCTCCGGAGCTGTGGAACCAGCTACCGGTAGAGCTCCGGATGGCGCCCGATCTTCGCTCCTTTCGTCGCGATCTCAAGACGTTTCTGTTTGTTCAAGCCGGCCTAGCCTGATGGGGATTGGTGGGGTTTTTATTCTTGTGTTTTAATTTTAACTTGGTGTTTTAGAACTTGATTCCAACTGTTTTAATATGGGCAATTATTTAATCTTGTTTTAACGTTTGTATTTAGTATTTTATTCTGCCCTGTGAACCGCCCTGAGTCCTCAGGGAGAAGGGCGGTATATAAATATTATTAAATTAAAATTAAATTAAATATGGTTTAGTGGCCAGTGGTAAACCATACATACTATACAGAGTCGCTTTGTGGCGAGATGGGTGGCAAACAAATTTAATAAAAATAATAAATTTTCACATTTAAAAAATGGAGATTTTTTTTTTACTAACCAAGATATTCTTGGAAACCTTAATGGCGGTACATTTATGAAGGGAAAAAAAAGAGGAATTCTTCCTATTATTTACAATGAACTTACATATTTTACAATTACAAAATATATTGTTGACCAACATCTTCATTGTTCTTTACTCATAGGATAATTCTAGACAACTAGAGAGAGGTTTAAGGTATGTAATCATGGACAAAGATGGCGGATTATGGGTCTTCCTTTATGGAAGATTTTCACACCTATGCTTCAGTAGGTGCAGTTGTGATTCTTGTAAAATTCTTGTGGGTGAGAGATGAAAGTATTTGAATATTTTTAAATAATTGACCCACTTATGGGGAATGTCTGTCATTAGCTATAAGCTGTGAAAGTGAAATATAACTTTTCTGATAATATCCAAGTGTTCTGAGTTACAACTCTCATAATTTATTTCTAATGTTCCATTGGTTGGGTTGGGTGGCAACTAAAGGAATTATAGCCCAACATTTAACCAAGAAAATGAACAGATTGGTTAAATAATATTTCTTGTAGAGAAGTAGGATGTATTTGAGATTAGGACGGAGAAAGTCAAAATGTACAAGATGGTGGTCATACAATGGCATGACTACCATCTTGTAGGTTTTTACAGCATCCTGCATAAAAGAGGGAATTTTTATTGCAATGATAGACTGTGGTCTTGGCTGTTTTGGACACACATTTCAGCATGCTGCTCTTAGGAGATACTACAGACAATATTTTTATGTGTACCTTAGGCACCTTCATATCCAACCAGTTTTGACTGTGTTCACCTAGCAAGGTCACATAAAGAACTGGCAGATATCTTTGCACACCAAGTGTGGCTTGTTTGTTTTGGTAACTCAGTGTATTGTGCAGCTTTAGCTTATTTGGTTAATGTGTGATTGAGTAGCATGAACCCAGAAAATGACCTGGTTCAGTTAACTGGGTTAAGGACTGTGTAAAAACAGATGTGGCTTCCATTGTGATGTAACAGTATAGTAAAAAAAACCTTAGTGTTCATAAGCTTCCTTTTTAAAAGCTGGTTATAACAAGGTAAAAATATAAAAATTGAAAAAAATAAAAGGCTTTCTTGTGTAAGACATTATACTTAGAATAGAACTGGAGTTAATTATTTATTGGATTTAAACCCTATCCACTAAAGAAAACGTAACTTCTATTTTGGGTTTGCACATTATGCTAGCATATGGCTTGTTGGTTAGTTTTCTACCTTACACAAAGCAGTACTGTAAATCATAGTTTCCAAATGACATTCATTGAGTTCCCATAGCGTAGGCTGCATTTGCATGGCATGCTAAAGACCTTGGTTAACAAGTGTACACATGCCATTTTACTTGTTTTTACCGGTATATATGCAGCTGCTTAACAAATAGATTGGCCACCATTTTGGATTTTTTTTTGAAGTTTTGAATATGCATTAACTATATTGTAGAATACAAATTCTGGCAATTTGGAATTTGGAGGTTGAAGTGATTCCTAAATCTCTGTTATAAGAGAGAAACTTTAAAATGATCATAGGCTACTCATTAGTGATTTTTTGAAGCTTAAATTGTCATTTTAACATGACAAGAATGTGGGTACAAAACATCTTAATCTTACATCTTGGCATGTTGTGTTACGTGGATTAAGCTGTGGCTTAATTTGCAGACCATAATTTAACTTGATATGTGAATTCAATCCCAGAAAAAAAGAAATTTGTTATATATTTTTTACCAGATTTATCCCCCATTACTTAAAAGTTTCAAGGACCATTCAACATGTCTTTGCTTTACAGAAGGCATGTCACACTGCTGGCCCGCAGGCCGGATGCATCATACTAAAACCGCGCCCACCCTATTGCCAGCAATGGGGGAAAAGTTGCAATATGTTGCACAACGTCACGTGACATTGCGAGTTTGACATGCCTGCTTTACAGCACCTAAATTTATGTGCTTCCTATTAATTCAACACAAATTAGATGTTAAGGCTGAATCTATAAAAGTCGAATTCATAGAGATGCTTTACCAACCAGGAAATGCCAGGACTTCTATCCCACATAATAATTGAGAGCACCTGGATACATTTGCTACTTCCTTCTAAGGGTAGGTGGAGGTAAGGAAACTATTAATAGGCTTGTTTTGATAGCTGTTTGATTCAGATGAATGTCTTCATTCCCATCTGAATTGCTTGTAACGAAAAAGTTGAGGACCTGTCAGAGGGAAGTTAGCTTGAACATCAGGTGACTCTGCTTTCATGACATGCTTTAACCCCTTGGTTATTTGACAGTTATTTCAGAAGCTAGTAGTTTTTCAGATTACAGTAACAATGAATGTTTGTTTGATTCTTTGAAATGCTAAAGTGATATAAGTCCAAACGCAAAATGCTTTAGAATTTAGCTTGTGGGACTGCAGGAATTCCTGTAATTTTACCTCAAGTGATAATTAGGAGAACTCATAAAAAATAGTGCTAGGTTCATGTTAAGCTGAAATGTGTTTTGGCTCCGTATGTTGTGTGAACTTAGGATGGATGGCCTGTAAGCTTCTATACCAGGGAGAAAAAGAATATTAAATGCATTTCCTAGAGTATTTTGCAAAAAAAATATTTTAGCTGTTATGTCTGAACCCAGCCAATTGTTTATTCAAGATAAGCAAATCACACCTAGGCAGGCTGTGCAAACTCAGGCATTCTGACTCATTTGGACTAATGCTAAGCCATTGTTTAAAAGTTTGGCTGAGTCACAAATGGCAAGTTCGCGCAACATGGAAAGCATAACCATGTTTCAGTTCAGTCAACAATCTAAGTCAAATGGGAATGGTATTTTTGTTGGAGATTTTTAATGTATTATAATTACAGAAAGTCCTCATTGAATGACTGCCTTGTTTAGTGTCTGCAGTATGAAGGTGATAAAATAACTTTTATGACTATTTCTTGCTTTTACAACCTTTTCAGGTCTTTAAACAAAGCAAAGCTGAAATGAGATTATAGTCATGGTTGCAGTTGTGACTTACTTGACTGCTTTAATTGATGATTGAATTTCCCACCTCTGAATTTCTAAATGAGAATTAGCTGTATGGTGAATGTTATCTAGGCTTATTGACTGAGTGGCATGGTGGCCTAAAGGTGAAGACGCTCGCCTCCCATTCGGAAGGTTAAGAGTTCGATCCTAGGCAGTGGCACTTGCTTCTCTATCAAGGGCACAAAGAGAAAATATCTGCTGTGAACTCTGTGTAGGCATCAGGAAAGGCATCCAGCCAATAAATGCTCAGCTCCAGTCAGTTCACCAGAATACACCCTGAAAGAAAGGGAATAAAGGGTCATAAAAGGGGAAAACAATCCAGGCTTATTGACTATTGAGAATTCTGGTAGAGTATGGAGGATTGCAAGTAAAAATCAGTGTGTACATATTTCGACTTACTTTTTAATGAACTCTCATATTTTACTTGCAAGAAAAGAGCATCCTTTTTTTAAAAAAAAGACTACATTTGTGCAGAATCCTTACCTTGATATATTATTTTACATTAAAAATACTGAATTAAGCCTATGTTGGCACTACATTTTGCTGTTCGTTTGTTATCAGACAGTAGTTGCAGGGGATATATAAATAAACACAGTCAGTTAGCTATTTTGCTGTTGTGTTATGAAATAAGGGCAGGGCCTTTTCACTAATGGCAGTACAATTAAGGAAAAACATTACACATTTTTCTCCAGTTAGGAAGCCAAATATAATGATTTAATAGTTAAAATTTTATTTCACTCTTCTGGAAATATGCAGTTGTTTTTTTCTTTGAAAATTTATCTTTGCCTAACACTTGGCTACTTAGAAAAAAGGTGATTCATAAATAAAGCAAGGATCAGAATAAACATAATGGTGTGGATGATGCAAAATATATTTTGGCATCTGCATTGAGTAACCTTGCAAGTGATGTTTTTAAATTTTAGCCGCCTTCATGAATTTTAATAAGCAATTCTAATTCATCCCACTTTTTCCACGAATTACATGCAAAGTGGCACAATAATAGCTTTTTATTAAAATAAAAACTAATTCTATCATAACATTTCCTAGGAAGAAGAACAAGCATGACAGAAAATTCAACAATTTTGCAGAGAATTTTTTATTTTTTATCAGGCATCAATTGTAGATTTTAAGCAGAAATGTGCAGTTTCTAAGTAGCATCTTAAGTGGCAGATTGGGCTTCACTACAGATAGTTCTCCATTAAAAGGTAAAGGTAAAGGTTCCCCCGCACATGCGTGCTAGTCGTTTCCAACTCTAGGGGCCGGTGCTCATCTCCATTTCAAAGCCGAAGAGCCAGCGCTTGTCCAAGGACATCTCCGTGGTCATGTGGCCGGCATGACTAGACGCCAAAGGCGCACAGAACGCTGTTACCTTCCCACTGTAGTGGTCCCTATTTTTCTACTTGCATTTTTACGTGCTTTCGAACTGCTAGGTTGGCAGAAGCTGGGACGAGTAACAGGCGCTCACTCTGTTACGCGGCACTCGGGATTCGACCTGCCAAACTGTCGACCTTCTGATCGACAAGCTCAGCGTCTTAACCCACTGAGCCACCGCGTCCCTAGTTCTCCATTACAACACTTCATTTAGTGACTGTTTAAAGTTATAATGGCACAGAAAAAAGTGATTTATGACCATTTTTCACACAACCGTTGCAGCATCCACATGGTCACATGACCGAAATTCAGACACTTGGCAACTGACTCATATATTTATGATGGTCACAGTGTCCCAGGGTCACATGATCACCTTTTGCGATCTGACAAGCAAAGTAAATATGGAAGCCAGATTCAGTTAACATCCATGTTACTAACCTTGCAACTGCAGTAATTCTCTTAAACTATGTCGAGAAAGATCATAAAATGGAGCAAAATCCACTTAACCTTCTCAGTTAGCAACAGAAATCTGGGCTCAATGGTATATATTTTATATATATTTTACTGCATGTGACTTTTGGGAAAAATATTATATAGTCATTTTCTTTAGAAAAAGTGGTTTTAAAACTGAGTGGGTGAAATGTTGAGGCATGATGGACCTTTTACTTGTAAGCAGTGATTTTTTTTAAAAAGTGCCGGAGGTCACACACGTCATACAAAGCGCTACATGGCATGGGTCCAGAATACAAAGCCCTACATGGCATGGGTCCGGAATACCTTGGGGAGCACCTGCGGCCGGCATCAACTTCCCTCCGCCCAATACGCTCCCACAGAGAGGGTCTCCTCAGGGTGCCACCGGTCAAAGAATGCCGACTGGTGGCCCCCAGGGGGAGGGCGTTCTCTGTGGGCGCGCCGGATTTATGGAACCGTCTTCCGGTTGAGCTCCGGATGGCGCCCGACCTTCGCTCCTTCCGGCGCGATCTAAAGACGTGTCTCTTTGAACAAGCTGGCCTGGCCTGATGGGATGGGGTTGGGTTTTTATTACTTTTAAATGTGTTTTAACTTATTTAAGAGTTCTGGGCACTTTGTTTAATCTTTTTTAATTTTTGTATTCTGTCTTTTTAATCATGTATTGCCCTGTTCACCGCCCTGAGTCCTTCGGGAGAAGGGCGGTATACAAATAAAATTAATAATAATAATAAATTAGTAATAATACAAACCCGCCTTGCCTACCCTACAAGGTTCCATCCAAAAAAGGTGCCGGACCTCCATTTTGGGCATTCTATGACAAAAAAGCCCTGCTTGTAAGTAATCACAGTTTTTGAGGTTAGAAGTTGGGATGCAGTTTAGCAATTTTTTTTTCTTGCAAACTATAAGTGTTTGTGTTGCTTCATGGACAGGATCAGTATTATAGTTTACCAAATCAAATTATTTGAAACTGGCCCAGTGCTTAGTATCTGTGTAATAAAAGTGTCTCATGATTCTCCCATTGCATTAAGTCATGGTTTAATAATGCTAAACCAACATACCATGTCATGTTTTAGTACAATAAGTGGTCAGAATTAAATTGTGATTAGAATTCGGGACTTTTTCTATAATGCAACACATTATTTCTGAAATGTGGGACTTCTCTTGACAGAAAAAGTCTGTTTCAGCAGGATTTAACAGCTGACCAGCTGTTTCTCAATTCATCTGAGCAATGAATAATTTTATTTTCCTTAAAGTATTTACTCCTTATCTAGTTCACCTCCTAATCTCAAAACTTCTAAACATTAAGCACATACGTTTGACATGTAATTTTTATTTGGTCCATTTAATTTTCCCCTTTATTTGGCAAGTTTCGGCATTTTAATTCCTTAGCTTCTCTTTTGAAGGAAATTTGTGTCTTGCCAAATCAAGGCAGAGAGAGGTCATGGTTTCCAAAAAATGATTGGTTGGTGTTTGTGAAATTAAGTAATTGCTGCATGATCATTGTGTAACTATTGTTTTATGTATCCTCACTGAACAGTCCATTGCCTTCTTTTTATTAGCATACTAGATGTTTACAGAAAGTATTAGGTAACTGGAACTAGGGTATTTAATTCTGCAAAAAGATTTTTACATCAGGAAGAAGTCTGCTGAGCAGTTTCTTGTTAAGGATATTCCCCTTTGCTTAAAAAAATAAAAAATAAAACAAAATCCCCAAAATCTTTTTGAGTACCTAAAAGAATCCTTATCTTGAATGCTTCCATTATTCCCTCAATTGATAATTATTATTTAAGCTACTTTGAATGCTTTGGAAACCAGTGAGCAGTAATTTGGGAAACACATTGACCTGATATTTGAAAAAATGAGGCTTGGCAGTACAGTTAGTCCCTAAACTGAATCCATTATATATTAGTAATTTTTTCATGGTTAGGTAAGGATTGATATAACTGTTCTATTTGTTCTTCAAAATCATTGTGAACTGAATGGAGGAAAAGGAGATACAAGCCATTTTTTTCTGTTCTTTTTGTATCTGAAAATGTAACACTTGTGTGTTGAAATATAATTTGAAAGATGTAAATTCATTTAGCTTAGTCCTTTTTTATGCTTTTATGTAGTCTGATATATGATAATGGACATAAATAATAAGCCAAAAGAATGTTCATATGAGCTATTTTGAACACTCTAGAGAAGAAGGATATTTATACATTTATATAGATTTTACCTTAGCAATATTTAAAGTCCAGTAAATAGGATTTTTTGTTTTTATACACAAAAGTTTTAACCAGTGTTCTGGAGAAGAAATTTTATAGAAAAGGGGTTGAATCACAGATGGGTAGTCTATAAAGGCAGTTCTCTACTTACCGGTAAATCCATTCAACTACGGTTCAGTTACGGTGACCTCATAAAAACCGATGACCCATTCTCTAAATTACAGCCGTTGCACTACTTTTGCAGTCACATGATCACAATTAAAGTACTTGGCAATTGGCTCTCATCTTGCAGTGACATGACTGTAATTTGTGACGTCCCAGTTGGCTTCCAACAGGCAGTCGGTTTAGGAGCCTATTCTCTTACATGATTCATTTAACCGTGATTCCCCTTAACAATTGTGGTAAAAATGGTAGTAAAATTGGGTCCAGTCATGTGATGGCTCCCTTTATGATTTGCAGTGACTCTAGAGAGAAATACCAGTCCGAGTTCTGGTCGTAAGTCGAGAACTACCTGTATTTGCTTTGAATTCAAAATGTATAATGTTTCCTGAGATCTTCCTGTAGATCTACATTTTGGTTTAATTTGTATGCCAGTGAACATGATTACATTAAAAAATACAGTTTTTGCTGATTGGACACAGAAATTCAATTCAGAACTTTGCAAAAAATATGTAGATTGGAGCGTAATCAAGAACAAAATATCCAAGCTTCAAATATAAATTTGAAAAGGGGTCTAAATGTGGAAAGATTGACTTGAGAAGGCATATAGAAGTCAAAATGAATGGTTAAAATATTCATCCATTGTGAAAAATATTATCTTATTGTGCAATGCAAAACAGGAAAACAGCTGACTCCATGTTAGGAATCATCAAAGCAAGAACTGAAAGCTATATCCATTTCTGGTCACCGCACTTATACATTATGTAGAAATTAGTTAAATTTGGACATTATAGAGCAGACATGTCAAACACAAGGCCCGTGGGCCGGATGCGGCCTGATGTGGTTCCATCTGGCCCGGGGACCTGCTCTGAAAAGAGCGAAGGACTGGCCTGCTGCACCTCGGCCCGGCCCAGGCCTACCAGGCGCTGATCTACAACCTGGTTGCATCCATCAAAGCCAGAACGCGCTCAGCGTTAAATCCACGGGGCAGCCCCGCCCCCTGCATGCGCGCGCAAGCAGAGTCCAGTGTCCCTGCTGGCTGTCTTGTCGTCACGCATGCTGACTTCACCCAGGATGCCGGCGCTGCCCATCTGCTGTGCACACACTCGGGGGTGGGTGGGGCAGAGGTGGCAAGGCAGCCCTTTGCTGATTCCAATGGATCTTAGGCTGAGTGCATTCTGGCTTTGATGGATGCAACCAGTTTGTAAATCAGCAGCAACCCCCACCCCCACCAGCACTTGCAGCCATGAGGCTTTCCTTTCACTGGGACAGAATCCCCCCCATGCGGGATAACAAGACTGGCAGCAACATGGCAGCGCTGGCAATCTCTCCCCCTCCCATCACCCCTTCCTGAGCGTGGAGGAAGGAAAGAGATGAGAAGGAGAGAATTAAGGAAGCGTAGCGGAGAGGGTAATGGGGGGGGGATCGGTGCTGGCTGGGAGGCTTTGCCAGAGCTCTGATGTTTTGGTAGAGAGGTCGGGAGCTCCAGACGCCTCCGCGGTGGCTGGGGGCGGGATGGGGCTCTTGGGGAGGGATTTTTAAAGGGGAAGAGGAGATTGACTGGGGGAAGAAGATTTTAGTTTCTCTTTTCCGGAGAGACAAGCCAGAAGGAGAAAGAACGAGTTAGGAAGGCAAAAAGGTTTTTTATTGTCTCTCCAGAGAATAAACTTCCTACCCCCCCACCAGCACCTCCAGCCTTGCAGCAACTAGGCCTCCCTTTCAACAGGACCGTCCCCACCCACCCACATAGTATAGGAATGGCCAACAGCAGCATATTACTGCTGGCAATCTCTCCCCCTCCCATCACCCCTTCCTGAGAGTGGGGGAAGGAAAGAGATGAGAAGGCGAAGGGAGGGAGGGAGGGAAAAAGGGAGGGAGGAAGGAATGGACAGTGGGAGGGAAGAAGGAAGGAACAGAGGAAGGAAGGGAAGAAGGAAGGAATAGAGGGAGGAAGGAATGGAGGGAGGGATGGAGGAAGGAAAGAACAAACAGAATGGAAGGGAGAGAGGGTGGGAGGGACCATGTCCCGGCACTCGCCCCAGTCCCATCCTCCTCTGCCGGAGACCCTCAGATCTGCCCCAGTCCTACCCAGGAACCCCTGAAGCAAGTAATGTCGAGCTGGCCACACCCACCCAGTAGGCCACACCCATCCTAGCCACACCCACCCGGCTCCCCGAGGGCAACCACAATGCTGATGTGGCCCTCAATGAAATTGAGTTTGACACCCCTGGCATAGAACAACAAAGAAACAGTGCAAGATTGGAAGATGTGGAGAGACCTGGTCCATAGAATTACCAAGAGTTGGACATGACTAAATGGATATCATCATCATCAAAATCATCATCTTCTAGAAATTTACAGCCAGTAGATCTGAAGATGGCCACCAATTTTTAGAGGAGTTTGGCAAATTTATGGAGGTTGGGGTATTAATGACTTTTAATTACAATAGCTGGTTCATATCTTTGAAATTGCAGGCACACACACCCTAAATATTTTATTTATTTATTTATTAATGGGACTTATATCCCGCCCTATCTCCCGAGGGATTCAGGGCGGCTAACAACAACAAAAATTAAATGTCTCTGTACAGTAAATTAAAATTTAAAATTGAAATAAATTAAAGATTAGAGTTAAAATTGTAAACATAATTAAAATCCGTGTCAGTCCAGGTCAGCCAGGTGGAAAAGGAGTGTTTTGAGGCCGCGGCGAAAGGACCAGAGATCTTGGGCCATCCGAAGCTCAGGGGGGAGCTGGTTCCACAGGGCTGGCGCTCCCACAGAGAAGGCTCTTCTTAAAAATCAACAAAAAGGTTCATCACCATCTTTCTATGTATGCTTGGTTCTGGATTTATTTGGCCAGCTACTCTGTGTTACAAAATGCTGGATTCAATGCACTATTGGCATGAGCCAGCAGACTCATTTGTTTCTTGATAACATTGGCTTGTAATATTGTTAAGTTGTGTATTTGATACTCCATATGCCTGACATCCAATTGGATGTAGTTTTTTTGTGGTTGACCTTTTGTAATGCTAAATAAATATTTTAGATTTATAACATTTAAAATAGAGATCCTCATATAACTATGAAACCTCATTTATTTTTGATTAATCAAATAGAGGTGTACAATTGAAAAGGTATCTCTTTAGGTTCTAATAAAATATTAGTCTAATAAACAGATATAATTAGTATATGATTTGAAGTGTTGGAATTGGTATGTTAGCTTATACCTTTGGGAGGAAATACAGTAGAAGAATATAAATTAATACTATAGAAACAACATTTTTTCAATATTTTTGGCCTCCTACTCTGAACTTCAGTTATCAGTTTATAGCAGCCTCTGCTTTTTTGTGTGAGAGGCTTAATTTATTCTTTTTATTTCTTCCAGAAAATTCTTTTTATCACTTGTTGGTGACCTCACCTCTTTTGTCAGTGTTGGACATTATTCCTTTGTGAGAATAAGATGGGACCAAATACAAAGGATGAGTCCTTCCTGCTGCTTCACTTACTTTGTTTATTACAGCAGTCATCTTTCAATGCTTTCTTTAAAGAACTATCTAAAAGCAGAAATTACTGTATATTCTATGGGGAAATGTGTGCAGTATCTTCCATTATTTTTCACGGACTCATAGATAAATTTATTTAGAATTTCTGTGGGCTTCATCTCTCTGGCTAGTGGCAGATTGCAACTCAAAAATTATCAGTGACTAGAGTAAATAAACTCAGCTAAAATTTTATATCTTCTCTGTGGAATTGATGATCCAACACATCAAATTCAATCCTCTAATTGCACACCAGCTCACAATAAACTAAAGTTAAAAGCAGTTATGTTTAGCATGCTACATGAATGTAACTAGTAATCCAAAACTTAATTAATTAAATATATTGTGTTAAACCCAAATAAAACGCTGTTGCTGACCAATAATGGCCAGTATATTGAGCTATACAAAGTACAACACATTATAGCATAGTGTACTAGTTCAGTTTATTATTCACTGGGATTATATTCAAATATCCAATGAGTTACAGCAAATTATGAATAGTGAAATCTTGAATCTATGGGGAATGAAGGAATTAGCTTCTGGAGTATTGTGACAAGTGACTAAAAATCGCCTTAAATACAAGGAAAATATTAGTCACCTCTGATTTCCTCTCACATTTTAAAAAAATTCAAAATAAATATAAAATAAACTGGGAAATTTGAGGGGGGAAGGTAGATGTGTATATGTTCCATTAGTTCAGGGGTCGGCAAGCTGAAACAGTGAAAGAGCCACTCAGAACCGGTTCCTTCACAAAACAAAAAACTGGGAGCCGCAAAAAATAGTGCGCATGTGCACGCATGCGCAAAACAAGAGGCTGATCAGCGGTTGTATGCGTCCTCCCGGGAGCTCTGGCAACTCTGTAAGGAAAGCCCCGAACTTCACAAGTGGAAATTGAGGGAGATTGCCAGGAACACGAGATCAGCGTTTCTCAGCCTGCGCTGATCTCGCCCTTCTTGCAGTCCCCTCTCTGTTTCAGCTTGCTTTCGGCTACTTTTCTTTTGGGGGATCCAGTCTCTGCCACCCCCTTCTCTCAACAGCTGGATGCCCTGAAAGAAAAGCAGCCGAAGGTAGCAGCTCTGCAAGTCTCCGCCAAGAGAATGGGCGGCAAGCCTCCACCGCCCCATTCTCTCAGCGGAGCACTCCACCGCCCCATTCTCTCGGCGGAGCACTCCACCGGCCCATTCTCTCGGCGGAGCACTCCACCGGCCCATTCTCTCGGCGGAGCACTCCACCGCCCCATTCTCTCGGCGGAGCACTCCACCGCCCCATTCTCTCGGCGGCTTGCCATCCCATTGTCTCGTCTCGGCAGAGCCCAGCTGAGAGAAGTGGGCGACAGAGGCTGGATCCCCCGAAAGAAGTCTCTGCCAAAACGAGAGAATGGAGCGGTGGAAGCTTGCCGCCCATTCTCTCAGCAGAGACTTCTTTCGGGGGATCCAGCTTCTGCCGCAACGCACCGAGAGAACAGCAAGCCGCCCCGTTCTCTCGGCGGAGCGCTCCACCGCCCTATTCTCTTGGCGGCTTGCCGCCCCGTTCTCTCATCTTGGTGGAGACTTCTTTTGGGGTGGCAAGCTGCCGAGAATGGGGCGGTGGAGCGCTCCGCCGAGAGAATGGGGCGGCTTGCTGTTCTCGGCGCGGCAGAGGCTGGATCCCCCAAAAGAAGTCACCGCCGAGAGAATGGGCGGCAAGCCTCCACCGCCCCATTCTCTCAGTGGAGCGCTGTTCTCTCGGTGCGGCGCGGCAGAAGCTGGATCTCCCTAAAGAAGTCTCTGCCGAGAGAATGGGCGGCAAGCCTCCACCGCCCCATTTTCTCGGCGGAGTGCTCCACCGCCCCATTCTCTCGGTGGAGGCTTGCAGAGGTGGCGGTGGAGCTGCGCACACAGCTCTCCAAACCGTCGCCGCCTGTTTGGAGAGCTGCTGCCTTGTCAAACATGGACGAAGGCAGCAGCTCTCCAAACAGGGCAGTGGAGGTTTGGAGAGCTGCGCGTGCAGCTCTCCAACCCGCCGCTCTCCAAACCTCCACCGCCCCGTTTGGAGAGCTGATGCCTTCGTCAAACATGGACGAAGGCAGCAGTTTTGCAAACAGGGCGGTGGAGGTTTGGAGAGCTGCGCGCGCAGCTCTCCAAACCACCGCCGCCCGTTTGGAGAGCTGATGCCTTCGTCCATGTTTGACAAGGCAACAGCTCTCCAAACGGGGTGGTGGAGGTTTGGAGAGCTGCTCACGCAGCTCCCCAAACCTCTGCCACCCCATTCTCTCAATGGGACTTTTTTACTCCCACTTTTTTTCCAGAATGGCAGAGCAGGACAGGGAGCCGCAGCAGATGGCTTAAAGAGCCGCATGCGGCTCCGGAGCCGCGGGTTGCCGACCCGTGCATTAGTTGATGATGGGTCAGAACCACAAGCCAACTTCTATGGGCTAGCCCAGTATTTTAACATGTAACATGTTCTGAGATATATTAATCACATATATGCCAAATCATAGACAATTTGTATTGCGCAAATACAGGTTGTGTGGCTAGTTCATGTTTTATGTATTGTGGAGAATTGAGGTAAAACTAATAATTAAAGCAAACATGGATTATTCAGTCCTGGGGAGCATATCATGAATACAACTTTGTGGTATGATTGGATTCTTATTTTATTTATATATTTGGGTTACTTAAGTGTGAATAATAAAGAAGAGGGTTATCAATGAACAGGCACTGAAGGAATTTGGATTGAGTGTAAAAGTGGCCAGAAGAAAAGATGTTCATTGACATGTTTGCCCATATACAGAAAACCAAGGAGGCTTGAATTGTAAAACAAATATTGGGAAAAGGGAAAAGACCAAGAAAGTTGTTTTCAAAGGCAAGTGAGAAGTTTAAAGAAAAAAAGGCAGTTTGTGAAGTGGTGCGTAGATTTGGAGGTTTGCAAAAATAGAAGATTGTGTTTAGTAAATGGTGCTGGTATAAAATATGATCGATACAACTATAATTCATTTTCTTACCGTGCGCCATGCCTTTAATTTCTTAGATGTACTGCTTTCTCCTCTGACACACACAACATAGCATTTCTACTATGAAAATGAATAACATGAGCATGTGTACAGGCAATTGTTGACTTACAATAAAGCCTGAAGTTTCCATTGCTATCCAAGACAGGGCAGTTGTGCCACATTTTACAATCTTTTTTTGCCACAGTTGTTAAGCGAATCATGCAGTTGTTAAGTGAATCTAGCTTCCCTCATTGACTTTGCTAGTTAGAAGCCAGGTGAGGAAAGCTGCATCTGTCATAAATTCCTGCCAGTTGTCAAGTGCCCAAATTCTGATCATCTGACCATGGTTGTGCGGCAATGGTCATGAGTGTGAAAACTGGCCGTGCATCACTTTTTTTCAGTGCCATTGTAACTTCAAATGATCACTAAACAAATGGTTGTAAGGCGAGGACTACCTGTATTTAATATTACCCTTGGAAGTGGGTGCTATAAAACATGGCCAGGACACAGTTGATAATCTGATACCCTACGATTTGTCTTTCTTAGTGCTCTACCCCAAAGTTCATTCAAAACTCTGAAAAGAAAGATTGAGCAAAAAGCTGTTTAACATCTAAAAGATGTTTTGGTTCTGAATTTTATCATGAGGACAGCTTTAGAGTTGTGTGGCAACCTGCTTTCCTGATGTCTCCCCCGCCCCACACACACACAGAGGAAGGTTCAAAGGCATGCTGCATTGATCTGGGAAAAGTAATGGACATTAAAGGTAAATGTTCCCCCACACATGCGTGCTAGTCGTTTCCGACTCTAGGGGCCGTTGCTCATCTCCGTTTCAAAGCCGAAGAGCCAGCGCTTGTCCGAGGACGTCTCCGTGGTCATGTGGCCGGCATGACTAGACGCCAAAGGCGCACGGAACACTGTTACCTTCCCACCGTAGTGGTCCCTATTTTTCTACTTGCATTTTTACGTGCTTTCGAACTGCTAGGTTGGCAGAAGCTGGGACGAGTAACAGGTGCTCACTCTGCTACGCGGCACTTAGGATTTGACCTGCCAAACTGCCGACTTTTTGATCGACAAGCTCAGCGTCCTAACCCACTGAGCCACTGCGTCCCTTAATGGAACATTACTCCTTGATATTTCACTACTATTCCTTTTTCTTGACTTCCGGTTTGTGTATAGGGCTACTGTTTACATCCTGCAATAATACAGATGAACATTAGGCATTTCTGTATTTTCTGCCCTCTAGTAGTCTGGAATGTTACAGTCCGGATATAGTACCTTAAGTTCTGATTTAGTACAAGTACTAAATACTTAGTACTTAAAGCACTACTAATGTTTTGAGCATTGACTGTCATAAGAGATGCTTCTAAAAATCAAAGTACAAATGTAATATATGTTCATTGAACCCTTTGGGAGATTGATGGTTTGGGTTTGTCAAAGGTGTTCATATGTTTAGACCGTTCTGATAGAAGGCAGTTTGTATTAAGTGTTTTGATTCCTGAGCAAAATTCTCACATTGTCCAAATTGGGGCTGATCATTTTCTGTGACATAGTTAGATTTCTTGAGTGAATCTAAATTACTATCATCTCAAGCAATCCTTTAGTAGTACTCTCAAAGATGCTGAAGAAGCAACTTGGATGAGAAGCGAAACATCTTCAAAGAAAAAGTCCAGTTGCCTCCTGAAAAAGCATCTTTGTGATAACTATGACCTGGATGACTGAGAATCTCCATAGATCTTTAGTAGTACTGTTGGGTTGGCCTGGATAATATCAATTTAATATCCCTCTCCCACTTTTTTTTTTAAAAAAAAGTTTGGATGCTTCCTTTTGTAACAGCTAAAGCTTCCTTTTTTGGTGCAAAGTATCCAGCACTAATTATAGTGGCATTATAAATTTCACAACATCCTGTTGCTAATTATAATTTATTGTTGGAAGATCTAAGGGTTGGAACCATGTAATGAAACTGGAGATAAATTTTAGAGAGAGTTTATGAGGATTAAATAGAAACATCTTTCCAGGAAATAGTTTTATTAAACATTATTTATATTAAAAAGCAGCATTCTTCTGACTTGTATCTTGTATAAGACAGCATGGGAAGGAACTACTTACTTCTAGCAGGATGGGATATGAATAGTTGGAACAAAATGGGGAATGATTAAGTGCTGAAATTGGTAAGCAGAACCAGGGTAATTTCTATGGACGTATGGGATATCTGTACTAGGGACGCGGTGGCTCAGTGGGTTAGGACGCTGAGCTTGTCGATCAGAAGGTCGGCAGTTTGGCGGGTCGAATCCCGAGTGCCGCGTAGCAGAGTGAGCGCCTGTTACTCGTCCCAGCTTCTGCCAACCTAGCAGTTCGAAAGCATGTAAAAAATGCAAGTAGAAAAATAGGGATCACTACAGTGGGAAGGTAACAGCGTTCCGTGTGCCTTTGGCGTCTAGTCATGCCGGCCACATGACCACGGAGACGTCCTCGGACAAGCGCTGGCTCTTCGGCTTTGAAACGGAGATGAGCACCGGGCCCTAGAGTTGGAAATGACTAGCACGCATGTGCGGGGGAACCTTTACCTTTACCTTTATGGGATATCTGTACAATGCTTATTAGAGGAAAAAATACAAATGTACACCCACTACCCCAAAGGGAAAAAAAACTGCTTTGTTCCAAGAACAAGTATTAATAGATTTTGTAAATTTATTAGTAGAATACATGAGCAGTATGCAGTGTTCCAGTCTGAATACCTGCCCTCTTCAGGAAGAATTGGGAAGGATTTTGTGTGAAAAGCTGGAAACACATCAGTGTTGAAAATACTAAATTTAATAGTAAGATTATGCAAGACCTTCAGGTTTGTGTGGAGCTCAAATGTTGCACTTATCTTTAATTCTTTTAATTCTTTAAATTAGCCTTGCAATCCTGGGAAAAGGTGAGCTTAGTTTAGAAATTTGCACACTTGCATATTCCAAAATACCTTTGCATCTCAAGCACTTGTGAATAGCCCAGTGAATTAGATCAATAATATGATTAGATATAATGCATCTTTCTTGGTTGATGCAGTTGACTCCAAATAAATCATCATGGCTTCTTGAGATCCTAAGCCAAAATTTACCTTAGCTTTTTTTTAACTGAATAAGCCAGGCTTTGTATCTTGAACTTTACACATCCAAAGTATGTGTTTCCTCTTCCAAAGCAAGTTGTGACATTTCTCTGTTGATGTGTGTGTGTGTCTGTGTGGGGGGGAACATTGGTGTAATGTGACTGCTTCTTGTGACTTTATTTTTCACTCTATGAGTTATCAAAACAGGGCATGTTGTAAAATAGCACCTTTTTATTTTGAAAATGTGATAGACATTTACAGTACCCAGTGCTTGGTAACTGCAGTTTGTGATCTTTGATGAATTTATATTCTAGGGTAATTCTTTCCAGGAAGTTGTGCTTGGAAAAGAATACCCACTACTTTGGCTTGACATTTTGCATTTAATCTGTTATTATTTTTTCCCCCTCTTCCATTTTGCAGCTGAGTGAACATGGCTGTAAAAGATGCTTAATGGAAGTAGCAGTTTTGTAGTCCCTTTTAAAGCAAAAATGGTTTTACTTTCCTATCCGGAAAGAAGATGAGGTGACAAGAATGTGCAAAAGATCTGCTGGACACTTTGTGGTGATATATAAAGGAGGGGAACATTATGGTTAGTTTTAGAGGTGTGCTAGTTGTACGTGGTGGCTCAGTGGTTAGGATGCTGACATTGTCGATCAGAAGGTCGGCAGTTTGGTGGGTCGAATCCTGAGTGCCGCGTAGCAGAGTGAGCGCCTGTTACTCGTCCCAGCTTCTGCCAACCTAGCAGTTCGAAAGCATGTAAAAATGCAAGTAGAAAAATAGGGACCACTACGGTGGGAAGGTAACAGCGTTCCGTGCACCCTCCACCCGCACCATCAACGGCACACGACAAGATGTGAGGGCGGAATCTTGTCCCCACTGCCTGGCTGCCATGTCCTTGGCTGCGCTGCTCCATGCGGGCTGCGCTCAGCGGCGACCCTTGGGGCTGCTGATGGGGCCACGGGGAGGCGGGGCTGAGGTGATGGTGCATGTGCCCACAGAGAGGGCTCCGAGTGCCACCTCTGGCACACGTGCCATAGGTTCGCCACCAATGGTATAATGGTTCCCCTGTCCCTCACTTTAATGCCTTATTCAAGAGCTCTATTTCATTTACCTAGAACTTTATTATTGAAATTATCCTGTGGTTTCTGAAGTTCTATGGCGGGCTTTTTAAATTACATTAAGCAGATAGAGACTTGCATTTGACATTTTCAGCAATACCTGCTAACGCTGATTTTAAACACCCATTTTATATCTTTCTTCAAGGAATCTAAATGGGTGTTGGGAATAGTTCTGAGAAGCTGCAGTATTTTCATTTCTTCCTAACCCTCTTACTCTGAATAGGCTTGACAGAGTCTGACTCAAGATAAGACGCTATGCCAGAAATGGCTAAATGCAATGTGTGCACTCAGCTGTTGTGATTCGTAGACCATGGGTTCAGTGTGTTGTGACAATTCAGAAAAATATACCTTATCAATAAATAATATGTAAGTAATCTGAACCAGGCCAGGAAGTGAATAATCCAGTTAATCTTCTCTCAAGTATAAAGTTGGATGCCTATCTCTTCCAAAGGTAAATACTGCTATTTCAGCACACTTGATATCTTAAATGGTATAATCATAGTGTGTTATAACTTTTCATATTTTCACATGAACCTTTGGTGGATATTGATTAACAATTTGATTTGATTATGTGTTAAGTTAGCATTGATACTTGTTCAGTCGCTAAGTTGCATTCAACTTTGCAACCCCATGGACCATAGTATTCCAGATCCCCCTGCCTTCCAGAGTTTGCCCAAATTCATGTTCATTGCATTGATAACACACATTAATCATCGTATCCTCCAATGTCCCCTTCTCTTTTTACCTTCAATTTTTCCCAACATCAGGATCTTTTCCAATGAGATCTCTCTCAAACTCACTTAACTGCCTTGCTTTGCAGTGAAAATGTTGGGTTTAATTATGGCTGTAAGTCAAGGGCTACCTGTACTGCAATTTTCAGTTATAATGTTGGTTGCCACACCTGTTGTCATGACTTCCCTGGTCTCCACAGGTAATTTTGGTTACTAATAGTAATTGGGAATGGGAACTCGATCACTAAGTGACACAGTTGTAAGATATAACATCAGGGGACTCTTGTCGACTTGCCATGGCAGTTTTGGAAGTCCCAGTTGCTGTCATTAGCCTAGCTACGGTGTTCCCACAGTTACCTGATCTCCATTTAAAACCTTCTGCCAGCTTCCCTGTTGATTTTGCTTGTTGGAAGTCATCAGTGAAGCTCACAAATGGTGATGACACAACTGTGTGACATGTGACATAATTGCAAGCTGGTTACCATATGCCCAAATTGGAATAATGTAATTGTGGGGAAGTTGTGATGCTTCAACTGTAAGGACAGGTGTACATAATTCTCGTTCAGCGCTGTCACAAATTTGAATGGTCGCTGAATGAGTGGATGTTAAATGAAGACTACCTGTATATTTAAACTTAGTCCTGTTTTTTTTTATTGTGCTTGTTGATTTTCGTTACTCTAGTGTACAGTTCCTCTGCATTTTCACCTGTTATTATCACACTAGTGTTTCTTCCTCCAGTTTTAAAACTTCGCAAAAATTCAAATCCAGTTTCCTTTATGAATATATTGTGTATATAGATTGGTGGGAATGAGACAGCATACAGGGGGGAGGTACAAAAACTATCCATGTGGTGTTTCAACAACAACTTGCACCTGAACATCAGCAAGACAAAAGAGATGGTGCTAGACTTCTGGAGGAAAAAAGAGGAACCTGCCCAACTTTACATGGGGGGGGGGGCAGGACTGTGTGGAGAGAGTTTCCTCCTTTAAATTTCTGGGAGTCTACGTCTGTGAAGATCTGACCTGGAAAGTTAACACAACTCAGGTGGCCCAAAAGGCCCAACAGAGACTCCACTTCCTCAGGGTCTTGCGAAAGAACAGGCTAGAACAATGGCTAATGACCTTCTTTTACCGGTCTACTATAGAGAGCGTCCCCTCGTACTGTATTGTGGTTTGCTATGCTGGTCTGACAGCCGTGGATAGGAAAGTATTATAGAGGGTGGTGAGGACAGCACAAGACATTGTGGGCTGTCCCCTGACACCACTGGATGACATCGCCAGGGCTCGTTGCCTTGGAAGAGTGAGGAAGATTCTCAGGGATGACTCACACCCTGGTTGGTATCTCTTTACTCTCCTACCATTGGGTAGGAGATATAGGAGTATAGCCAGCCGTAGCAACAGGCTGAAGAACAGCTTTTATCCACGGACTGTTAGGCTGTTGAACGGGAAATAATTTTATAAACTTTATGTATGGTTGACTTGCGAGGCCGATGTGTTGTGCAATCAGCTCACATGGTGTAATAAGATGGAGGGTTTGTTGTCACTGTGAGTTGGGGGTGGGGGCATGAAGGGAGGCTCAGCCAATCTCAATGTATACATGGTTGTACTTTGATAATAAAGGTTCATTCATTAATCCATTAATCCAAGTTTCAAATTTTGATAATCTAACCATGGGAATGCTGTAATGGTTGTAAGTATGAAAATAGTCATAAGTTGTTTCTTTATGTGCTGTTGTAACTTCGGATAGTAACTAATCAAATGGATGTCAGTCAAGGACTACCTGTATACAGTTTTGTGACTCTCCTTTGCAAAACTGGAGTCTTTTTCATCATGGTGTGTTTAGACTGGCTTTCTGGTTTATCTTTTTGTTTTGAGGACATGATATTCTCTGGGGTTCTCATTCTTCTAAGCACCTTCTAGTAGCTTGACATGATTGACACAATTGGAAGTCTTTCTGTAATCAATGAAGCCCTTATTAATTATTTGTTGTTATTGTTTGGCTTTCTGATTTATCTCCAGCATAGTAACTAGTCTTACAGACTGTCATATTTGGGAGCCAAAAACAAAACAGTACAACAATATCAGTCTCATTTGAGATGAGTGGGGAGCTTTCTGTCTTATAAAGTGTACAGAAAATTAATTTCAGCATGTCAGCAGGCCTTCATAATGCTTAGCTTTAAGAGCTGGATGTCTTGACTTATTTTCTGTGAAAGTAAATTTGCATGTAGAGGGATTACCCTAGATCAAGAAAAAATGATTGATTTTTTTTCTCTCAAAACAATAAAAAACTGCTGGCTTAAATAATTCATGATTTTTATCCACCCAGATGGGTCATGTAAAATCTTAGACAATGGTTGCAGGGCAAATTGATTTTAAATCAAGGCACATTTTCTCTTAATTTGTATATTTTCAGAACAAGAGTGCATGCTAATTGATGCTCTAGCTATTACGACGTGTGCATTAGCAATTAAATAGTGCTTATTCTCCCTTAGGAGCATGTTCTAAAATGTCTGACTGACAGGTATAAAATGTCCAAAAATTGTGAAGCCATTGAAAAATGACATTTTTCCTCCAAACGGTAGGATATGTTTCAGATAAAGTTGAAATATATGCAGTATTAGCTGTGCTACTGTAATGTAACTGATACATTCATGTTGCTTCACTGCTTCTCATTAAGTTTCTGAATCCAGTTTAAAGTGCTGGTTTTGACTAATAAAACCCCATGTAACTTGGCTTTATGGAACATCAGGAATTATCCTCTCTTAAGTGGCACACGTTTGGGCTGAAAGCTTAGGATTCTGTCCCTGTGTTGTTGGATCATCTTTTTCTGTGGTAGACCATACCTTAAACTACTGGTCCCCAACCTTTATGGCTTGGCGGACTGGCTGGGGAGAGTGTAGAGGGGATGGCTATGGGTGAGTAACAGGCGTGTGAGTGAGCATGCGCAAATGGAGCTTTGCGCCAGTGTGCGTGCCCACCGCTCACACAAATGAAGGTGGACGTGTACATACTTGCCCGCTGCTTGTAGTGGCCCATGGCCCAAGGGTTGGGGACCCCTGCCTTAAAACATGGGATGCTGTATCTTGTGCTTTTTCTGCGGGTATGTTGCAAGATTGCAAAGTCTGTATTACTTAATTGGGCATTTGCAGAAGATTTCTGTACGCTTAGTGAGGAGTTATAAATGGGCTGCCATATTATTGTTGTTCACTACAAAGATTTAAACTGAACTGACTTCTGGTTTTTTTTAAATTTCACTATAAACTGCCTGGAGCTGGGTTTGTATATAAAGATTAATAAATAAAATATGTACATTGCCCTGTTGGCAATTTTGTGAAATGTACAGAGCAATTCTGCTTATATTTATGGACAAATCAGATCTGTTATAGAGTAGTTTACACCCAGATAAGCACGTGACACATATATAACACACACAAATAAACGTTTTAGAAATAAATCCTGTTGAGTATTTTTATATAAGATTCTAGCATTGGAGCAGAGTTTTATTTCATGAGGTGCAGGATACAGTAGATATGTTGGTGAATGTCAAGTTCTTCAGCGGTTCCCAGGCAATTGAAACTGATGCCAGCAATTTATGATGGGAACTGGTTTTTGTGACCAGAAGTAGTGAGCAAAAATAGTACAGGTACTCCTCAATCCTATGATTGTAATAGAACCTGCCCATTGCAGTTGTAACTGTTGTAAAGTGGGATACCTGCATAATTGATCCAATTTTATGACCATTTTTGTAGCAGTTGTCAAATGAACCCATTGTTTGCTATGGGCTATTTCTGCTAAAAACTGGAAGTTAATGACAGACAGTTTTCAGCAAAAATGTGACAAAATGCTAAATGGCTGGACGTAAGTTAAGAACTATCAACATGAAAATTATTTTCCCCTATTTCTTCATCCTATGTTGTTAATGGAGAGAATTCATGTTTCTTGCATACTGAAAAGTCCAATGAAACAGCTTCCATAGACAGGACTGTGATTAAAGATGGATCCTCCGTTGCCCACATCTTAGTCCCCTACAAGATTGTTCCTTTGTTAGAGCAAACAAAAACACAATTAGCAACTATGTAAATGGGATTAAAAGTTATCTGAAGTTAGCAGGTATCATGAATATCTAGGGTACCTGGGATTTGAAGACATGTGCAAATTCTTGGTCAGTTTCTCCCACAGTTGATAACTCCAGGTGTGAAGGAGCTTCATTATTGGAAATCGTAATTTGTACATGTCTGGCCAGAAATAGCATTATTTGAAATAGAGTTATTTAATTTAGTAGATAATATTTTATTGAATTGTTCATACTACGCGCTTGGAATAAAATCCATTCTTAAAAACACCTCATTTTTCCAAACAATACTGTAAAGTAAAGGGCTCTTAAGTAATTTGCAAATTTTACATGTTTGATATTTGGAAACATTAAATACTCATGAGGGAAACGGTATATAATTCCTTCCATCCTTGTTATCTTTAATCAGGTTATGCAGTCTATCCAAATAATTATTGTTACTGGGCAGGTAAGTGTTTCTTCATTATACAGTATGAAAAGTATACTTTCATACGCCATAAACCCAAATATTCATAATTTCCTAATAGAGAATTGTACTTTATTTTTGAAACTCCCTTTCTGATCTCCTATCCTCTTGTACAGAAAAGCAATTATTAATTTTATAGCTTACTTTGAAAGTTTTTCCTTATGTTTTAAGAGAAGCTGTAGTTATCATTCCTGCATGTAGCAAAATTTCTCATTTTGTTTCTTCTAATTATTTCATTCTTTTCCTTTTTTTCCTGGGATTTCAACTGTTGCTTGATTGAAAGTTTCCCAGTTTATATATAACAGTTGTAAATGTGCAGTTGACTATATATATATATATATATATCAGAATCATCGCTGAATTGGATGACCCGATTAATTACATAGTTTGTAAATAAATAGATTTATTTATAGCAGATATCGCTGAATTGGATGACCCGATTAATCTACGTAATTTGTAAATAAATAGATTTATTTATAGCTGATAAAAATCATTTTCTCTTATATGATTTTGGGGGTTTTGTCCCACTGTTGAGAGCACTTTATTTAACAGGCCTTTTGGAGATGGGTTAGATTTAATCTTGTTTTAAGTAATTAAATCCAAATAAACGTTGCTTCATTCTTAAAAGTGGTTTCTTATTCTAAATTAAATAGAAAACCTGGCAAGTAAGTGGACATGATGGATTAAGAAATTCCAATATGAAAACAGTATTTTCTGAGAAATACCTGACTTAAACAAAACATTTAATTTTGTTAAAGAGCCTCTTTAAGAGCAAGCAAGTATGCAATCCATGTTGTAGATTGAACTGTTGTTGAAAATAGTTTGTTTTATTTTGGTATTTTGCAGGAGATTATGTTTCTATACCTAAGTGACCTACAGATATATGATGTACAAGGCTACATAAAATTCAGGTGAATTCCAATATTGGAATTTTTGTTGCAAAGGAATATAATATTTCTAATTGCCATTAAATTGGAGAAAATGACATCTATGGTGATTATTATGCAAATAATAAAAAAATATATAAAAACAATGGGAATTTGATTGACTCCATTAAAATCCAGTACATTAGGATTTCACTGCAGCAAATAAACATGATTTTATTCTTTTCATTCTGACCCCTGGAATCAAAATCTAATTTAATTTAAAGATCAGCGTGTGTAGCAGTTTGTATTTGCATATGTTTCTTTGATTTTGAGCTACCTACTCAGTTGAGTTAGTTTTTCACCTTATTTGAAGAAGTTTAATAATGCTGGAAGAGCAGGTTGGAATGTTTAAAGAGGACTAATGCACACAAGTATGTGTATCTTCCTTTTCGAAGAAATTCACGGCTCTGCTGCATGTCAGTCTTAACTGTGTGTGGAGTGAAAAATCTAAACTCAAAATAAGCCATGAAGTTAGAAAGCAGTTTAACCTCAAAAATCCCAGATTTAAGATACCATAACCCCGTGAAAACATGGGATGGTTATCCTGTTGTACTTACTCAGTTTCCTGTGAAAAAAGATGAGGCCACAAGGCAGCTATAAAAATCAAGAATTTCAGAATTCACTGGCACAGTTCTAGTAGGCCCAAATTTCCTTCTCAAAATACTTGCCTGTAGGGTCTGGTCTGGTCTGGTCAACCAGTCTTTCCAAATATTTCTCTCTCATTGGTCATTCAAATGAGAACAAATGTTAGCCGCACCAAAGTTATACCATAGTTTTGAAAACATTTGCATATGGGTTTAAACCTCACAGTAGTTCAAATAGTGCTATGTTTCCAATGTTGGCAACTTTAAGATAGAAGAACTTGTAATAGAGGCAAATATCTGTAGCTTGAGTGTGAAGGCTTGTTCTCCAAGCTTGTGGGTTGGATTCTGAATGTTTTGTTATCAGGCTAGGTAACATCTTCAGAAGAGTTTAGGGGATGTCAGTGTCAGTGTTCTGTTTGTAAGGGCTTCAGATGTGGGTGTGTCAAGTGAGGGTCTGTGATGGGCGCAGGTGTGAGTCTTCAGTGAGTCTTGTGATGGGTCTTGTGATGGGCCCAGGTGTGAGTCAACAGTGAGTCTTGTGATGGATCTTGTGATGGGGAGGTTACCTCAGGTTATGGCCATTGAGAGGTGAACTGCTGGTGGGGGGAACTCCCAGAATTGCCCTGCCAACGTAGTTGGATCAGGGCTTTTGATCCTTTTCACCCATTGTACCACTTTTAGGATATGGCAACATCTGAGTACCACCAGTTGCCTAGCAAGGTGTCAAAAACTTGATGACCAAAAAAAAAAAGAAAAAGGAAAAAAGTGATGAAGTACAGGTAGTCCTCGACTTACAACAGTTCGCTTATTGACTGTTTGAAGTTACAATGGCACTTAAAAAGTGTCCCCCAAGCCACAGCTGAGCAAGACACCTGCCCGCCCGTCCGGCGGCGCTCTTCCTCCTTTCCGAGGTTTTCATTGTAGTGAGCATTTCTGTTGAGGATTGGCAGCGGGGGTGGAGGTGTGTTTGGTTATTATTCCCCCCATCTGCTGGGTGCTTGCAGTAGGTTTTTGTCACTTCACATGACCCTGGGACCCTGTGACCGTCATAAATATGAATCAGTTGCCAAGCATCTGAATGTAAATCACAAGACCCTGGAGATGCTGCCACATTCCAGCTGATCGGTGCTTCTTCTGGGCTCAGCAGAAGCGCCGGGATCAGTGCCGAGCTCCAGCTGGAGCCTGGCGCTGATCCTGGCGCTTCCGCTGAGCCCTGACAGCCCTGCAGCTCCAGCCGTCTCTCGCTCAGGCTTGTGCGGTGCTGCCACTGGTTCAGCTCATTCCCCTCCCCCGCTACCACTTTTCTAGGATGGTCGCGTACCACCTGCCAGGTGCCAATGTACCACAGGTGGTACCCGTACCACTGGTTGAAAAGCCGTGGCTTAGATATTCTGAAAGAGAAGGGAGAGAGAGAGAGAGATTATAAGCTGTTGGAGAGAGCTAGTTTTTTTTTAACGAATTGGAGACTTGAAACCCCCTCCCCCCTTTTAAAATCTCCCATTACCTTTCCATGCTGCTGCTTTCTTATTGACTAAGATGTCTACCATTGTGCTGTAGAACTCACAGTGACATGGTGTGTACCATGTCATTGTACAGCTTATGTGAATTACGTTCTTATGTCCTCATCTTGCATGTGTGTCATTGTTGTTATCCCTCTCGATGCTCTTCTGTCACTGCAGTGTCCTGTGGGATAATGAACACCTTTGGAAGGAGGCTGGCAGGGATTCTGTGTTCCATAAATGGCAACCTTTGATGCATTGACGTGATTGTATATTACAAGCAGGTTGACTTGTAAGAAGATTTCATTAGGTTACTAATTGACAGGGTTTGGTAGAGCGATTTGAATGGAGCCAGCCCATGTTTGCCTATTAGGGCTGTGCAAATCATCAAAAGAGGGAATAACACGTCTTTTTAAGGCACATGCATTTGGAAGCACCTGCGTAAACCTGGAAAAGGATGCGATTGCTTGAACAGTTTGAAAAGACCTACTTTATGCGTATTCTTGCACATTTCTAAACATCTCTTTGGAATGATTTCTACAGCCCACTTATTTATCTATATAAACTAAATAATAATCTATAACTGTCATGGTGTCAAATTCTGGAAAAAAACCCTCTCTGATTCCATTACTGTTAAATATGTAATGATGCATAAATTTCTTTTTTCGCAGTTTTAAATGGGCATCCAGGTTCATCAGTTGCAGCATTCTGGTTTTTTAAGTATATGTGATTATACAAAAGTTTTATATATATATATATAGGTTTCAGTTGAACATTGGGACATTTGAAACACACAGCTATGTTTGCTCTGTTGCAAGATGTTTTATTTTTGTTACCTAAAGTTTCTATTCAATTTTCTGTTTAGTATTTTGTTCATTGAAAAGATTTGGGTAATTGTTACAGAAAATATGTTGGACATATCATAAATGGTTTGGTGAATGAATGAGAACAATTTTGCAACCAGTGCTACATATCTGTTGTTGATGGAACAGTATTGGAATGTTCTTTCATCAACAACAGATATATAGCACAACATTGGATGGAACAGCACGGCAATGTTGTGCAGCAGGGAAGTAGGTATATACTACTCCACCCTATTTTGTTAGATGTATTTTGGGGCTCTTTACAATTAAGCATCATACTGATTTAACGTGATCCTGTCGCAAACACAGCATTGTTGTAGAGCTCACAAACTTTGCTAGCATTGTTGAAAGCCTGTGTTGCTTGCTGAGCTGTGTGTGGCTATGGGAACTGAATTACCCAGGAGAGGAATAGGCTAGCAATTTCTCCCAATCCCTTTTTGTTCGTAAAATAAACAAGCATGGCTTTTGGGCATCATGTCCCTGCCAGTGTGCTAATATTACATACAGTCAGTGGAGTGGTGTAATTGGAGCTGGCTTGGGCTCTGCCAGAAAGCTTTTGGGGATCTTACTTGGTTGATGGTATTCTTCTCCAACAAGCAAATGCAATGCATGTAAACATCATGACTTACTTACTTTGAGTTGGCGGGGAGGGGGGGAGGAGCTGCCCAAAATACATGTAAAGCTTCACCTGCCTTGTGAACAGCTCTAGGGAGATATGGAGATGTTACCTAGCCTGGTAACGAAACGTTCGGAAACCGACCCACAATCTCAGAACGAACCTGTCAGAATCCATTTATATCACATTCATAAATGTATGTTTAAAACATCCCCTCCCTATGGATTCTGCCATCTCCCGAGGAAGGAGGAGCGTATGTGGATTCAGCCTGCCTTAGGTTATTTCAAAGGCCAAGGGAACCTTTTGAACTGGGGGGAACAACAGGGAGAGTTAGAGAAGAAGGCTTCTTTTACTTCTGTCTTCTTTTAATTCTGGAGAGGAAGAAGGCAATAACCGTAAAGATTCAAAGTTCCTTTTTTTTCCACGAAAGGGATGACACAAAGTAGAAGGATGGTGGCTGACCAAATGGGGTTGAGGGAAGGGGGGTTGAACTGGGTACCCTTTATAAAATTTCAATTTGTAAAACAATACAAAGTCCTGTCTTGTATTCCCACAACCAAGCATGTCCTAGTAAAGATTTCTTTTGGACTAGAACTGACTCCAAGAGTTTTCGTTTTCCTAAGACGTGGATTGGGGTGGGTCCTGACAGAACCTTCACCTTCAGATATGAATTATGTTGGATTATGCTTTTCTTTCCTAGCTGCCCTTATAGACAAATGGTGATTGTATTTCTGTCAAAACTGGATCTGTTCTTACCACCACACATAATAACTAATAGCACTTAGACTTATATACTGCTTCATAGTACTTTACAGCCCCCTTTAAGTGGTTTACAGAGTCGGCTTATTGCCCCCAACAATCTGGGTCCTCATTTTACCAACCTCGGAAGGATGGAAGGCTGAGTCAACCTTGAGCTGGTGAGAATGCAAAATGAACTATGCATGGAAAACTTTTTGATAGGAAAATGAGCAGTAGAGGATGAGGGAAGTACATCACTCTTTTTAACCTTTTTCAGTGGAGCTTTCTTGTAGTTGTGGAAGAAAAGGCTGTTGTGGGTTGAGTTTATTATTTTCTAGTGTTCTGGTTTGTGTTGTATCATGAAGCAATATCTTCATGTTTGGAGATCTTGTGTTTGCTGATGGCTGCAATTGCTCTTGTCTGATTCAAGTTTATAACCACCCTCTTTTGGAATCAGATGGGAGACAGACCGTTTTGTAGAAAGGATGACATTGTCCAGACTGTTTCCTGAAATGACAGGCAAGTATGATATATTCAAGGTGTTGCCAGATTAAAATTCTGTCTGTTGTCTCTGTACTCTGCTAAATTCGTCTGTCATTAAAAGTGCTAGGAAACATTACATGTACTTATCAACTTGCGACTGTCACTTAGTCACCATTTGAAGTTATAACAGATGTTCCCAGAGCTACCATGTTTTCCCTAAAATAAGACCCAATTGGAAAATAAGCCCTAGCATGATTTTTCAGGATGCTTGTAAGATAAGCCCACCCCAAAAATAAGCCCTAGTTAAGATTGTCAGCTACATGGACGCATTTAGTCCCGCATTTCCCCCAAAATAAGACCTAATCGGAAAATAAGCCCTAATGCATCTTTTGGAGCAAAAAATAATATGATCTGATCTTATTTTCGGAGAAACATGGTACTTGTGAGTCAGATTCAAAACTCTGCCCCCCTTCACATAATTGTATTTTGGGTACTAGGCAACTGGCCACATTTATAGCCTTTTGCAGTGTCCTGCAGTCAAGTAACTTCTATTTATGATTTTTTTTCCCCTGGAAATTGGTATTTACTTCCCATTTCTGACAAAAACCATTGGTGACAATGAATTCACTTAAGGACCTCCATTAAAAAAAGTGGTTAAATTGGCAAAACATAAAACCATAATTCTGGGCTCATTTATGGTCGTAAGTCGAAGACTGCCTCTACTTGTCCGTTTCAGCAGTAATGTTGGCCACTAAATTTTTGGGAAGAGTTTAAGAAAAGTAACAAAAGAGGTTTCAGGAGCCACAGCTAGTCTGCCCTGTCCTAAGAACCTTCACACATTGTAAGCACATCAGAATAAATTCACAGCATGACTTGGCATTTTATGGCCCTGTGGGCCACATCTGGCCACATCCAGCCCAGCCCGTGGCATTGGGCAGTGTTGATGGGGTGGAGCATCATTGGCAGCAGAGTGGCATTGGTGGGCAGGATGGTGTCAGCAGGGGCTGGGGCAGCAGGGAACAGGACATTGGCTGGCAGGCCACCGGCGGCAGTGGCCCTCCACAACATGTGGCGCCTTGGGAAAATTAATTGCCCACCCCTGACTTAGAATAAGAATTCCAATCATTGAATTTCTGAGCTTTGCAGATCCTTTTCCTAGGCTTATTTAGTTTGGGTAAGTAAATGGAAGAGGAAATAATCTTTAATGACATGGTCAGTGATAGGACTGTATGAGAAAAAAAAGAGACGAGTGAGTGAGTAGGTGAATCAGCTGTTGCCCAGATAGAGATCCTGGAGGCCTATAATAGTATTAGCTCCATAAACTGACCCTCTCATGGATGGTCATGTTCTGTAATAAGAACTTCATAGTAGCAAAGCATAGCTATTAAGTACAGCCCGTATTCTGTTGCAAATGTAGTGTGAAGTAGCATTTCAGAAATCGGAAATACCTTCTCTTTCCTTACAACTTCCAACACTTATATTCGTTTGGATTTTGATGGTAAATAATTCCAGACAGCATTCTCAAAGGGCTTTTCTTTTTACAACTTTACTAGTCACTGCTTGGAATCTATGGATGTCCAGGGTTACTATATGGCCTAGTCAGTGGTGGGTTTCAAATAATTTTAATAACAAGTTCTCTGCCTTGCCTTCCCTCCACCTTGGTCGGGTTGGGCTGCTCGGGGGGATAGGCTGGGGTGGGGGCAGGAGGTCCCAGCAGGAGCTCCTGGTTGCGGAATTGCTGGAGGCAGAACGGCAACCATCCCTCTCTTCAACCAGCCGCCCGCGAACTTGCCGAGGTCCCACGTGGCCAGACGTATCCTGGCATGGCTGGTTTCCCTCCGACCCCCTAGTCCTGGCCGTCCGGGTCTTGCATGTCTCCTTTTCCCGGGCACGACCCAGTGCAGCACCACCTCAGCTGTCGGCTGTCCGTCCATCTCAGAGGCGGCTTCTCTGAACTGCTGGCAGTGGGCGAGGTGGTGGCTGCTTTTTGTCTTCTCCGGATGGCTTCAGCAGATTCCCCCCCTCACTTGCCCACCCACCCTCTTCCCTTTCACTCTCCTTCCAACCCCTCTTCGTAGCTCTGCCCACTCCGGCAGGTGGAGTGCCGGAGCTGGAAAACATTTTTCTGCCGCCGCGGAGTTTGAGAGCTTGCCCCACCCACCACCGTTCTCGCTTCCCAAACCATTTCTAACCTTCCTTCCAGCTCCTCTCTCACTTCCTCCGCCAGCGTGTGCACTAAAAAAAAAATAATTCCAACTTCTTGTGAAAGAAGAAAGATCTCACAAAGTTGGAATTGATTGAACTTTTTTTTTTGAGTCCCACAAACTTCTTTTGTTTGTGGCATTGCCCACGGCGGTGGAGGAAATGTCGGAGGACCGCGTCAGAGCTGGAAAGAAGGTGTCGCATGGGTCTGATTGGGGGCAGGAAGCGGGGGGCGTTACTGCCACATATCAACTGGTTCTCCGAACTCTAAAGAAATTAGCTACCGGTTCTACTGAAACGGTGTGAACCGACTGAATCCCACCACTGCCCCTAGCTCTCCAGACTAATAGTAGAGCCAGATTCCTTGATATCAAGAGTTGCTCAGAGCCTATAATATGGTAATTAGTGATGCACAGGACATGATAGAGGGGAAAAAATCATTTCAGTTCTTTGATAAAAGTAACACGAGAATTTATTTCTTCACCTGCCATATATAATGGCAGAAGGTTTTGAATTGTGGAAAAATCTTGCACAAATGAGGGTGATTTCCACAGCATAATTTGCATAGAGAGTTCCCAGTTTGCATTGTTCAATTTTTTGATCAATGAGGTACTTCTTTCACACCCTTTGTAGAGAAAATTACTTGAAAAGCTTAAATTAAACTTTGAAGTGCTACACTTGCATGCTGTTCTATTTGTAGTTGGCATTCTTTCATTATTATTAATGAATTTATGGAATGGAAAATTTTCATCAGAAAAATGAAATGCTACAAAATTCACTGTTCCGTGCAGAATACTCCCATCTTCTCTTGCTATCTGCATTGTGTTCTCCAGCAGAATCACTTTGTGTAATAAAGAGCCTCCTTGGTCTAGATCAGGGGTAGGCAACCTTGGGTCTTTTATGACTTGTGGACTTCAACTCCCAGGATTCCTGAGCTAGCCATGCTGGCTCAGGAATTCTGGGAGTTGAAGTCCACGAGTCATAAAAGACCCAAGGTTGCCTACCCCTGATCTTGATCATTGTTGCTTAACCTTATTTTAAAATGTGTGGATTTGAAACTCCACACATGCTGGCTGGGAAATTCTGGGATTTGAAGTCCATACATCTTAAAATGGTCAAGAAATGCTGGGTTAGATCATAGATCTAAAATTTAAGTCATTTTCTGCATCCTGCAGTAATACTAGGTGGGTTTTGAAGTTGCACAAAATTACTTAGGGCAGAGTTCCCCACCCTTTCCAGCTTGGTGGCCTGTAAGGAAAGGGCAGAGCAGGGAAGTGTGTGTGTGTGTGGCCTGCACGTGCAAACAGGCGGTTGCATGGCGCTACTCCACGCATGCAGAAATGGCCGTGTGCACCTTGCTGGCACCCGCGCACATGCGCAGAACAAGAGAGAAAGAGAGAAAGAGATTGTTCACTGTTGGTAAATGAGGCTTGACTTAAATTGACAATCATTGTTAAAAATATATTAGTTGTGCTATTAACTTCACTGCAGAACTCTTTAGAACTGGGTACTAAAAAGAGTTGAGAACTATTGCACTGCACTGCAGTTTTGATCAGGAAGGAGATTACCTTTGGGTTGCCCAACGAACATGGCTGATTTTAGATTTGTTATTTATTTAAATGTTTTATATACCATCTTTACAGGACAATCCTTTTCAAAGAAGCTTCATAAAATAGACATTTAAACAAGAGCCTTGGTGGAGCAGTGGGCTAATGCCTCCTTAAGTAACACCAGCTGCCTGCAATTAGTGCAGGTTCGCATCCCACTAGGCTCAAGGTTGACTCAGCCTTCCATCCTTCCGAGGTAGGTAAAGTGAGGACCCAGATTGTTGGGGGCAATAAGCTGACTTTGTAATAATGCCGCTTGGCGGGGGCCGAAAGCCCTAATAAGCAGGCATATACATAGAATGAAGGCTATTGCTAAGCACATTGGTTTGTGCTTAAATTGTAAGCCGCCCTGAGTCTTCGGAGAAAGGCGGGATATAAATGGGATTAAAATAAAAAATAATAAATAAATAAATAAATAAACAAAAATGTCAGCACAATAAAGCATTAAAAGAAGAGGCAGTCTTTGAGTCCAAACATACTAAAAAGAGAGAAATGGACAAAGCTATGAGCATGCAGCACTATAAAGGTCAGCTTAATAGTTTTAAAATTCCAGTAGAAGGAATTCGTAGGAGATCTCAGTTGCAAGTATGAATGAATGTTGAAAAATCTGGTTGTTTTCACTGTGTAGGCAAAATTCCTTCCTCTTGAGTGGTTGCAGAAAGTTGGTGAAATATTTTTTCTGGCTGGAGATGCCCTCTTGTTTATATAGCAGTGTGTGATCTGGGAGTCCTACAGGATCCAACTTTGATGTTGAATAGCTATGTAACATCTGTGTGAAATAGTCCTTTTTAGAAGGATACTTGATTTCAAAGTCACCTGTGCTGATTTAATCCATTTGTTTTTATTTATCAGCTCCCTCACATAGCCGATAACTTCACGTTAGAGTATAATGAACTGTTCGTTGAATAGTTTGAAGATAGTCTGGAAATTATACCTGATTAATAACGCAATTACAAAGGTGGTGACTCTTGAACGTCCTATTCCTATGTAATCCCCACCTCAAAAATACTTCACCAGTGTCCCTACAACCCCAGTTCATATTGTGTTCAATAGTGTAGAATGGCTGACTTGGCTTCATGCCCAAGCTACTTATAAAATCACCTGCTCCCATCAAGGGGATTTTGCTGTAGATAGATTTCACATCCATGGTTACTTCTGCTTTCTTAATAGCAGGGCCCATGTTGTGAAAGAGATTGCTAATGGAGTTGAACCCCAAAAAGCATTCCTCTTTCAGCTTAAGAAGTAACTCAGTGCTGAGATTTAACCAGGCCTTTCAATTCTGTCATTTGATGTTTTAATTTTTAACACTTTAATTATTTTAAACTGTATTTTAATAATGTTTTAAGGTTTGTTTTAATTATGTTCCTCTCTTTTAATTGCATTTCAGTAATCCACTGTGAGCTGTTAGGAGTGGGCGGTATACAAAACTCTTAAATGCTGTAGCTTTTTCTAAAGTATTTGACTGTAAGGCAACTTAATCAAGCCTAAATGCCACCTCTGTGCCACCTTTCAATTCACCGCACAGTTTAGGCATTTGTTTAGCAAATGAAGACAGGATCCTACGGTTGTTTTAAATTAGGATCGGATTATTTTGATAAAAGTCAGCCCATCTCAGTGGGAGGTTTTGCTTGATGTTTGTGAAAATTAACCGATGTTTTAATTAATATGCTTTAGCAAAAAAGGAGACGTCTCCTAAGAAGAGCTATGCTTTGAGATACACTTAAGTTCCTGCAAAAATTATTTTCAAAGAATAAATGTACTTCTGACCTTTAGGAACAGGATGCAGTTAGGGGAAACCGTGGTTCCATATGTTATTTTCATACCAAAAGCTCAGTTAATATCGTGCACTAGGCTGAGTTGTATTTCAGGATCACCTCGGGATCCTCTTGTACAACTGCACCATATCGCAACTCACCTTCAGCTGCTTCCTCTTCTTTTGTTGAAAGATTGATCCTAGATAAATCCTTCCCAGATCTGATATTCTAAGAATTGGTAATGTGTTATTTATTAAATATGCGTTTATACATTATCACACTTTGCAGACTTATTCTGTTATCACACTTTGCAGACTTATTAAGTAGCAAGATTTGAGATAATTGTGTAAATGTGTCCTGTACTACACTTAGTGCTTCTAATCCAGGGACAGCTGGGATCAAGAAGCGTTCCTAAATTGTGCTTCCTGGACAAGTGCAACTTTATCCCAAACAGGCCATATCATAAAATGGGTTCCTAATAAATGCATGGTTGTGTTCTGTGGCATAAGTGGAATTTGAGGAGATAAGGAGACAGCACACCAGTTGTGATTTTATTCATGGCTTGGAAAAAATATATATTTTCCCATGACTGGGAAAGAATAAGTGTGTTTCTCTTAGGGCATTTAAAGTGGCATTAAGTGTTGGATTAGCAACAAATATGACTAATTGGAATACAATTCAAGTCTTCAAAGAGAAAGGAATAAAACCTGCTATGGTTCATAGTGCTTTTAAAAAGATACTCATATTCTACACAGAGTATTGTATAATAGAAATGAAAGACTATTTCAGAGGCTCCAGAAATGTGACAATTAATTTTGAATTAATGTAGTCATAGTTTTTATGCACCTTCATTATTCTTTGCTAAACCTTAAAAGCATATTTTTGGAAGGACAGAAAAATGAAAACATGCCCACTGTTTACCAGGATTCTTAGTTAGCACTGGTGTTAATTAGTTCCTCTCCCCATGTCAGGTATTTGTTTAGAAGCATTTAACAGCCGGCTTAATTAAGAAGTTTACTTATCCTGGTGAAACAAAGAGAAAACCAAATTCTGCAAGTATAAGCTTGATAGCTCTATACATGTAGTCCTTAACTTATAAATCATTCAGTCACTGTTCAAAGTTACAATGGCACTGAAAAAAGTGACTTAAGACCATTTTTCACACTTGCGACTGTTGCAGCATGACCCATGGTCATGTGATTGAAATTTGGATGCATGGGAACTGGTTCATATTTATTTATAATGGTTGTAGTGTCCTGGGGTCACGTGATCACCTAGTGCAACCTTCTGACAAGCAAAGTCAACAGGGAAGCCAGCTTTCCTTAATAGCCATGTTAACTAACTTAACAACTGCAGTGATTCACTTAACAACTGTGACAAGAAAGGTCATAAACTGGGGCATAGCTCACTTAACAACTGCTCGGAAACGGCACACAACCGTGTCTTAAAGCCCTTTTAGTTGGTTCTGGGTGTTTGGAAAACAGTCCTTGACTTGCCACACCCAAAGCAAGTGTAGTAGTCAAACTCAGAATATGTTGATAGTCATGTCCTGAGGCCTTATTCCAAAAATAGATTGCACTAGATTGTGATGAGGGACGCGGTGGCTCAGTGGGTTAGGACGCTGAGCTTGTCGATCAAAAGGTCGGCAGTTTGGCGGGTCGAATCCCGAGTGCCGTGTAGCAGAGTGAGCGCCTGTTACTCGTCCCAGCTTCTGCCAACCTAGCAGTTCGAAAGCACGTAAAAAATGCAAGTAGAAAAATAGGGACTACTCCGGTGGGAAGGTAACAGCGTTCCGCGTGCCTTTGGCGTCTAGTCATGCCGGCCACATGACCACGGAGACGTCCTCGGACAAGCGCTGGCTCTTCGGCTTTGAAACGGAGATGAGCACCGGCCCCTAGAGTCAGAAACGTCTAGCACGCATGTGCGGGGGAACCTTTACCTTTACCTTTAGATTGTGATGACCTATTAAAAAGTCTGTGCTTGATTGTGATGCTCCATTAAAAGTGTTTGATAAGGTCCTTAAGGACCTGCAGAAGATTTTACAAAATTTGATTGAGAAGGAATGGGAAAAATAGCAATAATAATGAGCTATTTTTAGTGTCAAATAAATATACATTTAAATTTAGTTCCCGTCTTGATCTCTACCCATTCCCCTGCACTCTGTTCATTGACCAGGTATAACCGTAATGGGTTGTGTGGTTATGATGGAGATTGAGTGACTTCCCATCTGTTCCTAAGCTGTGGTTTCTTTAGCCAGTTTTGAACCAAGTAAAACTGTCTTGAGTGTTGATGTAACATGCTAAACCCAAACCAGACAAATCACACTACTGAAGTCGGTTCAGCTCAGGCTTTGTCATAAGACCAGCATGGGGGGGCGCGTTACTCTGTTTTTGTTTATAATTGTTTTGCCATCCGGAGCCATGCATATGAGATGAGAAATGCATGTATTAGATAAATGAATATATCTGAAACATGGAATCTGATTTTGGTCTGATTTTACCAGACAAGATGTGGGTGAACAAGGGCATTACATTACTGAAATGAACCATCTGATTCTTTGACTTTCATGAACCTGCTTGCAGAATTCACACATCTCCAACCAGACTTTTACACTGTCTTACTTTCTTGTAGACGGGAAAAGTTTATCTTGGGTTACTTACTGATCCAAAACAAGAAATTTTCTTTTTTTCTTTTCCCCTATGGGGAAAGGGAATGGGCCCTTGTGAGGAATTTAACAGTCTGCTAGCTTTGTGGGTCAGAGGTTCTTGTGTTTGAGGTGAAAGGAACAATGATGAAAGGCTAACATTTAGAATACTGAGGTCAATGAACTGCCTTCACATGAAAATTTGCATTGAACTCTTCTCTTCTCTTCTCTTCTCTTCTCTTCTCTTCTCTTCTCTTCTCTTCTCTTCTCTCCTCTCCTCTCCTCTCCTCTCCTCTCCTCTCCTCTCCTCTCCTCTCCTCTCCTCTCCTCTCCTCCCCTCCCCTCCCCTCCCCTCCCCTCCCCTCCCCTCCCCTTCTCTTCCCCCTTCTCTTCCCTTTCTTTCTCCCACCTCCATCATTTCAGCTGTGGCTTTCAGACTACTGTTACAATTTCAAATGTTCTCACCCCACTGTATCATTTATATTGCCTTTGATTTTCTTAAATATTTAAGGGCGAAGCAGGTTTTTACACTGGGATAGCATTTCCCATGACATCCTCATGTGGTTGGTACCATCTGTTTTCTTACTCTCTAGACTTTTCTCTCTGGGTAAAGCACACACTGAGATTCCACTGCCGTGATGATGCATTTTATAGCTGTGAGGCCTCTGCCAACAAACCACATTAAGTTTGAAGGCTTAGCTGAACACGTAGGTTTGCTTTGAAAGATTGCCTTGTGCAGCATTAAGGATGTAGTGCCAACCATGTAGCAGGTCCTGTGATGCACCCTACTTGTGTTCTTAAATTAATAATCATGGATGCCAGTCAGCATCTGCTACTTATGTTATTCCCATTTCTGGAATTAGCCCCAGTTCAGTCCCTGTAATTACCAAGCTTGGTAGGAAAAAAAATCTGCTGTAGTTCTGGGAAAGCACTTCCACTGTTGTAGTAGGCGATAATGGTTTACACAACAACATTTTATGTGTCTTTTCATTTTTGAGTTTTAAAAAAAATACAGTTTGATTTTGTGACTTAAATTGTTTGTGCCAGAAGTCCACTTTCAATGTTTTCACTTTTCAGCATAGCCCTAATTTTGCTAAATATCAGATGAAAATACATGACCTCATCAAAATCCTTTGTGGTTTGACCATGATAGCTCCTTATTTTATTTACTTTTGGTACTGTTGCTAAGGTCATCTGAAAAAATAATAATTTCTGCAGTTGCCAAAACTAATTGCCATAAGTGGATATTAGTGCAGGATATTCTTCGTTCAAGTTCTCCATTCCAGCCATTATATCATAGACGTTAATGCGTGCAGTTTTTCTGTAGGAAGCAGAATTGGTTATGCTTTGAGGTCCTTGCTGTGAGCTGAGTTTGATGTTTTCTTGAAGACATTTCATTACCAAACTAGATAGCATCATCAGTGCACCTAGAATTGGTTAAAGGAATCGTCACATAGGAAATATTGCAGGTTCTTGTTCTGAAATGGTTAATGAAATGAATTGCCTTCTCTCTTCTCATTGTTGAACTTCAACTTCTCATATCCAGAGGCATTGTTTTGGTGTTGCATTTACTGAAGTAGTTGGGACAGTAACATAAAACGGAAGGGAACTGTGCCATGCCAAGGTTTTCCCTTTTACATTTCTTTAAAAAGGGATAGAGTTTTCTATTAAATTGTGAAATCATGGGGTGGGTGGTCAGTGACATAAAAGTATCTTGGCCTACATTGTTTGGGAATGTGATATGGATATGGGAATATTTGTTCTCTCTGATTGAATTCGCTGCTGCTTGATAAATAGAGACTGCTGTATCATCAATGCTGTAAATGAATATAATGCGAAGATATCAATGGCATAGAATGAAATACTTTAGAAATGTAGAAAATAGAACAGGAAAGGTTGGCAAAGGCTAAAAGTGTACAATGTTTTGGGTTCACTTCCAAAATGCTGTGGAGTATGTGGGAACATAAGCATAATGCCTGTTGGCAAGTATTTAAAGCAACACTGTTTTTTGGGTAGCAGTATTTTGCAATATATCCCAGCCAAAAATGTCATTTGTGTTCTATGGAATTTTTCTCAAGCATCCCAAATCTAGGGGGTCACATTTAATGGTTTTTTTAAAACATGGGATGGGATTTTCTTTGTTGCCTTATCTTGAAAAAAGCTAAGCAAGTTTGTACCTAGTTAAAATGAGAGAACACCAGGATATCCCTAGGCTATAGACTTGATTTGGGAATGAAAAAAGCTTCCTAAAGAAGGCAGTGGTAAAACACTTCAATGCTTTGGTAAGAAAGCAGCACAGCCATTGAATTGAACTCCACAATATTGCATTTCGGGCTGTGTACTTTTCATGTTTGTTTGCCCTGAAATGGTTAAAATTGCCATCAGTTTCCTGCAGTTGCATCCCAGAGTCATAAAAAAAGAGAGTTGGGCTGTATGTGCCCTTAGGAAGCAGAGTTAACCTCTGATATTAAAATTTGGGCAAGTTTTATTTTTGGAAGAAAGTAGGAAATCTTAAGCATTCTGATACTTCCCTCCCCATACCTTGCATAAACGTAAAGGTTTCCCTTATCCAGTCAAATCTGAATCCAGGGGGTGCTGCTCATATCTGTATCTTAGCTGAGGGAACCAGCATAGTCCGAAGACATTTCTGTGGTCATGTGGCCCGCATGATTATACTCCGAGATGCACAGAACTCTTGTTACCTTCCCACCAAAATGGTACCTATTTATCTACTGGCATTTGCGTGCTTTCAAATAGCTAGGTGGGCAGGAGCTGGGGCAATAACGGGAGCTCACCCCGTAGTGCAGCGCTCAGGTTGCGAACCTGGGCTGTCTGCTGTCTAGCTCTTCTTGCGTAGGAGGATATGTTTAAGTACATTTTGATATGGCGTTCAATGTCTGTTTGTCAAATAATACCCAGACAGTAGATTGAAACAGGCACATCTATAAATTGGAATACAGTTATTACAGTTACGATTCTCGTATCTGTTTCTAACTTTTGGCTCCATTCTCTTAATTGTGGATTGTTTGAATGACTCCAGGTGTTGGAGATACTTGGAATCCAGTACCAGAAATTGATAAACCTGCAAGGTGGTTAATACACCCAACTCAGCCTAATTTTTTCTTATTCAATCGTACCAAGTGCCTTGCAGCTTTTTCAACTCTGATTTAAATGTTAGTTACCTAGGCTCCTGGAGATGGTTGTAGACCCAGCCCAAACAAACAAAGAAAAAACCAAGTCCAGTTGCCTTTTGGGGAAAAATAAGAAAAAAAATATTTTTGGGACAATCATCACCAAGATGACTGAGAATCTCCATAGGCACAGTGCCCAAGACTCTGCCCCACACAATTGAAACCAAAGCTTTCTTGACAGATGGCTGTGCAACATCTGTTTGAAGACATCTTGCCAACCCCTCTCTAGTTTCAATGCAACCTTGGGTCTTTTTGCCCTTTAAACTGAAGACTCTCTGATAAAAATACACCTGAAAGTAAGAAAAGACAGATAAAATGAAACTCAAAAAGAGAAGGGGAGGTTAGGCATGGGGGAGGAGAGATACTAAAATTGTAGGAAGTGTGAGACCATATTAATCAAAATAAGACTGTTACAGTGGTTTGAAATTTAACACTTAAAACTTCCTTTTCTAACAATATTATTTCCAATTCTGTTTCTTGACAGCTGTGGCTCAGTGAAGTGTTTAAAAAATGATAGCTGGACATTTTTATTGAGAACAGTAATTTGCACTAGTTTTCCTCAACCTCAGCATAGTCTTCTGAGAGTCTATGTGTCAACTCCAAACTCAGCAAGGACCGTGCCATGTTAGCTTGGAAATTCTGAGAGTTTTAAGTCCGCATACCTAAAGAATAACCCAGATGGAGAAAGCTAGCTTAGAACCTGAGTAGTGAGTGGTATTTTACTAATTCATTACCCCAAATATATTTGCCTGTTTGTCTCCATTTTGGCTGTTGAAAATATTCTTAATCCTATATAGAACACCGTCAGTTCATAAACAACTGTATAAAGGATGCATATTTTGTTACATTTATTCTTTAAGAAGATAAGGAAAGTTTGATGTGATACAGCCATTTTCTTTTGGCAGAAATACATGTAAGTGTGTACACGTGCATGTGTAGAGTTTAAAGAGAAGCAAGAACTAATTGGAACTGGCGAGTTGTTGGATTATAGTCAAGTTAAGTAAGGCATTTGTATGCATTTGCCTGTTTCGACTATACAGATCATTAATGAACGTGTTGGAATATTGCTGCTTCTATTACAGATATCTAGGAACCCTGATGTTTTTACCACTCTCTAGTGCTTTGAGGCACAGTAGAGCTTAAATCTGAACCCATTATGTAGTTTTAGGTTGGCAGTAGCAGGGACAAGCAGTCCAGGTCTCTTGTCACCCACTTTCCATTCCCACCACCAAGATTTTAGAGGGTTTTTTTTAAAAAAAGAAGAAAAAGAAATGGTTTATGCTGTTTCCAGTATTTGGTGATCTGTAAAATATCCCATTAGAGGTAATAATTGGGAGTGCAGACCCTTTTCAGAATTATTTTCCTATCTCTGTATGCTGCCAAAGATCTGATGCTTGTTTATTATAATACTATATATGCAGGTACAGGGACGCCGTGGCTCAGTGGGTTAGGACGCTGAGCCTGTCAATCAGAAGGTCGGCAGTTTGGCGGGTCGAATCCCGAGTGCCGCGTAGCAGAGTGAGCGCCTGTTACTCGTCCCAGCTTTTGCCAACCTAGCAGTTCGAAAGCACGTAAAAATGCAAGAAGAAAAATAGGGACCACTACGGTGGGAAGGTAACAGCGTTCCGTGCGCCTTTGGCGTCCAGTCATGCTGGCCACATGACCACGGAAACGTCCTCGGACAAGCGCTGGCTCTTCGGGTTTGAAACGGAGATGAGCACCGGCCCCTAGAGTCGGAAATGACTAGCATGGGTGTGCGGGGGAACCTTTACCTTTTATATGCAGGTAGAGAGAAGCAAGGCCTTTGTGTTCAGGGAAGCTTCCAATTTTACACGTACAGGTAGTCCATGTCTTACGACCACAAGCGAGTCCAAAATTTTTGTTGCTAAGCAAGACAGAAGTGAGTTTTACCCCATTTTTACGACCTTTCTTGCCACAGTTTTTAAGTGAATCACTGCAGTTTTTACCTTAGTAACACAGTTGCTAAGTGAATCTGGACTTTGCTTGTCGGAAGGCCACAAAAGCTGATTGCATGACCCTGGAATACTGCAAGTGTCATAAATGCATACCAGTTGCTAACCCTCTGAATTTTGATGAGGTGACCGTGGGGGTGCTGCAACAGTTGTAAATGTGAAATATGGTCATAAATCATTTTGTTTTTCCCCCGTAGCGTTGTAACTTTGAGTGGTCACTGAATCAAAGGTTGCAAGTCAAGAGATTATCTGTATTACACATTTAGAATCCTTAATATTCTTTCTTTTCTTTGAGGGATGTTGCCTGTGACTTTACAGTTGGTTTTCTGACTGTTAAATGGGGAAGTCCTTGGAGAGGGCCAGTGATGTTAAGGTATCTTGGTGAAAGTTATTTGGAAACGTAGTGCTGATACGGGAATATCTGAACCAACTGGTTGAATTCAGTGTTGCTTGATAGAGGCTGTTGTATCATGAAATACTTTAGAAATGGAAAGAATGGAATAAGGAAGATTGCCAAAACCTAAAACTGTTCAGTTTTGGATTCGCTTAGGAGTAAGTAGAGAATGTAAGCATAATACTTAACTGCAACTTTTTAAAGCAGCTGTTTTTTGATAGGGAAGATTTGCTACATGGCCAAGCGCCCCCCCCTTAAAAAAAGCTAGTTATATCAGACATCCCAAAGCTGGTATCGTTCAGAAGTATTAGAATTTTAGTTCACAGAATTTATTTGTTAAATTTATCTTGCAGTGGGGCTACTCACCAGCAAGCATAATGTCTGGTATTTTCAAAGTTCGCTGCCAAAATTTTCTAGGGGATATTAAATCAGAGAACAGTGTTTTCAGCCCTATGTGTAAGTTTTCAACGCTTGGTTTTACTTCTGTGAATTCTCTCTCATCAATTCAGAAAAGATTCCTAAGGCAAAACAATATTAAATACATTATCTTTAAAGCTGATCTAAAATTCCGAGGGCCATTCATTTGTATGATTTGATCATTACTATCTTTTTTGAAGTAGTAATCTAATGCGTATTTGTTTACCAAATTAGCTTGCCACTGCGATCACAAGACTCTTGGCAACTAATGAGGTATAAAAATACAGTTAATATAAAACCTAAAGAAAGTGAGTGAAACCTGGCCTCAGAAGCTTTGTCTTTAGCCTGTTTTGGAACAACAGGCTATTGGAGGCAAATAGATCTCTAGTGGACGGTCATTCCAGAGGTCATTCCAGAGGACATCTCTGACAACAGGTTCTCAGTTTGCTTCCCCCAGCGCCCCTCTCTCCCGATAGACAAATTACTCATGCCATCCAGGTGATAAGTCAACAAGATGGCCTTACCCAAAAGGTAATTTGCCTTCTGGAAAAGGTCCACTGGATGATATGCCGATGAAGTAAGAAAGCAGAAGTACGATAGTCCTCAATTAATGATCATTTGCTCAATGACTGTTTGAAAATACGATGGCCCTGAACAAGGAGACTTACAGCCGATCTTCCAAGTTGTAGCTGTGGCAGCATCCCTTCAGTGATATGATTGTGACTTGAGTGCTTGGTAGCTGGCTCGCAGTTATGATGGTCGCAGTGTCCCATGGTCAAATGATCATCATTTAGGCCTTCACTCTTGACTTCAATAGGGAAACTAACAAGAGATTGCAAATTGTTGACCATATGACATCATGCTTAGTGACTACAACTGGAATTGCCTTTTGTAAGTTGGTGTGATGTGATGTGACATTTTATGAACTATTTTAAAGACAGAGGTTTTGATTCCAATTACCAGCTACCTGTACTTATGTTTCATCTTTGTTACTACAGAATAGGCCTGAGTTTGACCATGTTTTTGTGCTCCGTCGAATCAGATTCATAGAATTGTTCACTATAGTGCAATTATTTAATGAAATACAATAATGCAACATAATATAATATGGCCAAGTAAATGTATGGGAAAATCTCTTAATGGCAAACATACAAACGTTATGTTGATTTATGCTCCAAAAAAGTAGAATTTCATTGTTTAAAGGAACTTTGGTTATATAGGGCATGGGAAATTGGTAACAGAATTATTTTGAGAAATTGGACAATCACTGTTATTCCAGACATTAAGGATTAGATTCAATACATGTGCAATTTATCCATTTTTGGAAAGACAATTTTTTAAAATTAAAAAAAGGAAGCAATATGTTTCCCTTTGGCACAGATGTCATGAAATTCTACAATAATTGAGGTTTTTTTTTTAATTAGAAAATTTTGTATTCTGTTTAATACATGATAGACAGATGATATGCCTCATTGGTTCATACTCCTTTGTTTTGTTTACTATTGTTATTAATTACATTTTCTGTTTTTATTTTATTGCACAGGTTTTGTGTTTTCTGTTCTTTGTCTACTTTTTGTAGTTCTGCAATTTTTAAAGAACTTTTTATCAAAGCAATAAAACTCCTTGAAAATTGAAATATACTTTTGAAGAAGATAACAATACTAATAGCGTTTAGGCTTATATACTGGTCCCAGAGTGTTTACAGCACTCTTTGGATGGTTTACAATGTTGAAGTATTATTTTCATATTGTCCCCAACAATCCTCATTTTACCGACCTTGGAAGGATAGAAGACTGAGTCAACCATCAGGATTGAACACCAGGCTGTTTGCCTGCCATACTTTATTCTAATTACTGTGCTGCCAAGGTTCTTTGCACTTGTGAGATACATGCAGTGGAAGGACTTTTCCTATTTTTAAAGTAGAATGTGCAACAATTGAGAATTGTACATTTGTACGAGCACTTCCTGGAGATATGAAATTCCTTGAATTGAGGCGTGCAGTGTTTGAGGACATAGGTTTGCAGGAACCGTACCTGATACCAGTTATTCTGGGATTCAGGTGAAACAAAATCTCAATGGGGCAAGTAAGGAAAGGTTGGTCCATGTAGCCCCCCACTCTCCCTTCCTCTAGAACTGCCAGAACAGAGCGCCACACCAACCCACACGTCCCATGACCTTCCCAGCCCTAAGCTACCTGTTAGGTAACAGGCATGTTTTTATTGAAATACTATACATGCGTAGTGTCCAATCATGTATCAATTATGGAGTGATCTTTATAATAAAGCTTTATCTGCAAAAGTGAAGCAAAAAAGCTTTGTCTTTTGTGCATATGGTCACAATCTGTGGTATCTTCTTGATTTTTTTAAAGGCAACAACAGAGAAAATTTACTGACTGCTAGACCACCAGGCACTGCCTCCAATTACTGCTTTACCTTGGTGTTGTGGAAGATACCAAGGAAGTCTTCTAAAATGGATTGGAGCCCTTTCAGTGTGTTGAAATATAAATCCCAAAGTATGGTCAAGGCAGTTGGTGAGGATATAATCAAAGACATCTAGTTGGTGAACAGCTGGAATACATTGTCAGCTCATGCGAGATGCAGGATATGCTGCTGAATTCTCCTTTTGGTATAAAGTGAATGGAGAATATATTGTAGAACAGGGCTTTTCAATCTTTTCACCCATTGTACCACTTTTAGGATATGGCAACATCCGAGTACCACCAGTCGCCTAGCAAGTTGTCAAAAACTTGATGACCCCCCCCAAAAAAAAAACGCACAGGAAAAAAGTAATGAAGTACAGGTAGTCCTCGACTTACAACAGTTCGCTCAGTGACTATTCGAAGTTACAATGGCACTGAAAAAATGAATCAGTTGCCAAGCATCTGAATGTCAATCACAAGATCCTGGAGATGCTGCAACATTCCAGCTGATCGGTGCTTCTTCTGGGCTCAGCAGAAGCCCCAGGATCAGCGCTGAGCTCCAGCTGGAGCCTGGCGCTTCCACTGAACCCTGACAGCCCTGAAGAAGCGCTGAGCCTGGCGCTTCCGCTGAGCCCTGACAGCCCTGCAGCTCCAGCCATCTCTCATAGTGCTGCCACCAGTTTAGCTCATTCCCCTCCCCCGCCACCACTTTACTAGGATGGTCGCGTACCACCTGCCAGGTGCCAATGTACCACAGGTGGTATCCGTACCACTGGTTGAAAAGCACTGTTCTAGAACATATGAGCGCTCCTAAAAACCTGTATGGAGGAAAGGGAGAGCAGGCATGGGAAAGATGGCAAGCCAGTGGGATGTGCCAGACTGAGATTGGGGAAAAGGAGAATGAGGAAAATGATAGGAAGATTTGGTGGTGGGAAAGGATATAAGCATGATCAACTCATAATAAGCTTCCCCTTCTCGGAGCAAAGGGTTGCTTTATTTGAAACCGGAAACATCCGTAATTCTGATAAACTATCATTGGCCTGAAGCACCAGAACATAATTCTCAAAAAGCGGTGGTTTGTTCCATGTACCTGTGTTTCTTTTCTGTGCACTCTTTGACACCAGGCGAAAAACAAGTCACCTCTTCAAGAGAGAGGTCACGTCTGTAAAACTTCTCAGATTCAATTCCTTGATATTTCTAGTTGTCAGTGTAGGGAAGACCTTTCATTTCTTCAGTTCCTGGTGTTTACTCTCTTGGATTTTCTTTTTGGGATATCTGTGGTGGTGGAAGGAAAATGATAAGAGTAGAATTAAGCCGTTATGGGAAGATGTGGGCAGCATACATCAGGTTTGCTTCTTCCTTTCTCCCATCAGCCACTGTTGGTACTGGCATCCTTGGGTTTTCCCAGCTTGTTCTCCTACCTACCTCAAAACATTTTGTGCAAAATAGCTTTTTTTCATGCAAGGACCAAGAGATGTGAAACATGTATTGTTACTGAGGCATAAGAGTATCTAAATCAGCTGAGAATGGTTTGTACATTCCTTTCTTGGTGTAAAAAGGTAAGTGGTGAAAAAAATGAACTAAGAATTCTAATGCAAGAATTAGCAAACCAGACACAAAAATGTAAACAAATATTAGATAATAGATGTGGGTGTTTCAGAGTAGATGCAATTAGTATTTTTGAGTGTGATGTCCTGGGTTTCTAGAAAAGGTGAGTAGAGTCTACTACTACTATTATTACTGCTACTATTAGTACTAAGATACTGTGGGCCACCTGGTTAACTGCTGTGAGAAAATCGCACAGACCGACTACAAACAATGGCACAACAAAGTAGCAACAGTGGTGCATTGGAAGATCTGCAAAAAAATATCATTTGCCTCCATGCAAGAACTGGTGGGACCATAAAATGGAGACGGTCATAGAAAACGAAGAAGCTAAAATGCTCTGGGACTTCAGAATTCAAGCAAACAGGCAGCTTGTTTATAGTATGCCTCATGTAACATTGGAAAGAAGAATGTCTGGTTTTATTGAAGTTGCTTATACCAAGTGATGCTAGGATTGAGGGAAAAAAATGGAAAATTTGTAAAATACCTGGAATTGCAGATTAAGGTTAAACACTGAGGGGAAAATAAATATACTGTTATACCAATTGTGATTGGAGCCCTGGGAGTGACAACTAAAGGATTTCCTTGATATTTGAAAATTTTGAATTTATCGGACCTGAACACTCTTCATTTTTTACAAAAAACCCACCTTGCTAGGAACTCCCTTTATCTTTAAAGGTAAAGTTAAAGGTTCCCCCGCACATGTGTGCTAGTCGTTTCCAACTCTAGGGGCAGGTGCTCATCTCCGGTTCAAAGCCGAAGAGCCAGCACTTGTCCAAGGACGTCTCCGTTGTCATGTGGCCGGCATGACTAGATGCCAAAGGCGCACGGAACGCTGTTACCTTCCCACTGTAGTGGTCCCTATTTTTTTACTTGCATTTTTACGTGCTTTCGAACTGCTAGGTTGGCAGAAGCTGGGACGAGTAACAGGAGCTCACTCTGTTACGCGGCACTTGGGATTCGACCCACCAAACTGCCGACCTTCAGATTGACAAGCTCAGCGTCCTAACCCACTGAGCCACTGCGTCCCACCTCCCTTTATCTTTAGGCGCTCCCTTAGTAATTCTTAGGTTCTTGGCTAGGATTAAATTAAATTCTAACAGTTGCAGACTGTGAATCTTAACAGCAAATTACTCATAATAATAGTAATAATGGCAATTTAGGGAAGAAGTTAACCTTGATTTTTGTCTCCCCCCTCATTATTTGTCAAGCCCAGATATTTAAACTTCAGTGAGAATTAAAGGGTGTGCTCCATTTTTGCAGCTTTGCAAATTGATCAGCAAAGCATAGAAAATGTTTGTTGTCATTGTGTATGAGGAACTCCGTTTTGAGCCTCAGACTGAACTGCTCCACCTATTTCCTTTTGAGGTTTTGCTGCAATAAATGTTAGTGAAATAACAGATGTAGAGAGTTCACAATAGGATGAGGTCCATTTTCTGATAATACTGCACCTGCTATACATGTATCCCTATTACCTTCTAGGAAACACAGATTTTAATTTAGTTAACAATATTCTTGTGTTAAACTGTCCTGCCTTCTTTTTAAATAAGTAGGCTAACATGAGATTTTCAGTATATAACTATTATTTTTAAAACCTATAATTTGAGCTCTATGTAACACAAGCTGGAAAGACTTGGCATGTCTCATAGGAGCCTTTTCTGCATAGTTTACTAACAATTGAGAAGAGTTATTTTTGTAAATTTGTAAAACTGCTGTCTAGCTGACCCTTTGGAGAAGACTCAAACAACCAGGAAAATTTACCAGTGTACATTAATTCTAGGCAAATGGGAATCATATTGTGAATAATACTCAGAGACCATCTGCCCATATCTTAATTTTTACTGTACTATCATAGCTTGTAATGCTAAATCTATTAGGAAAAATGAGAAGGTCAAAATGCAGCTTTTTGAAAATCTATGGGCAAACCTGCGGTGTATTTGTAATTCTACACTTCTGAATGAGGATGCAGTGTTGAGAAGAGGTAGCTGATATTGAATTGATATAACTAAACATGAGTATTATGGGCAATTGTTTTGGCTCTACTAGTAACCTGGATGATCTGAACACAGCTGCTTTATGTGTTCAGGAGCAATATTCAATCAGATTTCCTGATTGTGTGGAAAGTAGCTGTATATGCATCGGGTTTTCATTTGGGAAAAGTAAGATAGGGAGATCAGCTAATATTATTTGACATCCTTATTTCTGGGGAATTAAACTCCTCGGTAATATTTGGTGGAAAGCCTGCTTTTATGTACCAGCTATTTCATGCATAATAACTGGAAATGGCTGAGTAAACAGCATGCTCACTCCTGAAGCCAGGTTAACTAAGCACAGTCTCTGGTTGGTACAAAGGGTGCATCCAACTAGTAAAGCCACATATTGTGATGTAAAGTGGCCATTTGCTCAGCAGTGACTGGTTTTCTGTTTATGTTACAACACAAAAGTACCAACCATATTTTAGCCTAATCTAGCAGAATGCACAAATTCAGTCTTTTTGTCACATTGGGAAATCACTCCTGCAAATAAACCTTGTAGATACACACACACACACACACACACACACACACACACACACACACACACACACACTGTATTTCTAAATGTAATGTGACTGTATTAAATTCGATTTTCTCCAGAGCCTTTCATGTGTGAGGTATATAATTCGCTGAGTTAGGATTGGTGATCCTTGATATTTAGAGAGTACACGTACAATAATCATACTCTTGATTACGTTATCTTGTAGCACATGATTTTTTTTTCTGCAAAGGCAAACTGGGGATATGCAGCTCTGCATGTGTCTGTATTCCAGATGTAGGAATTCTTGTGTCATACAGTGTAATTTAGATAGCATAGTTAGGGCTTTAAACTTAATTATGTAATTTAACAATGCTGATTTTGTTTGCTCCTGCAGAATAACATCTGTATAATTTGTGTGTATGTTGATGTGTCTCTAGTTTAGCTGATGTAATTATGTGAAGGTGGAAGGGCTAAAGCAGTGTTGTTTTGTAAGCTATCCTTACACTTCTGACAAATAATAATTTTGTTGAACTTGAAAACAGCTTTTGAGTTTCTTGAGAAAGAGAATCAAACACCAATAGCTATTATTTCAGGATATACTCCAAGCAATTATTTCTCTGTTTTGTTTTGTTTTCATTTTTTAAAAGACATATCTATTCTTCATTTGTAAATGAACAAGCATAACACAATAGTGTGAAACTTGTTCATCATTCATGTCTTTTCTGACTTAAAAATTTGGAATTAATTTCTAAAATAGCCTACCTTTTGATGAAGAGGAAAAGGGATATTCATTGAATACTGCTAAGCTTGTAAGCCGCCCTGAGTCTTCGGAGAAGGGAGGGATATAATAATAATAATAATAATAATAATAATAATAATAATAATAATAATAATAATAATAATAATAATAATAATAATAATGATAATGATAATGATAATAATAATAATAATAATAATAATAATAACAACAACAACCATTGTAATTAATTTTAAACTATTAAAAGATTAGTGCATATGCTTGTCCTGAAATTGACAACTTATTTACCTCATTTAGGTTTTGGTTTAATTTATTTTGATTTCTATCTTGCTTAATGTAGAAGACATTAAAACAGGCATACAAACTTAGAAGAAAAACATACAAGAAGTTAGAAGAAAAACATGAAAGCCCTAGACTGAACCAAAAAAGGGATTGCGAGGTTGCAGATGACAATAGTCAAAGGAATTTTAAAAATAAATAGTGTCATTAAAGCAAGATACAACAGATTAAAAGCCTAAGAACTGTTTCTAAATGACTAGTTGTAAAAATATCATGCAGATAGGCATCATACAAATATTCCTGGGAACAAATCTCTGAAGAGTGACATCACCATTGAGGAGGCCTTTTCTCTGAAGTTGTTATCTGCACCTCCGATAGAAGAAAGCCTGCTAAAGTGCATTTGTAAATCAAAATGAGATTGTGGGGGCTTCTGCAAAAAGTGGGGATTTTTGGGGGGAAAAATGCAGCTGTTTTATTGAATAAAGAGGGGCTGTGCTTCCTTATGATCCAAAGCACTTCTTAATCATTGTGTGCAGAACCTTAGTAGCTAAGTCCCTGCTTGTCTATTCCTTCCAACCAAATGTAAAATGGCTTTGTGCATTACTTTGCTTAGCGTTAGCAGCAAGTGTGAATTGTAGCTAATGGGTTGTTTTTGTTCAGACAGACAAGTTCCATAAGCCAGGAATTGTCCTTAGGAGAACAACCAGAGTTTCCTAGAAAATACCTGATGCTAAAGACATGGGACGCGGTGGCTCAGTGGGTTAGGACGCTGAGCCTGTCAATCTGAAGGTCGGGAGTTTGGCTGAATCCCGAGTGCCGTGTAACAGAGTGAGCGCCTGTTACTCGTCCCAGCTTCTGCCAACCTAGCAGTTCGAAAGCACGTAAAAATGCAAGTAGAAAAATAGGGAGCACTACGGTGGGAAGGTAACAGCGTTCCGTGTGCCTTTGGCATCTAGTCATGCCGGCCACATGACCACGGAGACGTCCTCGGACAAGCGCTGGCTCTTCGGCTTTGAAACAGAGATGAGCACCGGCCCCTAGAGTTGGAAACGACTAGCACGCACGTGCGGGGGAACCTTTACCTTTACCTTTAAAGACTTGGGAGACGTCCCACTTTGATCAGCGGTATTCCTTGCCAGGAATAGCCAATCAGAAACATTTAAGCAGTGTGCATTACTTTGGTATACGTACTCCTTTGTAATAAATACTGACTTGCATGTGAATGCAGCTATAGTGTCAGGCCTTCCCGCCTCGGAATGGGACAACTCGCTGCAGCCAACTCACCATGGTCAAGTTTCCATGGCCAACTTGCCGTGGGACAACTTTCCATGGCCAACACACTATCGGACAACTCACTGCGTGACAATTCAATTTTTATTTTTTAAAAATAATTTTAAAAATATTTTAATTTTTGTCATTCACATTTTATTTCGTCCTTCCTTTGGCATCCTTTCTTTAATGATTCTATTTGACTGCTTCTTCAATATTAGTATAACTTAGCCCACGGCGAGTTGGCCGTGGTGAGTTGTCCTTCCTGCATTTAGTACAAAGAAGGTAGGTAGACTTGCTCTGTGCTCAGTCCTGCCTTTTTGCTTGGCCTTCAGCTTTCACTTGTTGAACACATGGGCAGAAGTATCCACTGACTATTGTAATAAATGTAACGGGCATTGATGTCTGTAAACAGAATAATTTCAGCTGCTTTGGTCACTTGTAAATCATCTTCTTGTCCCCAGCCTGAATGCTGCAGCTGTTAACTTAGGTTTCTCTATACTTAGGTTTCTCTATAACAGATTTAATGAGGCACTTCCTTTTGTTCTAACAGATAAGAGTTGATTTCGCAACTAAGAAGTTAGCTTCACAGTGTTTGTGGCTCTGCAGCGTTGACCACAACTTCCTTGCATCTCTTCACTTGCTATGTAACTTGGGCATGCATTTCCTAGGCTCTATGTGTCTCCAATGAAAGTTTCTGCTACGTTTGTTGTGTTTGCACTACATCTACTGCTTATACAAGAAAGGCCTTACATTTGAATATCATATTTAGCATACTACATTTCTTTCTTTTTTGTTTAGTCACTTTGCTATTGGAAAAACAGCCAGAAGCGTTCAACAATAAAACAGTGGAGAACCTGTGAGTCTCTAGAGCAGGGGTAGGCAACTCTAGCCCCTTTATGACCTGTGGACTACAGCTCCCAGAATTCCTGAGCCAGCTACGCTCAGGAATTCTGCGAGTTGAAGTCCATGGGTTGTACAGGAACCATAGATGCCCACCCCTGCTCCAAAGGCTGCTGAAGTAGCTGCTCAGTATCATTCCCCATTTGGAGTGCAAGTTGGGATTACTGGGAGTTATAGTTCAGCAATATCAGGAGACATGGATTCCACTTGTAGCATTTTAAAGAGAGGTCATAATCAAATTCTATTTCAGTGTGTAGAGAAATAAACATATAGTTCCTACTTTCCACATATGTAATTTGATTGCTGTCCTGTCCTACATTGGTAATGTACTGAAAGGTTACATATAAATATAGTAAATAAATGAAATAAGGATAGCTAAGGGAGAAAATGTATTTGATATCACCTAGATTTATTCACTCTTCACTCTAATTTGGTTAGCAATAAGGCAGTCTAGTTTTGTATTAGTTGTACAACAGGATGGAATGGAATCTTATTGGGTGACTTTGAACAAGTCGTACTCATTCCAACTTACGTAACAGGCTTGCTATTCTGCAGAAAAAAAATAGGAGTAACTAATCTCTACAACAACTTGAACTTCTATATGAAGCTAATGAAATTAACATTTTAACTGATGTTACATCTAGCATGCAAAGTAGAAATAATGAGCATGAAATATCTGGACAGATATTTTAAGTTATTCACTGCTGGTGTCACAACCGTATGGTCCATAAATAATGATCACTTCTGCCCATCCTGATTTTGGTCATTTGAGGCTATCGTGTAATGTTTTTTCTTGGTAAAGTATAGAAGGCATAGATTAGGTCACCAATTTTAGTTGTCTGCAATTTTTCCTGCCATAATAGTATGGACAATTTGGACAGCTTACCCTGAAAGGGAATTGGATGGTGAATATATGTATTTTACGTTGACTGAGAAAACTTTGGCAAGACTGACGTGAACCAGGTAGAAGTCTAAGTAGTCCTTCGTAGGAAGTTGTATAGTGTAATATGTTAATTCAGCTACTGGTTTGCAAGCCATAGTTTATGACTTGATGTGAAGCCCAATCCTTTTTTTTTTTTTTACTTTTTCTAATCCTTCTTCCTCTGTCACTTGCCTGATTGATGAAGCTGACACTAAAGTGGCTCAGCCTCCTATTGAAACTGGTGAATTGGGGATTTGATTCTTATCATTCCATAAAACAGTTTTTTTTCCAAATCTGAAACTTCTTTCTATGGCTTCTTAATTCTCTGCAATAAATCTGCTTCCTTAATCTTCCTATTCTTACTTGGAGTAGGGAGCCAGGACATGTAGCCGGAACAAAACCTTGACATTTGGTGTGTAGAGCTGATTTTGGTTGCACAATGATGGAGACGTTTACTTATTTCATACATATAAGTAGAGAAAATTGCATAGGAAAATTGGGAGGGAAACTGTGCTGTTGCATTAGAACTAGAAGCAACCTAGAAGTAAACAGAAATTTCCTGACAGTTAGAACAATCAATCAGTGGAACAACTTAACTCCAGAAGTTGTGAATACTCCAACACTGGAGGTTTTTAAGAAGAGATTGGACAATCATTTGTCTGAAATGGGTGGGTTGGACTAGAAGACCTTCAGGGTCACTTCCAACTCTGCTATTCCATTCCATTCCATGAAAGTATTTTTAGAAAGTTATATCCAATCTTATTCTTGCATGAGAATATGTCCTAGAGAGGAAGATGAGGATCACCGTTCTTCATATGTGTTAGCTTTTAGTCCCATATACATTTTTGTTGCTCTTCTCTGCACTCTTTCTAGAGTTTCAACCTCTTTTTTATATCATGGTGACCAAAACTGGATTCAGTATTCCAAGTGTGGTCTTACCAAGGCAGTATAAAGTGGTACTAACGTTTCATTGACCAGAAAGAATCATGACTTTAGTGTCAAAATGTAGCACAACACTTTGAAGGGCAGATTAGAACAAGGAAGGCAACTGGATATTGACCAACCTACTGGAATATGACCAAACAATTGATTTCAGTGTTGGAAGCATGCAGATTAAATGAGCCAAGACCAAAATGGAAATATGCCAGTTACCTACCTATTAAATGGTAGGACTGTCTCTTCTGATCATGTGTACATAAGAATCGAGCAAATCTTTTTTGTTCAATATGATAAGTTTGGTTAACAGTGGTGGTGTAAAGTTAATGTTCTTGAAAGCCTATAGGCCAGGCCTGGCCTGGTTGGAAGTTTACAGTTTTAGGGACAAGAATGAATTTTTTTTAAGGTCTCCCACAAAAATTCTGGTTTGGAAGTGGTTAGAGGAAGGGCCTTGAGAGATAGGAGGAAGAACTGCTCCTAAAACAATAGTCAGGTAAAAGTAATCTGAGGCTAAAACTGAGAAAACCTGAGAGAAAACTCAGATGAGACCCTTCCCAGTTATCCAAAGATAGGTCTCTCTCTCTCTCTCTCTCTCTCTCTCTCTCTCTCTCTCTCTCTCTCTCTCTCTCTCTCTCTCTCTCTCTCTCTCTCTCTCTCTCTCTCTGTGTGTGTGTGGGTAGAGAAACATTTTTAGACTTGTAGGATTCTGTTGTTATATCTTGGTAAGAAAAGCAGCATAGGCCTGCATATGAGTTTAGTTTCCTACTCATAGGGCTGAGAGGTTTACTCAGAAATTGAAGATTTTTTTTTATTATTCCGATACTGAGGTAATCAAGTGTCTAGAATTTTCTGGCGTAATTGTTTTTTCATGTTTGCCCTCCAAATTTAAAGTGCTGCCTTTAATCTGTCTCAAATTTGGAATGCTCTTGATTATCCTGGAAGTGTCATGGCCTTGAAACTGTTTTATTCTCAACTCAAGTTCTGCTGCTTCGAGCTGCAGTCATTCCCAAATTGAATGAATCGGTTACTTTTTATTTAAAAATATTTTAGATACTATAGATATTCTGGTGATAGTTAACAAATTTGAACACTAAATTTCACAAGGTTGGGTTTTATAGCCATCGTTTCCGATTTTTTGCTTGTTTGTACGTTTCAGTACAGGCAGTCCTAATGTTACAACCACAATTGAGTCCAAAATTTCTGCTGCTAAAGGAGACTGTTGTTAAGTGAGTTTTGCCCCATTTTACCATCTTTCTTGCCACAGGTGTTAGTGACACAGTTAAGTGAATCTGGTTTTCCCATTGACTGTTTGTCAGAAGGTTTTCGAAGGTGATCACATGACCCCGGGACACTGGAACCGTCATAAGTATGAGTCAGTTGATAAGCATCTGCATTTTGATCACATGTCCATGGGGATGCTGCAAGTGTCGTAAGTGTGCAAAGCGGTCATAAGTCAATTTTTTTCAGTGCTGTTATAACTTTGAACGGTCATTAAATGAACTGGTGTAAGTCAAGTACTATCTATCGTTCAGTACTTCATGGGTCCCAGTCTTCAGTTCTATTTTGCTCTTTTTTTCTTCTTTCCTGTCATTCCCCCAATTTTTTTTCTGTCTTCCTTTACTGCCACCTTATTACAAACTTGTTTAGAATGTTGTTGATAAGGTCTTATTTATGCTTTGCAATTTTAACTTGAAAATCAATAGGCTAGGTGACTTTTGTATCTGTTGTCCTTTCTACCTTTGTAGTTCAAATTTTGTTTACATTGACTGAATAAAACATTCGCATGCAAAACAAATCCCACAAATGCGAAGATGCCATCGTTGATTTGCCCTAGTATTGACTAAAACGAAGGCTTTTGTTTCTTTAATGATACAAGAAACATAGGATGATTGGAGCAAATTACTGTTATTGAATCAACATTTTCCATTCGGTAAATCTAACAGCCTCACTATGCAGATATGGCTTCTAAATAAGTTTTCTTCTTTGTTAAGGTTTATCAGCAGAGATTTGTTAATTTGAGGATGAAAGAAGGCTTGAATATATATGTTGAGTTTATACTCACTTGAAGTTATCATGCAATGTTTCTGAATTGGTAATTGTGCAAAATTAAAGGTAAGGAAAAGCAGATTGATAACTGCCTCTAGACTGAGACCTGTGGTAGCTTTCATTACTACAGCAAAATAATTCTACAGGCTAATTTTGTAGGATAGAAAGAACGTGCCCTTAAGATTGCTATTCCACAGAAATAAGCAGACCTCCACACACAGACACTGTTGCATTCCTTCACCCGCCTACATAAATTATGTTTTTCTTACTCATAGTTAGTTGGTTCACATAAACCACAATGTGTTAAAGAAGGCAATTGCAATTTGGCTCGCTTGATGTATGAATCCGGCACAATTGAAAAATCACATAAAGAATTGTGCCAAATCCCCTCAAGGATTGTTTGACCCATTCGTAATGTCTAAACATTTCTGTGATAAAAGGTTTATGGCAATCTCTGAAAAATATTTTCTGCATATAGATTGGTTGCAATGTATAGCCTCATCTTTCAGCGCTCTTTCAGCTTCTTAGCTACAGTGGAATAACTGAAAGCTTTTCCTGATCCTGATCTACAGCCAAACAGTAGTTAAGCTATTGTTGCAAATGAATGAATTTGGCCTACATATCCACCAAACTAACACTTAAAGTCTAAGGTTTTTGCAAAAAAATAATAATAATACAGATGAACAGAATAGTTGATACAGCAATTACATTACTATTAGCGTCCAGTACTATTTGCCCCATATATTAAAATGTTCAATACAGATGTATGTGTATGTCAAATCCTTGTAATTGGATTTTAGCTAAACCTCATATATGGAAGTGCTTGAACAGATTTTACAAATTTCCATTTTTTTTAGACATCAAATTAACATAGGTTTTGGGAATGTATACAATTAAGGTAAGCAATTAAAAGATGTTGAATGCTGATATTCTAAAGGGCTCAGGATGGAGTTGAAATAAATACAAGATTTTGACATCTTTTTAGTTACATCTATGCATTTTCTAAGATATTTTTTGCAGTTTTCTTTTTAAAAAAAGGATTGGAATTGCGTTGAGTGTGATCACAAAGTTTTATTCTTTCAGTTTCAGTCACAATTGTTTGCTTGGATCACATAAAATTGCAAACTTGCATTGTGTTTCTCAGTTGAATAATTGCATTTCTGTATCACTGGACAGAGAATGGGAAGTAAACAGGAAGAATGAAAGATTTTAACTGAGAAAAACAAATATAATGAGATAGGCACCATTGAAACCTGGGTAGATGATACATATAATTAGCACATAATATTGGAAGCCTTCAATTTTTTTCAAAAAGGAACAATCCAAGAGCAGCATGGAAATCTTATATTACCTGAGTAAGAACAACAGGGAGAAAGAAAACACAAAATGTTGTGGGAGTTTATTGTACACTCCTGCAGGAATAGTAGACTCAAATAAGGTCTTATTTAGATCAGATGATCAGTATTACAAAGAGATGTTTAATAGTGTTCATGGGGTATTCAGTTATTCTGACATCTGCTGGATATCTAACTCTATCAAGAGTCATAGATCCAACAATTTTATTTTCCTCTTTTGTTCAGTTAAGGTAAAAAAAAAAGGGTCTAAACCTCATTAAAGGTAAAGGTAAAGGTTCCCCCGCACATGTGTGCTAGTCGTTACTGACTCTAGGGGCCGGTGCTTATCTCTGTTTCAAAGCTGAAGAGCCAGCGTTTGTCCGAGGACGTCTCCGTGGTCATGTGGCCGGCATGACTAGACGCCAAAGGCGCACGGAACGCTGTTACCTTCCCACCGTAGTGGTCCCTATTTTTCTACTTGCATTTTTATGTGCTTTCGAACTGCTAGGTGGGCAGAAGCTGGGACGAGTAACAGGTGCTCACTCTGTTACGTGGCACTTGGGATTTGACCGGCCAAACTGTCGACCATCTGATAGACAAGCTCAGCGTTCTAACCCACTGAGCCACCGTGTCCCTAAATTTCATTAGAAAGAAGGAATTAGATGAAGTGAAAGTGACTGATTTCTTGAGGGTCAGTCACGTCATCCTACAGTTTAATATACTTGGAGAGGAGGAGCTAGGAGAGTGGTGCCGACCCTATGGCACATGTGCCAGAGGCTGCATGCAGAGCCCTATCTGTGGGCACGCCTGCTGTTGCCCCAGCCCCGCCTCCCCCCGCCTCACGTGGCCTCCTCACTAGCAGCGTTCCTAGAGAAGAGTGATCTCTGGGCGTGGCTTGCAGGGAGTAGCGTAGCCAAGGACATAGCAGCCGGGCAGCAGGGACAAGAGTGCCCTCGTGCCCTGTCGCGTGTAGATGATGCTGCAGGGCACGGGGAGAGGGCGTGGCCACCATAGCGCTGCAGGGCTGTCTGGGAGATTGCAGTGGGCTATGGAGATGGTAGGTGCCCGGGAAGGCGGGGTGGGGGCACAGCGGGCGGGGTGGGGGTTGGCGGGGCGGTTTTTGGGCACTCGGTGTCTAAAATGTTCGCCATCACCGAACTAGGAAGTCTTCAACTGCTAGTATGGGTATATGAAAATACAGTACTAAACAGAAAAAAGCGGAACAGCATCATAAAACAATTTGGCTAATTTTAATGAAGGTGACTCCCCAGGCCCAATGAAGTATTTCCCAAGTACTGAGGAAACTAATGGATTGCAGAACCGCTCTTGGTAATCTTTGAGGACTGGTGAGGTCTAAAAAGACTGGTGGAAAACACTTATCATCTCTGCCTTCAAAACAGGAAAACAGTAGGACCCAGAGAACTACAGCTTAATTACTTACACACAAGGTCTTCAAGTAGATTATCAAGCGGCATATTTATGAGCAATTAGATGGACTGCTTATAAATATGAGTTATATTGCTTAGTGTTTTTATTAACCTAGGAGGTATGTTGCTTAGTGTTTTTTTTCAGTGACTTGAATGAGGGAAGTAAGGTGACATTTAGAAAGATTTGCAGATAACATAAAAGTGGGAGGGATGGTGAAAGTTGTGTTGGTTGTGTGTATGCTTCCGGATGCAATTGAAGGCATCGGTTGTCATTTTTAAAGCTCTTCTTGGCTTGGGATCAGGTTAATTGAGGTATCATCTTTTCTCCGTTTTTTTAAATTCTGTCCAGTCTGTTTAGATAGGGTGAGCATGCTTTGGGTCCCATTATTTAAGGAATGCCACTTGGTGGGACCCAGAAATGAGACTTCTTCTGCTGCATCACCTGCCTTAGGGAACATTCTCCATCTAAAGAGCTCAGGATGGTTTCAAACCTTTAGGCTTTTTGTAAGTCCTTAAAGGCCTGGCTTTGTGCCTGGGGGCCCCAAGTGTGTCCTGAGACCCATTTTGTAGTTGTTAGAGTGATTATGACATATTTATTGTAGACTACTATGTATTTTTAAATTTTTGTAATCGCTTTTCTGTTTCATTTGGTTCACTGCCCTGTTGAGATGGGTGGCCATACAAATTAAAATAAAATAAAGTAAAATAAAGTAAGCTAAAGAGAGGTTAAAAAGAGATGTAGACAGATTGAGCATTGGGGCTAAAATGAAGCAAATGGAACTTAACCATTTCTGTATCTGATAGAAAGAATGTGTAGGATGGCTTGCAAGTAGTACATGGAAAGGTGTATCAGGATTTTTGAGGAGCAAATCTAAACGTGAGACGGTAATACACTTTTAGTTGCTAGAAAAGGCAAATGGTATGTTGGAGTGCATTAACAGGAAGTACTTGTTCTACTGTACTCTGTCCTGGTCAGAGTTCATTTGGAGCCAGTTTAGAGTAGGGCTGGGAGGATGGTGAAGAGTCTGGAAATTAAGCCCTTGGAGAAATGGCCCAAGCATCTCAGCATGTTTATCCTGTAGAAAATAGACAACCAAAGGGAGACTTTCTTCCAGTCTTCCATTTTTTTGAATGGTTATCACAAAGGAGAGTGAGTGCAGTTCTCTGAACTCGGCTGTTATGACTTAACTATCATTGGTTTCTCCCTAAGCTTATAACCACAGTTGGGACCAGAATTTCTGTTATTAAGGAATGCTGTCATTAAGTGAGCCACCACATGATTATGCTCAATTTTATAAACTTTTTTTGCGGTGGTGGTGAAGTGAATCACATGGTCATTAAGTACATCTGGCTCCCCCTTCCCCTGATCTTGCAGGTTGGAAAATGGCACTTAGATGACTCTGGGGCTTTGCAACTGTTGTAAAATTCATACCAGTTGCCAAGTGTCTGCATCGTAATCACATGACTGAGGAGAAACTACGACAGTCATATGTGTGAGGACCAGATGCAAGTCACTATTTTCAGCCTCTTTGTACTTTGAATACCTGTAAGTTGAAGATTAACTGTAAGTTATTATTTAATATATTACTTTAAAGTATTTAAAGTAATGTCATTGTCATAGGCCAGGGGTCTTCAAACTTGGATCTTTTATGACTTGTGGGATTCAACTCCTGGCTGAGGAATTCTGGGAGTTGAAGTCCACAAGTCATAAAAAGGCCAAGTTTGAAGACCCGTGTCTTAGGCCAACAAGACACATTTTGCAATGCCTTATTTGGAAATGACTGAAAAATTCAGAGCATTGGAGATGTGGTTTGAATGCCTGAAAATCCAGTTGAATTGACATGGTGTAAATTTTTTTATAAATATTTACTAGAGTATCAGTCATGATCAGATTTAATAGATAGCATAATCACCGTAGAGATTTATCATTGATCCAAGATGGAACTGAGCTGAGAGACCACGTTTACACATTGTTTTGTGAATCAATAGTCTCTTTTTCCCCCTAAAATTAATGATTTCCAGAATTCACACAGGACGTGAAAGACAAATCATAGTTTCTAGATCGTAGTCCCTGAATATGCTCAAAACCATATCATTACATTGCATGTAATACATAAACCCAATCAGAGGCTTGTGTAAAAAAAATGGTAAGTTTTTAAATACAAAAAGACACTGAACCATTTGTACTTTATTCTTCCTTTAACCACTATATCTCCTTTTCCCTACCTGGCACTTTCTAGCATGATTGAAGAAAGATAATTTTCAGAGTTGAAAGTCCAACATATTTCAAAGGGAAAAGACTGGATCTTTCCATTCAGTTCGTTTAGTTTGCTCAGAAAGTGAAGTCATTTTTCATTTCTCCTCAGCATGTTAAGGATGCACAATCATGTATATTTTTGAACTTCTTTTTAAAAGGAATTTGGCCTTTTAAAAGCAAGCATTGTTCGTATTTTTAGTGTAACTAAACCCTTCTAGTCTGTGTAGCAGCTGTGATGCTGGGGAAAACAAAGCTGCACAGAATTGTGGTTACATAATACCTTTTGCTCTAATGCCTTTGCTTTTCTCTCCTTTCCTTGAAAATTTCTTACCAAGAAACCATTGTTTCCCTCCCTTGACACAAGGAAATGGCATAGCAATGCAGTCTCCCCCCCCCTTTTTTTTAGTCGTGCTACTATGTGTATTCTGTTTTCCAGAGGGTTACTGTTAGATTTTATATGAGAATGTGTTCTGAATACTGATCATGGGATACATCAAGACTTGATGTTTTATTTGAGCTTGCCTCTCGCCATCACCTTGCCTTGTTTCCTAAATTACATGAGAATCTGCAACCTGATCTGTTCCAGCCTGTTGGATGGTTCTTAGTATTTCGAAGACACCCCTGCTAGGGTCCTGTTGCATGCTTTAATCACCAGTTCCTGCTTCAATAAAGATATATAGGAAAGTGACTTATTCTAACTTTGGCTTCAAGCCTTTTGGATCGGTAGAACTGTTTAGAGTTGGAGAACATTCTCACAAAATGCCTGTCACACAGAAACGGAATCGGTTTAAAAGAATAACTTTACTTCAGATAGTCCTTGTTTAACGATTACAATTGAGACTGGCTTACTTGGCTATCAAACGAAGCAGCTGGTGAGTGAAAACTCGTGGCTGCTACTGTGCTTACAATTTTACAACAGTTCATTTAGTCAAAGTTACAACAGCACTGAAAAAGACACTTATGACTGTTTTTCACACTTAACCACTATGGCAGCATCCCCATGGGTCACAAGATAAAAATTTAGGCGCTTGGGCATTGACCCATGTTTATGATGGTTGCAGTGTCCTTGAGTCAGGTGAAGGTACCTTTCTGATGAAGTCAGTGGGGAAATCAGATTCACTTAACAATCTTGTTACTAAATTTACAACTGCAGTGATTCTCTTACCAACTGTGGCAAGAAAGGTCATAAAATGCAGCAAAACTCACTTAAGTGTCTCACTTAGTAACATAAATGTTGGGCTCAATTGTGTTTGTAAGTCTAGGACTACCTGTGTAATGGTGAACATGTAACTTGAAAGATGCTGCAAAAGTGGTAAATGTGGGCATTGGTTGTGAGTTAGTTTTTCATCACCATCATAACTGGGAGGGGTCAAGGCAGTTTTTTTAAGGATTTAACATATTCTGTAAGTATATATTATATCTATATGTAATTTATATTTAATATATTGTACAATGTATTATACCTGAAAATTCTATAGTAGATATAGTGTACAGAAATATATTATGTAATTATATATTATATAATACTTTAGTAAATGGGACTGGAGGCTAAAACATATAAAGAATGGTTGCTGGAACTGGGTATGTCTAGTTTAAAGAAGAGAAGGGCGAGGGGTGACATGATAGCAGTGTTCCAATATCTCAGGGGTTGCCACAAAGAAGAGGGAGTCAACATATTCTCCAAAGCCCCTGAAGGCAGGACAGGAAGCAACAGATGGAAACTAATCAAGGAGAGAAGCAACCTAGAACTAAGAAGAAATTTCCTGACAGAGCAGTTGATCATTGGAACAATTTGCCTACATAAGTTGTGAGTGCTCCAACCCTGGAAGTTTTTAAAGAGATTGGACAACCATTTGCCTGAAATGGTATAGGGCTTCCTGCCTGAGGAGGTTGTTGGACTAGAAGACCTCCAAGGTCCCTTCCAACTCTGCTGTTCTGTTCTGTTCTATTCCATTCCATTTCACTCCACTCCAAATGTAAATGTACTATCATTATATACTTACCACCACTTCAGTTTCTTTTTCTTCTAAAACATGCCAAATTTCTTGCTGCTGTTCTTTTTATGGGCAAGTGGGTACCCTTTCAGACTAATTTATTTATTTATTTTATTATTTTATTACATTTATATACCGCCCTTTCCCGAAGGACTCAGGGCGGTTTACAGGGTGATTCAAAAACCAAGATACAAAAGTTAAAAACAAATTTTTTAAAAAAATTGTTAAGGCATTGTTTTTATTTTCCAAGGATGCCTTTGATGTAGGAAGTTGGTTGTCCAAAAACATTTTAAAACAAGTGTACCAAAAGAAATTTATAAAAAAGAAACCTTCCTAAGTATAATTCCCCTTCATCACAAATATTAGATTAGATGTGTCGTTCCAGTAATGATATAGAAGTCAAAGCAACTCGCAACAAAATAGTGTGAAAACATATACATTAACATTTTGGTCAAGAAAGCTTGTCAGCAGAATGAAATGAATAATGTAACTAATTGAGGCAATGGTCCCCAATCTTTCTGGCGCCAGGGACCAGATTCATGGAAGACAGTTTTTCCACAGATTGGGGGTGGGCGGGGATGGCTTCGCGCACTATCTATTTCCTGTGCATTGCAGATGCTTGCGCGGCCTGGTTCCTAACAGTCCATGGACCAGTACTTGTCCATAACCTGGCAGGTGGAGACCTCTGGACTAAGGTACGGTAAAATATGAAAATGTAAGAGTCAGTATTGGGGATACACATGACTGGTGGTTTTCAGTGGGCACCTACTAAAAACATTAACATTGATGTTAAACACTGAAAAGATTGATTTACAGTTGGTCCTTGTACTTCTGACTGTCCCAGTGTCCCAGAGGTCATGTGATCAGAATTCAGGTGCTTAGCAACCAGAACATACGTGCAACAGTTGCAGCATCCGAGGATCACGTGATTGCCATTTGTGACTTTCCCAGTGGGTTTCCAACAAGCAAAATCGATGGGGGGGGGAGCTGGATTTGCTTAACAACTGTGGATTTGTTTTAACAGTTTTGGTGAGTCACTTAACAACTGAAGCAAAAAGGTCATAAAATCATTAAATTACTGTGTTGCTTAGCGACGTAAATTCCATTCCCAGTTGTAGGTTGAGGACCACCTGTATGGTCTTCAGTCAGGCTTTTTCTATCTTTTCTACAAATTTGAGAAATTTGAATTTTTAAAATGATTACTATCTGTTTAGGTAGTAAAATATGAATGGCTAAATAATCTCTTGTTTCATATTAAAATACCACTCAAGGTGTGGAAAATGATATAAAAATGGATAAGACTTGTTTTTTAATGGGAAATTTAAAATGATGCCAGAAGACCACTCATATGAAAATGTAGATTAAATTCTTAATTTCAAATCTAGCTATCCTGAAGTAGGGGCTACTGATTTTCAGAAAGGAATCCAGAAATCATAAGTGAAACGAAAAAGGTTTCAGTTGTGTTTTTATGACCTTTTGTGTGCACCTCCTAATTTACGTTCATGGAAATAGATTTTCAATCTGTGTCCAAACTGCTTATCTATGTCAAACAGCCTATCGATTTGGCGCTTCATTTTGTGACGCCACGAAATGAATGTCCTTGAGTCTTTCCTCAAATCTCTGTGACGAGGCTCATTTATCTCCATGTTGTAATCTCCGTGTTGTAATCTCCGTGTTGTAATCTCGTGTTTCAGGGTGTTATCTGTGTGTTTGTTTGGAGCAGATTATTTCTACCCCAGTAGATCTTTCTGTAATGCAGAACAGGGCTTTTTTTTTTGCAAGAAAAGGACTTTTCTGTGGATGCCCTAATGAGAAGTTTTCAGAGGCTTCTCTCTTCTTCTTCCACCAGCGATGCCCGTTCTTGCAGGCGATCCAGTAACCGTGCCATGCTGGTGATGTTGACATTATAATCGCTTGGCAGATTTCTTAAACGTTGTTTGGAAACACTCAGACATTGAGTTGGATAAAAGTGGTCCCCACTGTGCCTTGATTGAGCCAGAACCGCAATTTCAATCTGACCCCAATCTCAAAGGAACACTTCAGCCACACACACACACACACACACACACACACACACACACACACACACACACACACACACACATATATATATATATATATATATATATATATATATATATATATATATTTGCTTTCCTTGGCTGATATAGCAGTAGAGACTGTCCTAGCAGTGGACTAACATTCAACATTCCTACTTGGTTAAAAATTATTCCAGAAACTCTACATTCAGTTAACTATCTGAAAACATAGAAAGGTAATTGTTGCAATCTTTGGTCTTAAATAAGCATGTAAATGAGCAGCTGTTTAAAAGCCTGCAAAACACAAGGTGTTTTTTTTTAAAAAAACAACAACAACCCACCAGATTTTTTTAAAACAAGAAGTGTAAAAGTATGGTTATCCAAATTTTGAGGGCAGAAAAAAAACCCTGAGCTGATGAAGATTATGCATAGATAGCAGCATGGATTTGTTTGTGCTCCTGTTTGCGTAATTATTCCACCACATAAATTATTACTATTATTCTTTATTTAACTCCATCAGTTTAATAATACCAGGCCTCTCTTTCAGGTGCTTAGGGTAACATAGCTGACCGGGAAATTCTGAGAATTGAAGTCCAAAGGTCTTAAAATGGCCAAGGGTGAGGAACGCTGGTCTAGTTAGTCTTAAAACTGGGAAAAAACAATGTTTTGACTTGAAGCTGAATTCTGCGGCAGTAGTTTTTTGTGCTCCTGCGGAATAGTAACCACTATTATTCTCAGAATGTGTTCTGTCTAGCCCAGACATGTCAAACACAAGGCCCGGGGGCCAGATCCGGCCCGCGAAGTGGTTTCACACGGCCCGCGAAGGCAACCTGGAAACAGTGAGGGAACGGCCCCCATTGCCTTGGCCCTGGCCCAGAGACCCTCCTCCTGCCAGAGACCCTCAGATCTGTCCCACTCCTGCCCAGGCCCCCATAGGCACCCTCGATGCGAACGATGTAGAGCTGGCCACGCCTACCCAGTAGGCCATATGCACTCTAGCCACGCCCACCCAGTAGGCCACGCCCACCCTGGCCATACCCACCCGGCCCCCTGAGGGCAACCGCAATGCTGATGCGGCCCTCAGTGAAATTGAGTTTGACACCCCTGGTCTAGCCATTTCACATTATTTATTTGGTTTATATTTCACCTGTCAGCTTCACGCCAGACATGTCAATAAATTTTGACTTTCCAGAAGTTGCTTTATCTCAGAATAGAAAGAAATCATATAAACATAGAAGATTTGCTTGACTGCAGAACAGAAATCAAACCTAATATGCTTATCTGTTCTGGGATTTAAATTCTAGACCTTTCCTTCCCACCTTTTTAAAGTCATTAGATTTTGGCGGTTCTTCCCTCAGCTTTGAGAGCTGGAGACATTGGTTCAATGTTAATACAACTACTGTTTGGCCTGAGATATGTTGGTTTCTGTCTGACACATTTGAGATCTGATATGAATAGTCAAACAAACCGGATAGTTTTTGTAGTCGGATTCAGTAATATCTTTCTAGTGTTGACAACAGTATAGTGTTGTCAATTTTCTTTTTCTTTTTTTGAACAGTGTTTCATATTTTGGTCCCACAAATGAAATGATATAAATATAAATTTGACAAACAAACAAACCCTTCCATGTTCTCATCTGTGCTTCTCGTAAGAGATAACTCAAAGGGCAGGCTCAATGACTAGATCTTTTTCTGCCATCAATTTTTTATGCTTCTGTGTTTTTGTGCAGACTTTTCGCAGTGTTCGGTTTTGAAGGCATTTTCCCAATTATCTGTTTACTGCATCTATTATTTGATTATTGATAGATATACTAGAAATTTTTAGATAACTTTTTCCCCCCAAATATACAAATAACATACATGTGTTTTGGATTTGGCTATTACATGTATTTTGAAGGTGTGAAATTAGTATGAAATTACTATTGTAAAAATCTGGAAGAGCCGGGTAGGTGGCTAGTTTATTTGTTAAGGAAAAAACAAAGGTCACGTAACATAGATAAGATAGAATATAAGGGTAAAGAGATGTTTCAGCAAAATTATATTAAAAAGGCTTCTGTTGAATTTTATTCTAAGTTATATGCCGGAGATAGAATTCAAGGTTTAGATATAGATAGATATTTACAAGAAGTGAATATCCCTGTACTCACACAAGAGCAAAGGGAAGGGATGAATCAATTGATAAATGCTGAAGAAATTATTTTGGCAATTAAACAATTAAAAGTGGGTAAAGCACCAGGAACAGATGGTTAGACTGCCATTTATTATAAAAATTTACAGTTAGAAATGGTGGAACCTCTGAAAGAGTTATTTAGAACAATTCAATCTGGAGGAGAAGTGCCTCCATCGTGGAAAACAGCTTTTATATCGTTGATTCCAAAGGAAGATCAAGATCTTATCCAAACCAAAAACTACAGACCAATATCGCTTTTAAATACTGATAAGATATTTGCAAAAATTTTAACAAATAGATTAATGAAGGTTATGTAGCAAATGATTCATAGTGATCAAACAGGATTTATAAGTGGTAGACAAATGAAAAATAATGTGAGACATATTGTAGATTTATTGGAGTTTTTGGAGAGAAATAACCAGGTCTCTGCAGCGCTGATCTTTTTGGATGCTAAAAAGGCCTTTGATCAATTGAATTGGCAATTTTTATTTAAAGTATTAGAGAAGATGGAGTTTGGGGATGAGTTTTTACAACCTATTAGAGCAATATATCAGAAGCAAACAGCTCAGATAATAATTAATGGTAGTTTGACAGAACCATGTAATATTGAAAAGGGTACAAGACAGGGGTGCCCGTTGTCACTTTTGTTGTTTGTTTTAACACTGGAAATATTGTTAAGATACGTGATTCAAATAAAATTAAGGGAATTAACATAAGAGATCAAGATTATAGATTGAGAGCGTTTGCGGATGACCTGGTTATTACATTAAGTCAACCGACTCAGTCGGTTGTAGACCTGATGGAGATAATATTGTTATATGGAAAAGTTTCTGGATTTAAGATAAATACGCAAAAAACTAAAATATTGCCTAAAAATATGACCACAGAACAAAAGGTAGTCCTAGAAAAATTAACAGGATTTGAAATAGTTAAAAAGATTAAATATTTGGGGGTATATCTTTCAGTTTCAAATGCGAAATTATATAAAAATAATTATGAATTGTTATGGTTAAAAATACAAAAAGAGTTAGATAGCTGGAAAAAATTACAATTGTCTTTATTGGGAAGAATCGCAGCAGTGAAAATGAATGTTTTACCAAAATTTTTATTTTTGTTTCAAATGATACCTATACTCAAAAAAAGATTCAAATTTGGAAGAATGGCAGAAAGGTATTAATAAATTTGTTTGGGCAAGGAAAAGACCAAGAGTAAAATTTAAGATAATGCAAGATGTACGTGAAAGAGGTGGTCTTAAATAATAATAAATAATAAATAAATAATAATAAATAATAATAAATAATAATAAACCTTTATTGTCAAAGTACAACATGTGTACATTGAGATTAGCTGAGCCTCCCCCCCGCTCTCTCCCCCCCAACACACAGTGACAACAAACCCTCCATCCCACCACACTATGTGAACCAACTACACCAGGCATGTCCAAAGTCCGGCCCGCGGGCCATTTGCGGCCCGCGGGGCGGTTTAATACGGCCCTCAACAGCCCTCCCTGCTGTATGTAAATGCGGCCCTCCCACGGCCCTCCCACGGCCCTCCCTTCTGATTGAGGGCCGCCCCTTCGGGAGCTGCTCCCACCTCCCCCGCCGAGGGGCAGCCCCAGGAAGCGCAGGCCGGCCCAGCTGCCGCCCCCACCCCGCCAGCCAGGCTCCGGGGCTCCACGCGGCTTCCTCCGCCTCCTCCTCCTCCGCCAGGCCTGCTCATGGCCCGGGGCGGCTCCAGTGCGCAGGGGAAGCGCGCAGAGAGTGGATCGCGCCCTCATCCCGGCCGGAGCGCAGCCCAGAGGAGGAGCCGCTGGGCCGGGCATGCCCTGAGCTGCTGGGGGTCTCCGGTCGGGCCATGCGGCGCTGTGGGCGAGGCGGGGGCGGCTGGCAGGGGTCTCGGCCTGCCCGCCCGTCCCACTGAGCACCTTCCCTGCGCGCCGCGGCTGCCCATGGCGGCGGCTCCCGCGGCACTGGGGCTCCCGGGCCCGGGGGCTCCGGCGGTGCCGGACTGGCCGCTCTGGTACCACAAGGACCTGAGCTGGGCGGCGGCCGAGGAGCTGCTGGTGTGGGCCGGGCGGGCCGGCAGCTTCCTGGTGCGCGACAGCGAGAGCGTGGCCGGCGCCTTCGCCCTCTGCGTGCTGTGAGTCCGGGGACCCGCGGGCGCCGCCTTGGGGATGGGCCGCGGGAGGGAGGGAGGGGAGGGGAGGGGGCCAGGACGCACCTGCAGAAGACTCCCCCCCGAGGCTGGGCATTCCGTGGCGGCGGCCCCGGAGCCTGGAGCGGGGTCTGTCCAAGCCTCCGATTTCTTTCTTTCTTTCTTTCTTTCTTTCTTTCTTTCTTTCTTTCTTTCTTTCTTTCTTTCTTTCTTTCTCTCTCTCTCTCTCTCTCTCTCTCTCTCTCTCTCTCTCTCTCTCTCTCTCTTTCTTCTTCCTCTCTCCTGCCTCCATTCTCTCTTCTTCCTTCCTTCCTTCCTTCCTTCCTTCCTTCTCTCTTTCTCTTTCCCTCCCTCCCCCCATTCGTCCTTTCTCCTCCCTGTCTCCTTCCCTCCCTTTCTCCCCCCTCCCCCTCTCAGCCCTACCTGGCGCTGGAGTCCCGGGGGTGACCTTCCGCCATGGAATCCGAGACGACTTTTTCGGCTGCAGAAATGTCAGCCTCCCGGGACGGACTGGGCGACCCCCTGGCGGGGAGAGGTGACTCCTCTCCCCCTTCTAGTGGCTTTCCCGACTCCGGCTGCGCCGATCTGCCACTCCTCCGGTGGGTTGAAGGGCCGGCTGCCTGGCCGAACCGCCGCGCTCCTCCCCCCCAACCCCGGGCTTGGCGCAGCGTCTGTGCCGGTGCAGCGAGGCTGACGGTGCGCGCCTGGCCTGGCTGAGCGGGAGAAGGGCCTGACGGGCGGAGTCTCTGAGCTGGCGCCAGGCAGAGCAGAGCGGGCACCCCGGCCGAGCTTCGCTTGGCAGCAGCGCAGCCCAGCCAGCCACTCCCTCGGCGGTCTTCCCTTACCGGACCGCGGCCGCCTCGCCCTGAGCGCGTGCTTGCTCGCCGCCTCCACGTTGTGAGCCCGGGCGCCGTTACCAGGCGGCGGCCGCTTCCCGCACCTTTTCCTGTCTGGCCGAACCGCCACGCTCCTCCCCCCGCCGCGGGCTTGGCGCGGCGTCTGTGCCGGTGCAGCGAGGGCGCACCTTCTTTGCCGCCGGAGCTGCCCCGGCTTCGAAGCCCTCTGGCTCCCCTGGGCGAAGGCGACGTCCAGGGAAGGGCGTGTGTGTGTGTGTGTGTGTGTGTGTGTGTGTGCACGTGCGCGCATTCTGTGTTTCACAGCCATTTTATGGGCTGGGATGTGGGGATCTGGACAGGGGTAGGTAGGGCCCTGGCCTAGCAGAATTTGTGAAGTGGTGGAAGTGTGTGAGCTGTTACCAGAGAATCTGACCTTGTCAAAGTAAGTTTGACAAGGTCAGACTCTCTGGTAACAGCTCACACAGTAAGTTTTAAATTTATTTAAAATACATTGTGAAAACTCAGCTGTCAGTTGATCTTATGTTATAAAATGAAAAGTATGCCATTTGCAATTAACTTGGCATAAAATAATTCATTTGCATTTAATTGTAATTGTTCAAAGAATGTTCGGAAAAATGTTCGGCCCTCCAGCATGTTCACTTCATCCAATCTGGCCTACCGGATGGTAGGAAAGTAAAGAGATACCGTCCAGGGTGTGAGTCATCCCTAAGAATCTTCCTCACTCTTCCAAATGCCCAATTTTAAATTATATTATGAGGCTGCGGCTTTATCATCAATTAGTGATTGGTTTAACCTAACACAAGGGAGATTACTGAATATTGAGGGATCTGATTTATTATTTGGTTGGCACGGATATTTATTGTATGATAAGAAGGTGGATAATATTTTTAAGACACATATATTAAGGCAGACATGTCAAACACAAGGCCCGGAGGCCGGATCTGGCCCGTGAAGTGGTTTCATGTGGCCCGTGAAGCCATCCTGGAAACAGTGAGGGAACGGCCCCCACTGCCTTGGCCCTGGCCCAGAGAGCCTCCTTCTGCCAGAGACCCTCAGATCTGTCCCATTCCTGCCCAGGCCCCCACAGGCACCCTTGATGCGAACGATGTAGAGCTGGTCACGCCCACCCAGTAGGCCATACGCACTCTAGCCACGCCCACCCAGTAGGCCATGCCCACCCTGACCATACCCACCTGGCCCCTTGAGGGCAACCGCAATGCTGATGCGGCCCTCAATGAAATTGTGTTTGACACCCCTGTATTAAGGTATGCCCTGTTGCGAGTTTGGAAAAAATATCGACATAAGCTAAATTATAAAATACCAATTTGGGCAATACCTAAACATGCAATAGAAAATATAAGTGTGGGATTCAAACATGATGTGACTACATATAAGGATATCAAGGTACTAGTAATGGTGTTTAAGGCCCTACATGGCATGGGTCCGGAGTACCTTAGGGAACACCTGCTGCCGGCATCAACTTCCCTTCGCCCTGTGCGTTCCCACAGAGAGGGCCTCCTCAGGATGCCACCGATCAGAGAATGTTGATTGGTGGCCCCCAGGGGGAGATCCTTCTCTGTGGGTGCCCCGGAGCTATGGAATCAGTTACCGGTTGAGCTCCGGATGGCGCCCGATCTTCGCTCCTTCCGTCGCGATCTAAAGACATTCTTATTTGAACAAGCCGGCCTGGCCTGATGGGGGATGGGTGGGGTTTTTTATTGTTATTTTAATATTTGTATTTACTGTTTTTAGTGGGCATATATTTAATCCTTTTTTAACTTTTGTAACTCTGTATTTTTTATGCTTGCCCTGTTCACCGCCCTGAGTCCTTCAGGAGAAGGGCGGTATATAAATAAAATTATTAATAATAATAATAATAATAATAATAATAATAATAATAATAATAATAATAATAATAATGATGATGATGATGATGATGATGATGAGTCCTTCAGGAGAAGGGCGGTATATAAATAAAATTAATAATAATAATAATAATAATGATGATGATGATGATGATGATGATGATGATGATGATGATGATAATAATAATAATAATAATAATAATAATAATAATAATAATAATAATATTCTTAGAATGGAAAGGAATGTATGGCAATTAAAGCCATTCAATATTTTAAAAGAAGAAAGAATAGTGCGGACTTGGTTTCAGTATGGTCAGTTACAAGCTAGATGGAAGGAGGATCAGAAAGTTGGTATTTCGACAACCGATGAAAATTTGGTTAAATAAATAAGAGATCAAAGTGCAGCGCATATAAGGAGGATATATAATGCACTGATAGAAATAGATTCAGAAACGGAACTTGTTAAAGATTGCATGATAAAATGGGCCCAGAATTTTCAGGAGCCAATAACGATGGATATCTGGGAAAAGATATGGGTCAGAAATGTGAAATTTACACAGGCACAAAATTTAAGAGAGAATTTTTATAAAATGTTTTATAGATGGCATTTAGATCCTAAAAAATTAGCATGTATGTATCCGAATTATCAGCCTAAATGTTGGAGGTGTGGTTGTGATGATGCAACGTATTATCATATATGGTGGACTTGCAAAAAAGTTAAAGCTTTTGGATTAAAATTTGGTGGAATATGCAGAAGATATTTAATAAAAAGATATGGTTTTCTCCACAGTTATTTCTGTTGGGTATTATTACAGATTGTACTGTTATAGATATTAAATTGATGTTAAATTTAATTACGGCAGCGAGACCTTTGGTAGCGCAATATTGGAAGAAGGAGGAACTGCCTACTATAGAAGAGTGGACTTTAAAAGTTTCAAACCTGGCAGAAATGGCAAAGATTTCAGCATATTTGAAAGAACACTCACAACAGAGATACATTTTGGAATGGAGAAGGTGGATTGATTATATTCAGAATAAATATGGGACTAGAAAGTTTCATTTAGTATATGAATAAGTATTAGTATTATATGATGTATTATTAATTAGTTATTATTATTTAGTTATTTAGTTATGTTAAGAGGAGTTAAAGTGCGATAGAATTTGTAGTGTCTTTTTTTAGTTGGTTAGCATATTTTAGCTTAAGTTGGTTAAAGTTTATACCCTGTATTCAGCTCTGGGAAGTCAGGGTGGGAGGGGAAGGGTGGGAAAGTGGGGGGGAGGGGGAGTGAGGGAGTTTATGTTTTTAAAAATTTATTTTAAAACTTTTCAATAAAAAAAAATCTGGAAGAAATGTTCAAATTTAGGCCAGTTGGGAACACATTCCTTTTCACTGTATAATGATTATGATTATTCGGTATGGTCCTATATATCAAGTAGTACTCTTTACCAATAGTACCCTAGTGGTTGCTGTTCTACCATCTGTTTCTTGTTTGCTTACTTTTAATTTGATATTATGCACACTTTAAGAGCTTTGACCATAGCAAGAAAATAGTTGCTAGGATGTCCTAAATTATTTTGCTAATAGTTGGTCTGTACAAGTTCGTTAAACTAAGACTGCTCAGTTATGAAAAGGAGAGAAACCAAGATACAAGCTTTTATAATAAATGGATAACTTTGGTTGAATATTATTGAAGATTGTGAGAATAGCAAGTCAATATGTAGAAATTCTAGAGAAACTATGACCTATCTTAAAGCAAACATGGTTCATTTTTAATTGCTACAACCACTTGCTCAACCTTAAATGCAATGAGGTTTTGGTTGAATAATTGAAAAATAGAGCTAAAGGGGGGGTGTTTTCAGCCAATGAATCTAGTTTGCTCTTCAGTGCAGTTATTCAAATGAAGCAACCTAGAACTAAGGAGAAATTGTAACAGTGATAACGACCAGTGGAACAGCTTGCCTCAAGAAGTTGTTGGTGTTCCATCACTGGAGGCTTTTAAGAAGTGATTGGACAGCCACTTGTCTGAAATGGTACAGGGTCTCCTGCTTGAGCATAGGGTTGGACTAGAAGACCTACAAGGCCCTTCCAACTCTGTTATTCTTCTAATTCTGTTAAATTAAAGAAGTCTGTTTTAGAGCTAATTGATTTGGGGTAGAAAAATTGAGATGACCACAATATGGCAGCAAAAACATCAATATGCTGCTGCCACCTACTGTAAAATTATTTTTGGGGGAAGTTTTTTTTTAATTCAACTGAAATGGACAAAGCACCTAACCATATTGCAGCAGCTGTCATCTCTTGATCATATAGTACACTTTTATTGGATATTGGTGATTTAGTGACTGACTACAAATGGTTGTATTTGGTTTATAGAAATAACAATAGCACTTAGACTTGTATACCACTTCACAGTGCTTTACAGCCCTCTCTAAGCGGTTTACAGAGTCAGCATATAGCCCCCAACAATCTGGGTCCTCATTTTACCAACCTCGGATGGATGGAAGGCTGAGTCAACTTTGAGCCGCTCAGAATTGAACTCCTGGAGTGAGCAGTGAGTTAGCCTGTAGACTGCATTCTAATCACTGTGCCACCATGGCTAGAAATGTTTGTGCTTCTGTAGCATCTTGGTTAGTAGGGCATGTATTAATGATTTCATAGTCTTTTGGAATGTGTGTAGAAATGTACATTTTAGTGAATGAATTTGATGCTAAACTGATAGGTGGAATATTCATTGTTGAAGGAGCAATTCATGATGCAATTTCTGGCACTTACAAAATTCCCCAACTGTGTTATGTGTGTCCCTGAATTTGGGATCAGTGTGAAAAATGAGTAAAGAAAAAGCGAGAAGGCTCTGTGTGCAGTAATTTCATTTTCCAATTTTTCCATATCTGTGAATCAGTATTTTTTATAGTTGCTGCTCTGAAGAGGATCAAAATAAGTGGGAAATAAGAAACAATAGCGGCTTTCCTGAAAATAAAATCCATGTTTAGTGCATTATTCAAAATAAGAAACCTTATTCATTCCACTTAAATGTTTTATGAAATAATGAAATTTTAACATTTATTTATTAAAAGTAACAGTATATTTCTTTCTAATTGTAATGCTAGTCTCATTAACTTTACACATGGCGGCTGTGGGAGATTTGCACATGTTCATTTACATTTCTAGATTGTTGTAGTCTGTTGCAAAATTTGAGCATCTTGGTGGGGAAGGTTACACTGGCCAATTAATGAACAGAAAAGATTGCCAGTATAGAAGAAACAGAATAGACATTCTCTCGGTCCAAGATTGAGTGGCTGTCAGATCAATTACTTTTCCATTTCTTGACATTGGAGGAGGAGAACCATGGTAGCTCATCGTAATGATGTATGGATTCATTGATCAGTAACGGGTTTTGAAGAAAGAAGCTTAACTCTGACTTATTATTTTCTTTGTGTATTTTCTGGAATAGTTCCTTTTGATATTGGGCGGGTTGGGGGTCAAGGTTCATTGAGTATGACTCAGCTCAGGATCATGGTGCAATTTCTTTTCTTGGTGATCATCTGGTATTGTTTGTCCTTCCAACATTATTACTGAAAATATTTAATAAGTGTCTTTCCCTCCCATAGCAGCCATTTTTATGATATTCATTACATTGCAGAAAATTCTAAACATTTCAGATGCATCCGGCAGTTTTATTTTTTGTTACTCTGTTTTATTGTTTGGCATATAGAACTGGAAAACTATAAAAACAAATAAAAACATCAAACCAAATGGACAGCCCAGTCGAAAATAATCTTAAAGGCAACAGAAATAAAAGAAAACACGCGCCACAGACATGCTAATACATCAATCCCAGGCCTGGGACCAACGACAAGTTTTCAGGCTTTCTAGAACTCTCAGGAATGAGAATATTGTCCTTTTGTAGGATGCTATTCCAGAGGGTGAAGACCACAAAAATCAAATTATACCGTACTTCTTTGGCCCTGCAAAATGACAATATTTAATATAGGCAACCTGGAGTGACCCACTCTGTCAGAAAGTATTGGGTGTGCAGTAAAACAAATTTATTTTAGGGCTTTACTATATTGACGTTAGTGTTTTCTACCCCTACCTTGTTTTTGAAGTGGGGTTGTCTTCAATTTGTGTGTGACGTGGGCAACTTTTAGAATACACATAAGTGGTGGGAAAAATGTCTAGAACTCTAGAAGATACAAGTTCGTGAGCTTGCTAGAATTTTTAACTCAGCACCTAATATCTTTGGAATGTGATCGAAGGTTTATGCTATCTGGAGAATATTAATTTTATTTTTGTGTGTGTATTTTTCTGCTTTCTGTTCTTCAACTTCCTATTTCAAAATACTTCTAGACCACGTTAGAGCAAATATCACACAAACTTAAACAGATATAAGCAAGCTAAACAGATAATGAAAAAAATATATAAAGTATCAGATTTATAAAAAAAATACTAGATGGTTAAGAAAGATATTTTGAAAAGAAATATGACATGGTTTATATTTTTTGAAAAGCACAATTTTAGAAGCCAGGCCTAACTAATCATAAGATTTGAAAGAGGTGTAAAGATTGCATAGGTGTCAGTGTGAGTAATTAGCTTTACGTACACACTTGATATTTCTGCATGCGCTCAAGATGTTCTATTTCTAGCAGTGAATTGTACATAAGTTGCTTAGTACACTTGTTTTTCAAATTCTTTTCCAAAATTCCCTCACTTGAGGCCTTCCAATTTTGCATCTTCCTATAGATTCATCCAGAAAAGTTGCTTTGGAAGATCCCCTTTGAAGTCTCCCAAAGGTCATATATATTAGGAGAAATTGTGTAGGTGTAAATTGCCTGATGACACATGTCTTTTGCTTAGTCCTCCCCCAGTAAACGGCAGACAGTGATAGGGTGACCTATATTGTATTTATGCTGTCTGGAGTATTTAAAATGGTAGCTTTTCAGTCTGTTCTCTGTCTCCCCAAATAAATCAAGGATTTAGAGCAGAAACGGGAGGCAGCAGATTCTTTTATAATAGCTTTTGTGCCAGCTACACTGCAGTTAAGAGTTACAGGATTTGCCTCTTTTAATACAGTACAATGAACTACACAGTCATAAAAGGTTGACTTCCTGAACTCTTCTGAAAGAAAACGCTGGGCTGTATGTTTTATTCTTATTAATCGATAGTCCATATCTAAACATATCACTTTAAATTATTAGACAGCTAAAGTTTATACATAAACTATTAATTATGTACATAAAATATTAACTTACTGCATATTGAGAATGACCATCTAGTTCTGTATTGCGTATATTAGGTGTATGCAACCCTTTATGTGTGCTTGTATATGGAGATGATGTTCTAATTAATAATAATAATAATAATAATAATAATAATAATAATAATAATAATAATAATACAGGTTGCATTCACAATTATGAGGCCAAGATCAAGTGATTGAGATCAAGATTGAGGCTCTAGAACAGGGGTAGGCAACCTTGGCTCTTTTATGACTCGTGGACTTCAACTCATTATTATTGTTTTGTTATAAAATTAAATATAACTAAATTTTAATAGGGTTTTATTAAGTATATTTAACTTTAATTAATAATTAACTTTTGGCTGTAACATCATGGCTGGGTATTTTTGTTTGGGAGACATTCCTTAACTTTTGTAGGGTAAAGATCTTCCGGTTGTGTTGTCTAGTTTATATCAAATGAAAGTGGCAATGTAGGGATTCAGACAGGTTGAGGAATTCTTTCTCAGTGTTATTTTGAGGTGATGAGAGGTGGGGATCCCTTACACAGGTTATAGGTATGAGGAATAGTCCAGCCTGCTGGTGTTTGTGATGTGACAATCATCATGGACTATTATCTTGAAATGCCAGTTCTCAATGACCAATAACTCTAATGCCTTTCTAATAGAGTAGAATAGAAATTTTTATTAGCCAAGTGTGATTAGACACACAAGGAATTTGTTTCCAGTGCAGACTCTATCAATGTACGTGCAAAGCAACAGAGTAATAATAATCATAATAATGATACCAATAGGTAGTAAGGGTAGTAGAGAAAATTAAAGGTAAAGGTTCCCCTGCACATGCGTGCTAGTCGTTTCCAACTCTAGGGGCCGGTGCTCATCTCCGTTTCAAAGCCGAAGAGCCAGCGCTTGTCTGAGGACGTCTCCGTGGTCATGTGGCCGGCATGACTAGACGCCAAAGGCGCACGGAACGCTGTTACCTTCCCACCATAGTGGTCCCTATTTTTCTATTTGCATTTTTACGTGCTTTCGAACTGCTAGGTTGGCAGAAGCTGGGACGAGTAACAGGCGCTCACTCTGCTACGCGGCACTTGGGATTCAACCCACCAAACTGCCTATCTTCTGATCGACAAGCTCAGTGTCCTAACCCACTGAGCCACCGCGTCCCTTATAGTAGAGAAGATTAGAAGGATATTAATAATACTACAGCATGGGTAAATATACAGTACATTGAGAAAGTATTCAGACTCCCTTCACTTTTGTCAATTTTGTTATGCTGCAGCCTGAATTTATAGTTATTGAAATTCTTTTTTTCTCATTAATCCGCACTCAGTATCCCATAATGATGAAGTGAAAACAGAATTTTAGAAATGTCTGTAAATTTATTAAATGAAAATACTGAAATAACACATTGGCATAATTCAGATCCTTCACTCACTACTTTGTTGAAGCACCTTTGGTAGCAAGTACAGTCTCGAGTTTTTTGGGGTATGTCACAAAATTTGCACACCTCGATTGCGGGATTTTCTGCCATTCTACCTTGCAAATCCTCTCAGGCTCAGAATGATGACCATCAATTAGCAGAAATTGTTATGTCCTTCAGAGATGTTCAGTAGGGTTCAAGTCACACACCTCTTAAATTTTAATATTGGTTGTGAATTGGGAGATATAGAACCCACATCTCAAAATTATGCAAGTGAGGGTTTCATTCAACAATATCAAGAAGCCAGGGGTTCTGATTGATGAAACCACAGTGAGAACAGTTTCTACCCATGTGTACATGCAAGTGGGTAAAAACTTGAATTTTAATGTGAATCTGAATTATAATGCAGTGGCCTCCTAAAAACCAGTTTGTTATGTTAGAGCAATTTTTGGTTTAAGATTGGTCATTGAGCTCTTCATATTTGATAAACTGCAAGAAAACAACAAAGCTCAGAGAGCAACAAGGGCCCCTCATCTCTTTAAGATAGATGTGAAGTGAAGGTGCTCGGGAGCCTAGAAAAAAAGAAAAATATCCTGGAATATTTATAGTTGAAAAGAATGGGTGGGGCATGGATTACCACTGTTCAAGTATTTGAAAGGATGTCACCCAGAAGAAGGTCACAAAGCAAGACATTCAGTAATGCATGTTAGTTATAGAAAGGCAGATTCTGATTGTATGTTGGGAAAAGTGTCATAGCAATAAGAACAGTTGACAGTAGAACCAATTATAAGAGAAGTGGTGGGCTTTTCACTAGATGCCTTTGAGTAGAGGCTCGACAGCCATTTGTCAGAGAGGCTTTATTCTGGCAGCCTACACTGAGCTGAGAGTTGGACTTGATGCCTTAAATGCTTCCTTTCATCTCAATTTGCATTTCCCCCCCAGAAGTGGATGCCATGATTTTTATGTGCATCTCGTTATGCAGGTGTTGTTCCATTTATTCAAATAACACTGCAAGGGCTGCCTTCTTCAATGTTGTCCTGTTCAAATATGTGGAACTGCAGAAAATAATCGGCTTTCTTCGAAAAGAAATGCCACAGAGGGTAGTGATGAAGGGACTGGAACATTAAAACAGTTGAAAGACAGCAGATCATTTACTAAAGAGATACTCATTACTATCACAGACTCTCAACAGTTAACAGTAATCAGAAATCACCAATGAAGCAAATGCATAATAAAACACAATAAAGCTTCCACAATGTCAAATGAATAGTACAATACCAGTAAAATTAATATTGATAAACCAGCAGCAGCATCTCAATTCCCGTAGGCTCTCCATAGAAGTTTAATTTTAAAAGCTTATGGAAAACCATAAACTAGAGTATCAAGGCTAATCTGATTGCCAATGGAAGGCTTTGCCCTATAACAGAGATACCTTACTGAAAAGTACCTGTGGGCCTCAGTTTTTCTGTCTTCAGAACTGCAAAGAACCAAAAACGCTTTATTCTTGGATGTGCAAATTGGATAGATCAATTTCAGCTAGAGAAAACCGTATAAAGACCCTATAAAGGTTAAAAGCAGCACATTGAATTGCACTTGGGAGCTGAGAGGCCTCGAAGCACTAGTCTAACATGGTCCTGTTCATTTTACCAGTCAACACATTGGGGAAGATTGATTTAATTAAAAAGACTGCCTACCTTTCTATCTTGGGGTGTTTGATCCATTGCATATGCAGCAAAGCTTTTCCGTCATGTTGTCATTGCTATACAGATGTTGCTTTCTTTCATGAAAAATGTAAAAACTCGCTTCGTGGAATGAAGAATTCTTCATTGCTGCAGTGGACCTCGGGAACAAAAGCTTCTGCTTTAAAGTTTCTCATGAATAATAATTTTGTGTGTGGTCTACAAAAGATAATTGGATGCATCTAGATCAGGGCTTTTCAACCTTTTCACCCATTGTACCACTTTTAGGATATGGCAACATCCGAGTACCACCAGTCGCCTAGCAAGGTATCCAAAAAAAAAAAAAAAGAAAAGAAAAAAAAGGAAAAAAGTGATGAAATACAATGGCACTGAAAAAAGTGCCCTCCCAAGCCACAGCCGAGCAAGACACCTGCCTGCCTGCCCAGCAGCGCTCTTCTTCCTGTCCGAGGTTTTCATTGTTGTGAGCATTTCTGTTGAGGATTGGCAGCAGGGGTGGGGTGGGGTGATGTTTGGATTTTATTCTCCCTGTCTGCTGGGTGGTTGCAGCAGGTTTTGGTCACTTCACATGACCCTGAGACACTGTGACTGTCATAAATATGAATCAGTTGCCAAGCATCTGATTGTAAATCGCAAGAACCTGGATATGCTGCAACATTCCAGCTGATTGGCGCTTCTTCTGGGCTCAGAAATGCCAGGATCAGCGCCAAACCAGCTGGAGCCTGGCGCTGATCCTGACTCTTCCACTGAGCCCTGACAGCCCTGAAGAAGCGCTGATCCTGGTGCTTCCGCAGAGCCCTGACAGCCCTGCAGCTCCAGCCGTCTCTCGCTCAGGCTTGTGCGGTGCTGCCACTGGTTCAGCTCATTCCCCTCCCCTGCTACCACTTTTCTAGGATGGTCGCATACCACCTGCCAGGTGCCAATGTACCACAGGTGGTACCTGTACCACTGGTTGAAAAGCCCTGATCTAGATGTTTGTTGTTGTTAGTTGCGAAGTCGTGTCCGACCCATCGCGACCCTATGGACAATGTTCATCCAGGCCTTCCTGTCCTCTACCATCTTCTGGAGTCCATCTAGGCTCACGCCTACTGCTTCAGTGACTCCATCCAGCCACCTCATTCTCTGTCGTCCCCTTCTTCTATTGCCCTCAGTCTTTCCCAGCATTAGGCTCTTCTCCAGTGAGTCCTTCCTTCTCATTAGGTGGCCAAAGTATTTGAGTTTTAGCTTCAGGATCTGGCCTTCTAAAGAGCAGTCAGGGTTGCTCTCCTCTAGGACTGACCGGTTTGATCGCCTTGCAGTCCAAGGAACTTGCAGGAGTCTTCTCCAGCACCAGATCTAGATGTTACACAGTTCTAAAGAAGATTCAAAAGGAATACTAGTCATAACTGCATTTTCATGAAAATTAACATCAACTTAACTAGAAAAAAATAACTTGCAGTTACTTTTCATTGTTTTTTATGCAACATTTGGTTTTAAAACATTTGCTTTTAATAATGATTGCAGGTTCCTATATATGCTTTAAAAAATAAATTCCTGAATGTGCATCTCTATATTGTACATGCTCCTAGTTGATATGAATCAGGCAACAGTATGTTGGCCTCCAAGATTAAAGATCCCATAATATTATAATGATATATGAGCTTTGGGCAAAAATAGGATTTGGTTGTATTTGTGACATATGAATCCAAGTGTGTCATATCTGTCTGGTGCTGTCCTTACTGTTTGCAAGGAATGGGATATGTGATGAGTGTGGGTGATAAACCAGTCTGTAGTGTGCCTTTCTTACAAAAAATAATTATGTGAAACAAGTCAAATTACCAAAGCTATGAGTTTAGTATGAATTACATGGTTGAATTAATGAAAGAAAAGCTGATCATAAAAAATGGTGAGATGAAGCTGATGAAAATTTAATATATATGTTAACTGTGATTGAAAGGCAGAAATGTATCTCAGTAGGAATTAGTGTCACCTAGGTTCGTGTGTGATGCGTATAAAAATAAAAATCTCTGTTTGGAGAAGTTCCAACAAATGAGTAAGCACAGAAGAACCAGGTAGAGAAAAGTGGTAAAATGGTTTAAATAATTGTAGGAACCATGGGGTTCAGTGAAAAAATCCTGTTAAGTGACATTAACGGGCGGATGGTAATAAAATTGTCCTGCACTCAATTGGCAGCAGTGCTGGGAATGAAGTACAGGCATTGGACCTTCACTCTCAACCAGCTACTACTTCCAGACCTTGATTTCAGCCCCAGCCTTCAGTTGCCGCTGAAAAATGCTGGCCAACTCTCACACCTCAGCTAGTCACTAGTTTTCCAGACTCCAATTGCCCCGATAGTCCTATGCTCCATATGATCTGTCATGTGTCACGAACCTTCAGCTGCTTTTTCCAGTTGCAGAAGGTATCCGGATGAACCCTTGGCCATATCAGGCTTTTTTCTTGACCCAGTTTCATGCTATTATGGGTGGCATTTCTCAGTGGAAGTGGGGTATTAGGGTTAAAGTTAAGATTTTGGGGTGCGGGCGGGGTAATGGAAGTTAGCTAGGACTGGCCCCAGGCTTCTACTTCAGTCCCAGTGCCCACAAGGGTGCTTCAATGGCCATAGCTTTGGATATAGGTTGTAAGTCCCTTCATTCAACTCAGCCATAACTTTGGACAGTTGCCGAACAAGTGGACATAAGTTGGGGGCTACTTGTAACCAGCTACTCATTGGGGTAAGAGAAATTTTTGATGGAGGTAAAGCATGTTTGACAAAAAATATTTTTTTTTAGTGATAAATGTATTAGGAGTACTTGTAGGCACAATAGCAGTGTGTTGATGTGCCCTACTTATACTCATGATGTCTTACTGTTGAATGAGAATATAAATTATTTGCAGCAAATGTTAATTACCTTGTATGATGCAACGAGGGAATTGTTCTGAAAATTATTGTATCAAAGATTAAGGCAGTTGTGTTTGATAAGGAAAATGAAGGGAGTGATGGCAAAGTTACATTTAAGTGACTGAAAACTGGAACATGTAGAGATAGACCTGTCTCCCTTCATGAAGTGTTTATCAAAGATGGGAAAATAGAAAAAAAATGTAAGAAATGCAAATAATAGAAAAGTGGCCATGTTATGTAGATTCTACATAATATGGCTACTTTTCTATTATTTGCATTTCTTACATTGTAGAATGTGGTCAGAAAATAATGCTAGTTGGAGAAAAAAATGGCTATACGTAAGAATGTCCTTCTGCACCTACTGTATTATGTGGAAGTGAGAATCAGTTACATAGGAAGAAATAAAAGTCAAATGCAGTGAAGATGCAATTTTTAAGAAGTATATGTTAAAACAAGAAGAGATAGAAAGGCTTCAAGAGAATGAATGACCCATTAAAAACACAGCATGTTGAAGTGGTTTGGTCATTCAGACAGAATGGGATTGAATTGCAAAACACAAATGTATATTAAGGAAATGTACAGTTAGAAATGAACTTTCTGACGAACAAAAAAAAAACGTGCAGTGACAGAATGAACGGGTTGAGAATGGAAAGACTGAAAAACTCATGGTTGTCTGGAATTGGCAATAGCCTAACACAAACAGGTGACAACTCAAAGAAGGTAAGACAATCTGTGGACATGATGATCAAAGCATGAATAGTTTGCAAGCGTACAAAAATAATAAGGGAAGGCGTGGTGATTGGGGTTGCTAAACTCAACTATTCTTATTTGATAATTCATTTGGCGTATGATTTTTATCATTTTTCTGCATTTTGCATAAACCTGTTTACCTAAGTACAGGTAGTCCTCAACCTATGACCACAATTGAGCCCCAAATTTCTGTTGGCTCAGTGGGTTAGGACGCTGAGCTTGTCGATCGGAAGGTCGGCAGTTTGGTGGGTCGAATCCCGAGTGCCGCGTAACAGAGTGAGTGCCTGTTACTCGCCCCAGCTTCTGCCAACCTAGCAGTTCGAAAGCACGTCAAAATGCAAGTAGAAAAATAGGGACCACTACGGTGGGAAGGTAACAGCGTTCCGTGCGCCTTTGGCGTCTAGTCATGCCGGCCACATGACCACAGAGACGTCCTCGGACAAGTGCTGGCTCTTCGGCTTTGAAACGGAGATGAGCACCGGCCCTTAGAGTCGGAAACGACTAGCACGCATGTGCGGGGGAACCTTTACCTTTACCTTAAGTGAGGCAGCTGTTAAGTGAATTTTGCCTCATTTTATGACCTTTTTTGTCCATAGTTGTTAAGTGAATCACTGCAGTTTTTAAGTTAGCAACATGGTTGTTAAGTGAATCTGGCTTGCCCATTAGCTTTGCTTATCAGAACGTCACAAAAAGGTGACCTCATAAACTCAGGACACTGGAACCATCGTAAATATGAGTCATTTGCCAAGTGTCTGAATTTTGATCACATGGGGATGCTCCAGTGGTCGTAAGTGTGAAAAATGGTCAGGTCACTTTTTTCAATGCCATTGCAATTTCAAATGGTCACTAAATAAACTGTTGTAAGTCAAGAACTACCTGGGTAGGCACACAAGATATTTTTATGAAACTAAATTAAAGAGCAAGCTGTTGGTTAAAACAAACACATTACAGGGTAAGATATTTTTTACATTTTAAGCACGTCTGCTTAGAAATAAGTCTGAATTACTGTTAAATTTATTCTTAAGTAAAAATAAAACCTTTATTAAACTAAGAACTAGATTCGCTAAAAGGCTAAACTGTATTTTTATTAAATCCTTCAATTCTGAAGCTGTGAAACACAAAGCAATAAAAGAAAGAATGGAGCTGCCGAGAAAGCAATGCAAAACAAATACATAAATAAGCTTTCGTGTGTCTTATTAGGTGAAATTAGGAAACTAGATCTAACATAGAATTGCAGTGTTTTAGTGAAATACCTTAGAGATGCATAGGTATTCTGATATATTCTTCAGAACGCTAATGATATATATGAGATAATTTGACAAGATTCTTTTTAAAATTCCTTCACATAGCACTCAGACATCTGTGCTTGGATATGTACCATATTTTAATTTCACAATAAAAGAAAATAGCAAAATGCAAACTCAGCCATCCATTAATCTTTCCTTGTAGACATACAATCTGCTTAGAAGGATTTTTAGTGAAAAGTAGGACATGACCATAAGATGCACGGGTTACTTTTAATTCAGCGAAAGAACTGTCCTGAAACAGATAGTAGTACACTGTATCTAACATTTGCAAATAATTTGTATTCTCATTCATGTACAAGTATGTCTCCAATCAGGCTAATAATGTGTCTGTTAACATTCAGGAAAGGGGATTTAAGAAAAAAAAATATTAGGCGGAAAAATACATGTTTTATAAGCTGTACAAACTCCCATTTTTATTATATATTTTTTATAACTTATTAAATTAGTTTGCAACCTATCTCACCATAGGCTTCAGAGTGTTGGTTATCTATACATGTAGTCCTTGACTTACAGTCATTCATTTAGTGACTGTTTGAAATTAAAATGGCGCTGAAAAAAATGAGTTATGACAGTTATTCACACTTACGACCATTGAAGCGTTCCCATGGGCACTGCAGCCATCATAAACATGAGACCGTTGCCAAGGGTCCAGATTTTGTGCTGCTACGCTCGTGAATGTGAAAAATGGTCATAAGTCACTTTTTCAGTGTCATTGTAAGTTTGATTGGTCACTAAACGAATGATTGTAAGTCGAGAACTAGCTGTAATAGATTCCCCAGTGTGAAGTATTTCTACCTTTTCTGTAACTTATTATCCGTGATTGGGGAGCTCTGTAACTTATTATCCGTGATTGGGGAGCTTATGAAATGCAGCTGGTAGCTCCAGCCAATAGGAGATGTATTTCAGCAACCTCTGGAGTGTCGCATACTTTATTGTGAAACTATGCAATAAGACTAAATCTCCTCAAGCCATTGAATGTAGGATTAGTGGACTATTGTGTTTTCTTGCTTGTTTTAATTGATTTCTGGTTCGTTTCCCTTTCCTTGTCCTTTAGATATTTCTAAATAGCATTTGTTTTTGTTTAGGTCAGCATTTTGGAGAACTGTCTAGGGTTTATATATATCGATTCATATTTTTGTCTTCCTCTAAGTGATTATCATTGTAAAATTGTATGCTTGACAGCTGATTTTGAAAATGTGTTGTGCCAGATATTTTTCTTTCTTTGGTGCGGGATGCGAGCCCTTTGCTACCACCTCTGGGTTCTCATCCTTATATTTTGCTTTTCTAGGAGGCTTTGGAATGTGACAAATCTTAAGGTTAGTCATTATGTTAATTATGGGTTACATGAGTTTAGAAAAACAGAATGTCCCCTCTTGGTACCACCTGATATGATTTCTGTCAATTAGTTGAAGGAAGATCCATCAGAGCAGAAAAAAAAAGTTGTTTAATTCTGTCTCTGATGAACTACTCTATGGAAACCAGAATAGAAACCAAGCAAGGTGAGAAAGTGAGGGGGATCAAGCTGTTGAGTTACCATGGTGATATTATATAGGATGAAGCACTCATCTCCCGATTAATGAACTGCCAATTCCTTCTTGTAGGTGTGAGGCTTTAGTGATGAATATTTACTGTACGTAGGCCAATATTTGCTGGAAACATCCTGTAAAATTGAGTGGCAGAGTTGTAATTATATTATTGAATACATGTTCAGACATAGACATCTGACAAGATTAAGCCATCCCTTTCCTATCTTAAATACACACTTTTGAATGAAAATTGATTTAAGCACAATCTGGATTTATTGTATTAAGTTATCAACCCTTTTCTAAGATTTTCTGTATGGTTACCACCATCTGAACACGTCTTTATTTCTCACATAGTTTAAATATTAACTTCTAGTTTGTTCAGTTGTTGAAACTAAAAAATACATAATGCATAGTGGCACACACACAATATAAATAATCTTTGAAATGATAGCTAATAAATATGCTGCAGATGAAGCCTGGTTATTTACAGAGCTCAAAAGTCAGTGAAAGTGATCAAGCCATGTTCTTTCATCTTTTAAGTCTTATTGTGATGAAATCCGTGTTTCTTTTACAATCTGTTTTAAACTTGTAATTTTTTTCCAGCTAAAGATTGGTATTATAAACTGTGTGTGTGTGTCTATATCTATATCCATACATACACCCACACGCATTCATATGTCTGTGTGTGTTATCTCTATCCATACACCCGTGTGTGTGTGTGTGTGTGTATGTAGATCTAGAGTCTCGGGTTTCTTCCCGCGTTCCTTTCATCTTCAGAAAGTTGTGGCGACGTTTCGACGAAATCCCATCCGTCATCATCAGGCCGGAGTGTTCCTCCTGCTGCTTCCAGGAGCAATGCGTGGTCTGGCTGTTCCTTTCCTTCCAACTGCCGGTGGGGCTGTGTTCTGACTGGGAGGAGGCGTGGCTGCTTTCTGATTGGGTGGGGGTGTCCTCCGACTGGGTGGAGGCGTGGTTGTCTTCTGATTGAGTGGAGGCGTGGCTGTCTTCTGATTGCCTCCAACCAATCAGAAGACAACCACGCATCCACCCACGCATTGCTCCTGGAAGCAGCAGGAGGAACACTCCGGCCTGATGATGACGGATGGGATTTCGTCGAAACGTCGCCACAACTTTCTGAAGATGAAAGGAACGCGGGAAGAAACCCGAGACTCTAGATATATATATAAAATAAACTCTTCTGTCTGTAGCTTTCAATTGGATGAAATAGTGTCTCATAGGGAACTTAAAGAATGCATCCAAACTCCAGTGGGATGAAATTTGGCAAAGTTGTGGCCACTTCAAATGTCACCACAGTCAGCCATGGTCCCATGATCATCATTTCCAACGCTCTCTGCCAGCTTCCCCACAAGCAATGTCAATCCAGAAGTAGAGACTTTAGATAGAGCCTCATTAAAGCAAACTATTCCTTCCCAGGCTTTGCAAAGTACACTACTGTTGCTGCAGTCTAAAATTACATTTGTTCTGTTTTGTAGCAGTATGATACTGCTAATTCTGTTTGCAGTCCACAATTATTCTGAGATCTTTGTATAAATACTCTCAGCAAGCCAGGCATCTCCTACACTATGTGGTTCAATTTTAAATGAGCTATTTTGGATTTTTCAGTACTAACGTTTTATTCTGTAATTTTTAGCCCATATCTGTAATATGCCAAGATAGTTTTGAATTTTTATTTTTTTCGTTCCAGGCTGTTCATTATCCTATTTAATTTTGTCAGGTGCAAATTTGGTAAGCACTCCTTCCATCTATATTTCCAAGTAATTATTTTTTTAATTTTTATTTATTTTATTTATTTGTTAAATTTGTTTCATCCCCATCTCACCGCTTACAAGGCTTACAAGGTGAAAAGCAATAAAAACGATCATATAGATACAGAGATGGATGGATGGATGGACAGAGATAAAGATATGCAATAAAAATATGGATTACAATGAAAATTGTGGCTAAAAGATGGGGAGGGAGGAAACATGATTTTATTGCATTTTACAGTTGTTGGCTAGATTGAGCTGAATTCAACATCACAAACTTATGGACATAGTATCCAGACCAGGGTTGGGCAACTGTGGCCCCTTTACAATCTGTGGACTTCAACTCTCAGAATTCTGGGATTTGAAATCCATAGGTCATAAAGGGATCACATCTCCTCACCCCTTATCCAGACTAATGATAGTGACAGGTTGATTTTGTAGGTGAGAAGATGAGAATGAGAAACTCATTGTGCCCAGGAGTAGATTCCTACTTCTAACTATTTACATTTTTAGACTGCTACTCTTGAGTATGAGCTGGGCCTTCCCCCAAGTGCATCATTGGCTTCTGGCCCCGCTGAAATAAAAGAGGAAGAGGAAGGAAAATTAAATAAAAGAGGAAGGAAAATTAATAAATGCTTGGAGGCCCATTTTCTTTACTAGTTTCCAAATATAGTCTTTACTACAATTCCTGACTTTTAATTCTGATGACAGCAGCTTGAGTATATTCATTGTATTTACGTAAAAAAGTTATGCTAAATCCCTGTTGCCATTCCAAATCAATATAATGCTTTATTTCAGAGTCCTTGGATTGCTACATCCTCCAGGGTTCTCTAGCACTCTCATAATTCCTAGAAAATATCAGTAGGAAAAGTCTAGTACGTTTCTCTGGATTAGGGATGGAGAAGGAGAAGAGGAAAACACAGGACAAGGAAAAAAACCAGCATTGCATTTTTAAGAAATTGGGAGGCTAGGTGGCAATTGAAAACAGGATGTGGCAGGGGGCTTACATATTGCATATGTGTGGGACATAGTACACTAATTACTTGTGAGTTTTTAAGTTAATTTGTGACCAACTAAATGGCTTTTTAAAATTTATGGCTATGTACACTTAAATGCACACTTTATTAATTGAACAGATGTATGCATTAGCTTTCCTCTATGAATTCAAGGCAGTGTACATAACACACAGCCCTCTAATTTTCATTTGTAGAATTGTGAAATTTGTGGTGTAGTTAGGGCTGAGGGATTATGTCTTGGCTAGATTTTCAGTACTTTAAGATTGAATCTCCCTGATCCTTAGTTTAACCCTCTGACACTCAAATCAAAGGTGATGCTTGGGGTGACATAATTATTCTTAAAAGCGCAGCCTCTTTTTGTGTCAATTTTTGAGGTCACAGAGGCAGTGCAAAAATCAGATGTTTTCTCTTGCTGCTTCGAAAATCATGCAAGAAAGGGGTGTGCTTTTGTGCAGGTTTCAGAGGGTCTACGACAGCTCGGCACACCTAACTCGCCACGGCCAACTTACCGCAGCCAACTCGCTACAGCCAATTTGCCATGGTGAACTCGCCATGGGACAACTCGCCACGGGACAAGAATTACACTAATATTGAAGAAATATTGGAATAGAATCATTAAAGAAAAGGTGCCAAAGGAGGGACAAAGTGAAATGTGAATGACAAAAATTAATATATATTTTTAAAAATATTTTAAATAATTAAATTGAATGGTTGAATTGCCCTGTGGCGAGTTATCCCGCGGTGAGTTGGCTGTGGTGAATTGGCTGCGGCGAGTTGGCTGCGGCGAGTTGTCCCATTCAGAAACTGCAGAGGTTGCAGAAGAACATTTTTCGAAACTGTTTCAAGAGTAAAGGCCTCACGCAGCCCAGAGCAGCCTCAGGTAGGCCACAGGGGCCTGTCAACTGAAAGAACAGCATCTGAAAGTAAGGAATGTGTGGCAAACTGTACACCTTGGGTAACGGCATGAGGCGGCCTTTTTAAGTGGCAGCAGTGAGGCTAGGGCTGAAATAAAGGATCAGACCTCTACTTGTCAGGGTCAGCCTTGGTGCTACTGTTGATAACCACTGTTCAAGGTGGCCTAGATGGGTGGAAGGGAGTAGATAGACAATCGTTTCCTTTTTTTCTTCAGGGAGGTGGGTGTGACACATCAGCAGAGTCAAGTTAGGCATTTTCTGAATTTTTGACACGCTAAGCCCAAAAGATTCTCCTTCGCTGATATAAGACTATAATCACTACAGTTAATGTTAAGTGAGGTAAAAAAAAAGATTGACAATGTTCAAAGATGGCCGGTATGGTGTAAAGTAAAATTATGGTAAGAGCAGGGCTTTTTTTGTCATAGAACGCTAAGAGACAAGAAATGCGACACTGGAAATAATTCAGCATGTTGTGATTCAGCTGAGTGCCTCCCTGCCTTCTGGAGGGAGCTGAGTTTAATAAAAATGTGTGTCCCTTGAAAAGTTCCACTAGATACTCGAAAGCTAAAAATGGAAGCCAAGACCACTTTTAAAATATGTCTTCCAACCAGCTTCTTCTACCTTCCAGAGGTGGTTGGAGTATTAGTTGTAGCTGCTAGACCATAACGAGGACTGTACTGATAAGTGTTAAGCATAGCTTTTAATCAGAGTGTATATGAAAAGAGGTTGTGGCTTATAAGGGCACTTATGTGCATAAAATCTATTTCCCCAGGAGAATAGGAAGTGATGAATTTGTTGTATAGAATTAAAAAAAAATCCAAAGTAAGGATTGTCCTTCTGATCTTGATATAAAAACCCACCCTTGTTTTCCTTTCTTCTGTCTATAAAGGTTTTATTTACTGTCTACACTTCCACTACTGGGATGGCATTTCCCATAATTTCAAGAGAATTGTTTGTGCTAATAGGAGTTGTAGTCCAAAACCTCTGAGAATCTTATATGTGTTGAATTACATGTTAGAACTATATGCATAATGCAGGTATAAGTAAAGGTAAAGGTTCCCCCGCACATGCATGCTAGTCGTTTCCAACTCTAGGGGCCGCTGCTCATCTCCATTTCAAAGCTGAAGAGCCAGTGCTTGTCCAAGGACGTCTCCGTGGTCATGTGGCCGGCATGACTAGACGCCAAAGGCGCACGGAACGCTGTTACCTTCCCACCGGAGTGGTCCCTATTTTTCTACTTGCATTTTTATGTGCTTTCGAACTGCTAGGTTGGCAGTGCAGGTATAGAAACATAGAAACCTGACAACAGAAAAAGATCCAGTGGTATACCAAGTCTTTCCTATGAGGTTTGTTGTTTGTTTTCTTTTTAATACATTATTTTTTATTTGTAATTATTAATTTTAATTTTAAATATATCACTATTGTTTGTACTTATGTAGTAGCTTTAAACTTCAAAATCCATTGAAATGGTTGAACCAGTTAATACTGTGGTTTATTTTTGTTTCCCAAATGCTGGTCTTTGTTTGAGCCTTCTCCATGGGAAATAGCTACATCTACATTATGTCATTTGCAACCTTCCTAGCCCACTTCTGACAAGCGAAGTCAGCGGGGGAAGCCAGATTCGCTTAAGGCAGGAGTCTTCAAACTTGGCCCTTATATGACTTGTGGACTTCAACTCCCAGAATTCCTCAGCCAGGCATGCTGGCTAAGGAATTCTGGGAGTTGAAGCCTACAAGTCATAAAAGGGCCAAGTTTGAAGACCCCTGGCTTAATTAAGATCTACATGATTCACTTAACAGTTGTGGCAAAAAAGATTGTACAATTATGCACAACTCACTTAACAAGGGAAACTTGCGTAGCAATGGAAATTATAGCCCCAATTTTGATCCTAAGTTGAGATCTACCTTTATACCTGGATGATACCAGCCTGGGTATATAACACAAGTAAAACAATCCAAGCCTAGGCTTGCCTAAACACATTATTTTGAGGAGGAGTATTTTGGGGAAAAAAACACAGTGACATTTCCCTTCATTTTTTTGGTGATGAAATAGCATAGTCTGAAAAATAGCCTATAGCCTAGAGAGAACGAATATATCAGTCATCTGTTTCTTCACTCCTGAGTATAATGAAAACATCATTCCCATTTTGATGCCTGCAAATGAAGATTGGATTCTAACTTTAGCTTTAGGGATGAGAAACCAACCAGAAGGTGCTGAATTACAACTCCCAATCCAAATCACCATTGGTGGAAAATGCATAAAGTTGTAACTAAGCAACTTTTTCAAAGTCATTATTTCCTTACCATTATGCCAAAGTGAAATGGAAATGGAAGTGAGTAGGTTTCTTCTGGGCATTAGTTGAATCTGAGTAGATGAAATAGGACAAGAAATTGTGCCCAGATCTTCTGATTGAAATCCTTTTCTGTCTTTGGAGACTATAGATATCTCATTATTCCCCCCTTCCCCCCTTCTGTACAGTCATCCTGAAAGAATAGGAAAGAAGGGGGATCATGAAATTTCAATAGTTAATTTCTGGCAAAATCCCTAGTCCGTGCTTGCTACTATAGAGAAAAGTTAAAAGAGTTTTTAAATAGCTATGTGCAAAAAAGCTGTCAGCCAGAAAGTCTGCAGTTCCACACACATTGTGCATTTTGAGAGAAGATTTCTGTAAATTACACTATGTCTTAAGGAAAACAAAGTACTGTGCTTACATTTGTAAGATACCTTTTCTAAGAATTAACATTTGAATAATCCACTATAGTCCAGTTCATTGGGCTGATTTAACATAGAATCCTGCAGGAGAAGTGGCCATTTAATTAACTGAATCCAAATGCCTGCTCAGTGTAGAAATCCAAATATTGCACAATCTGACAGATTGCTGTTTGGCTCTGATATTTATATTCATAATTACCATGCCATCCAACCCACCTGTGTTTAACAGAAGCAAAGAAACACAGTGAACCCATGAGTTAGTTATTTCAGGAAACTAAGGTGCAGACAGAGAATGAGGTGGCTGGATGGAGTCACTGAAGCAGTAGGCGTGAGCTTAAATGGACTCCAGAAGATGGTAGAGGACAGGAAGGCCTGGAGGAACGTTGTCCATAGGGTTGCGATGGGTCGGACTCAACTTCGCAGCTAACAACAACAACAATGCATATTTGACTAATCAAGGAGAGAAGCAACTTGGAATTGAGGAAATTGTAACAGTGAGGACAATTAACCAGTGGGACAGCTTGCTGTCAGAAGTTGCTGTTTCATCCTGGAGGTTTTTAAGAAGAGACTGGACATTCTCTTGCCTGAAATGGTGTAGGGGGTTGGAGTAGAAGACCTCCAAGGTCCTTCCAGTTCTGTATTGATTGATTGAAGAGTCATACTAACTCAAAGAAAAAAAGTATGTAGCTCTTGGTATAACGTTGTTCTGGTAGAACACATCTACCAAGCCACCAACACTTTCTTGTTGGATATGACACTGCAATAGCTCTTAAGGTTTTTCCTTTCTTTCTTGTTTGCTTTTTTGTTGTCATCACTTAATAGCTGCTATGTGAATTCTTCCGATTTTTAATATATCCCAAGCAGCAGTTTTTTTTGTTCTACTTGGCAACCTTCCTAAGCCTCAACAACTGCTGAGTTTTATTTTCCTGATCCCATCTCTACACTTCTGGACTAGATACTGGTCCTTTTGCTTAGTGACTTGTCCTCTATTCTATCTCTTGAAAAATATCTTTTTTAATTTACAGATCTCCCAAGAGTTATGTTTAGCCAGAATGGCTTCCTTTGCTCGACTTGAGGCAACTGTGAAGCTTTTTGAGCTCTTTTCAAAATACAACTTCGACTACATGCGGCTTAAATTTCCCTTAAAAGCAAGAACATCAGCATTACAGCGACGCTTTCCCCAATGTTTTTTTTTTCCTTCCACTTTTTCAATATTTTGAGAACTAGTCGTGTTAGTTTAAAGAAAAGCATTGTTTGCTGAGCTTGGCCATTCACAGTGGGTGTCATTAAATGCTGCTTTATAGAAGGCAAATTTCTACGTTCACCATCTTCTCCAGCATATAGGATGTTCCCTGTCTTTTTGGAAGAAGTAGACACATTTATGAATAAGCCATCGATTAGACTTGATTTGATTTATCTATTCATTCAGTTTGTATGGCTACCCAACTAAGCAAATTACTCTGGGTGCAAACAATAAAATAAAACAAAACAAAATAAATAAACAATTCCAATAACAGATAACAAAAATTATAATGCACACAGCCAAGATATCACAATATCACAATCAACAGTTACTAGCATAGCCAGGAGAGGGGTCCCTTCACACGCTTGGGGCCCCCAGATCTGACCCCTGAATAATGGCCAGTAGGTTAACCTCCAGAGGAACAAAGTTTCATAGGGTGGACACGATTGAAAAGCTAAGTGGCTGACATGACCTGGAACATATCCATGCTGCTGTACTACATTTTCTAACACATAATGAGGTCCTTATGGAATCCAAGCACATTTTTAAGGAAAAGATTATAATGGAAGATTATAATGGAAGATGGGGAGTCATCAAGTGAGACTTGAAAGGGTGGATATCACTTGGGGGATTTTAGTATTGTGACAGTGTGCCTGAATTCACATAATGCACTCAATCACACAGTAAGCCAAATAACTATGGTTAAAACTAAGCACACTTTGCACGTGGCGCTAACACACAGCTAGATCTTTAACATGTATTGTGTTGAAACTGGTCTTTGTAGTTCTCTTTAAAAAATGATTGAACTACCTCATCTGTATTAACATCCTGCATAGAAGAGAGAAAAGGGGAATGCCAGAACTTTGTAATTTCTCAGATTTCTGCTGCTATTAAGATTTACTGTTTAATTTTGTATGTCTTGGGTCTCTGTAGATTGGCTAGTCACAGTGCAACCTGTCTGTTCAAGCTCTCTACAAGGAGCTTTTGAGAAACAGCAGAAAAGGGAGAATTCTTTGGCTCCAATTTAATAGAATGATTGTTGAATGAGATGAGTGGCTTGTATACAGCAAAGAAAGAAAGAAATAGAATATAACAGTGTCTGGCTTCATGTAAATGATTCTAAGATGCATTTTTTTTTGCATCAAGCTTGCAAAATATAAAGGCTTCTGGTGGGCTCATCCTTCTAAATTGGGAGAAGTTGTAAGACTAAACATCTGCTTCCTTAGGTACAGTTTTTTGTATATATAAGGGTCAGCTTCATCTTCTGTGGCGATTCATCAGTAAATTAGTTATGTTTCATATAAGTTCATAGATGATAGCATGTCAAACATGTTGTATTGACAAAATTGTTCCTTGTATTAGTTAAAAATAATCACCTGCCATAATACACAAAATAATACAAAAGCACATGATCTGCTGTTTGTCCACTTATATTTCTTCTCCTGGTGCATTGCAAATCTTGCAAGAAACACATGCACTGCTAATTATTATGTGTGCTTATAAGATGGCAATCTTTTAAGGTGTCCTTCAAACATATTTTGTGAATTAAGAATGCCCCCAAACTTGCAGGTTTATGTCATGTTACCTTAAAACACAAGCTTTCTAAAAACATTTTCACAAGTATTTAATTTAGGAAGACCATGAATGATTGCTCGGTTTTCTCTTAGGCACTCACTATGTGCTTAGAATTATAGATATCTCTAACCCAATAACTCCCATCTGACTTATTGGGATCTGTATTAGAAAGATATTTACTTTCTAATTTATTTCATTATTTGACTGGTTTACTAGAGTGATACTATGTACTGTGTTTATTTAAATACAGTAAAATCTATGCCAAAAATGTAGAAATACAAGAATTAAAAAAAACAAAGGATCACGTAATGATCAGTTAACCTGTTAGCATCAGCTCATCTCTGAAAGTCTCTAGGCAAACCCCAAATTTCCTGGGTAGGGGGATGGGGGAGAAAAGCATTTTCACAGTGTGGATCATCACAAAAAAAGCACAGTTACAAATCTCTTCCATACCCAGAGACATAAAAAAAAAGATTGTGTCACAACAAATTGTCCAGAGACTTTTGAACAGGTGGGCCAACACTGGGCAGAGAAGACATTGATGAAGGTACCTTAGTGTTAAGTCATCTTCTGCCTAAAGATCAAAACTAGCAAAAACTACTGAATTGTACCAGGAAGCTATTAATGGCAGTGCAGGGTATAATGTACGGGTATAATGAACTCATCTACAGTATACCAGTATTCAGTACACAGTATACAAATACACCCAACAACTGGGCTATGTTCTGGATTGGTTGAAGCTTCTGAATAATCTTTAAAGCCAACTCCATATTGAATATCATGTGTCCATGTGGGTAGTCATGAGGACACGAATTACTGCTTCAAGGCCCTCTCATTCCCTATAAGATTGCATTGTGTTTGCTGGACACACACACCCCACAACCACCATCTGCACTTGCCTAACTAGAAGTACCCAGGAATTCGGAAGTGCCCCAAAGTCACAGTTCTTCTGAGAGTTGTGTCATTTGTCCAGAACAGAGCATAAAATGCTTTTAATACTGATCTTGCCACCTCCCAGTTTGAAAGAGAAGAAAAGACGTCACTGTGAACTCTTAACGAAGCAATTGTTTAGGCCGTATCAATATCATCACATCTTGACTACGTGTACTTAGTGACACAAAGACTGTGCGCTTAATCCTGCTATTGGACAAGGTAGACATTTTTCTTGGGACGCTGGACAAAATTATTCTGAGATACTGAGCATGACATTTAGAGCAGAACTCAATGACCATTTTAGTACTGATGATGATTGTCTTGAGTGCCGGTGAGTTAATTAAATTTGTAAGTTGCTAGATAAATTTGTATTTCATGGATTAGGGGTACTAATTATATCATTTTTAAATGGACAAAATTGTTCTGTACCAGCCTGCTACTGGCCCTGCAGAAAAGGCAGGGACAACCCCTTTTACAAGAAGGCAAGAGGCTGGAATTACGCCTGCCAAATTTATTGCTACAAAAATAAATAGAACAAGACACAAACCAAGAAACAGGAGCTTTTCAAGCCGTTGCCTTCAGCAAACCAGCCCTCCCATGCATTCCCCCTTAAATACAGTTCAGGGCGTGGCTTCTCTCTGGCTCCTTCCGAGGAGCCCCATTGCCTTCCTCTGTTTACTCCTGATTGACTGCCTCCTGCGTCGGGCGTCCTTGAACAGGGCCAGCTGTGGGTCATCTTCATCCATGCTGTCAGGCTCACACAGCTGCGTCGTGACCAGGTGAGAGGGGCCTGGCTGAGGGCTCTCATCAAGCTGTCCAACCCCCTCAGCAAGCTCTTCAACACCCCCCTCCTCCTCTTCCTCTGAGTCGTCCGACCCAACTGCCGAACCCACAGGCTGACCCTGAATCACAACAAAAATCTTACCAGTTTGCAATAAATGTTACATAGGATAGACCAGGGGTAGGCAACCTTGGCTCTTTTATGACTTGTGGACTTCAACTCCCAGAATTCCTGAGCCAGCCATGGGGTAGACCAAGTAATTCACCTCTTGTGTTATTATCAGCTTTCCATTTGTTTATGGTGTGTATGTAAGTCAGATAAATTGGGGGGGGGCTGAAAACACCATGTGAAATGAGTCCATTTAGTACTTTAGTACTTCTGGACATTGTTCTCTTGGTTTCACAGTCTAGTTTTATGCTTAATGAGCACTTAGACTTATATACTGCTCGGTAATATGATTGGAACCAGAATTTCTATTGCTAAGTAATGAGATTGTTAAGTGAGCCATGCCAATTTTTATGGCTTTTTATTTTTGGCTATGGTTGCAGTTGTTAAGTGAATCACACAGCCATTAAGCGTATCCAGCTTTCCCTGTTGACTTTGCCTGTTGGAAGCTAGCTGGGAAGACCACAAATCACAAATATGTGACCCTTGGATGCTGCAACCATTGTAAATGCATGCCAGTTGCCAAGGCCTGAATTTGTTTGATGTGACTGGGTATACTGCAATGGTTGTGTGAGGACTGGCTGTCAATCATTTTTTTTCAGTGTTGTAACTTCGAACAGTCACTGAATAGTTGTAAGTCAAGAACTACCTATAAAAGATCAGACAACGATGTCATTTCATGTCCTGCTTTCCTATTTAGATAAAAACAGCTTTGTGGTCCTGTTTTATTGTATTCATTCCAATGAGAATAATTTGCAGTATTTATCCGGAGAAAGTAACACCAGCTGCCTGCAATTAGTGCAGGTTCGCATCCCACCAGGCTCAAGGTTGACTCAGCCTTCCATCTTTCCGAGGTAGGTAAAATGAGGACCCAGATTGTTGGGGGCAATTAAGCTGACTTTGTAATAATGCCGCTGGGGGGGGGGGGGGCGAAAGCCCTAATAAGCAGGCATATACATAGAATGAAGGCTATTGCTAAGCACATTGATTTGTGCTTTAGAATTGTAAGTCGCCCTGAGTCTTCGGAGAAGGGCGGGATATAAATGGGATTTTTTAAAAAAAGCTATTCCAGTGTAAGTTGATCTTTACAGGGAAACATTTTCCCAGCTCTTTTTTTGTTTTTTTGTTTTTTGCTGTGTGGCCTTCCGATTATTTTTTTTCCTGTGGCTTTGCAGCTTCAGCTGATGACAATTCTTATTGTGTCATCACATTGAAGCTTTTTTTTTAAAAAACAAAAACAAAACAACAACAACAAGGTAATGAGCATCTGGATATTCTCCAATGAAAGCTGTACACAACTACTTAAGGCTGCCTCAATAATTGAATGAGTAAATTGGCATAAATAAATAAATTAGCATACACTTAGCACAAAGGATCATGATATTTTATATTAAGTCAGTAACACTTGTCAGATAAGATAATTCTGTAAGAATGGTGAATTGGCCACTATCTGCAATGCTAACACTGTAGTCATTTCTCTGTGTGTGTTCCTTTCCCACTGTTACAAGGAATAAATTCAGTGTTTTTCCCCTTCCCTGTGCTGAAAGAGATATTTACAAGGTCAAAGTAAAGAAGAAAGCCTATAAAGATGAGGTATGCATTCTGCAGGTGCAGATTTGATTCCTTTTCAGGGAGGCCTAAGTTAAAAACTCCCTCTTGTGATCGTATTGAAAAAGATTTACAACCCGTCCTCAATCTTGTGGCTGTCTAGATTCTGTGTGGTTGTGTGAGTGTGATTTGGGTGCTTCGGCACCGGTGCACATTTAGGACACTGGCAGCATCCCAGGGTCATAAGAGCGCCATTTGCAACCTTCATATCCAGCTTCTGACAAGCAAAATCAGTGAGGAAGCTAAAAATAAGCCATGGTCATGTGAAGTCACGTTTGATGAACATTGTTGATTTGCTTAACAATTGCAGTAGAACTGATGTCATACGTCAACATGATCATGTAATGCAGGGCTGTCAAACTTGCAATGTCACGTGATGTGTCGCGATGTATCATGACTTTTTTTTCCATTGCCAGCAATGGGGTGGGCACGGTTTTAGCATGACACCCCTAATGTAATATAATGTAATGTTTCACTTAACAGCTGCATTGCTTATAACAGAATTGCTGTCCCAATTACTGTTGTTAAGTGAAGACCATCTGTATCAGGTCACCATCCAATTATCCAATTTATCTATTAGCACATAATTGGGTAATTATTCTCATTGGGTAAAACTCATATCTGACTAAGCTAAGCAGGTCAGTGATGGGGAATCCCCTAGAGATTGCAGGATTTCTAGGGTGGGCTGGACTGTCAAAAAACCCACAAAACATCCTGGTGAAGACACTTCCACAATGCTGCCAAGAAAGCTACACAAATGCATTAAAAGGACCTGAACTCAGCTCCATAGAGATTTTTAAGTCACATTCAACGTTGTTTTGATCCTCACCTCCTCAGGCATCACCCCCTCCATCAATAAAAACTCCAGCGACTATGATTAGCCACTTGATGACTAAGTGTATGGGAACAGACAAAAAAAAATAGAACATGAAAAATAAACAGGAAACATACTTTTACAACTGATGTTCAGAGATATTTTAAAGTCAATTTGTTGACATTTTAAGTGGATTTTTTTTACAGCTGAGTTTAATGAGAAATTGAGTTGGATTTATTACTTAACAAACTTGCTTATGATTGCTTCTAAATATTTTAGTCTTAAAAAATTGGCAGTTACGATAAATATATATGAGAGTATATTGTCTTGGGTGTTAAGGCACTGACATACTTCTGGATCCCTTGAAAGTGTGTGGTTGTCCAGTGTGGGAGAATAGTTTTTACTCCCAAGTATTTATTTCATAGGTTAAATATCCTTTCAGCATAATCCTTATTGCTCAGTACAGTATCAGAACGTAGTATCACATATCACAGTCACATATGAGCTAACATATAACACAACGTGTAACATGCATGATATAACAACGAAGCAACATCGTATAAGAACATGTAAAAATGCATTACATTACATTACATTACGTATGAATATATATTTTGTTTTCTGAAACCATGGCTTAGGAAGTTTTTTAGAGGGCCGCATTTTCTGAATGTAGCAGTGTTATTTAGCAATTCATTGGAGAAGATACTTCTCCAATGAATATAAGGTATCACCTATGACAGGGGTCCCCAACCCCCTGGTCTGTGGACCAGTACCTGCCCGTGGCATGCCAGCAGCCGGTCCGCACAAACAAGCAAAGCCCCATCTGTGGGATGCAGGTGGCACACAACTATGCACTCTCCGATCTGTGGAAAAACCATTCTCCACGGAACCGGTCCCTGGTGCCCAGAAGGTTGGGAACCTCTGTTCTGTGAAACTTTTGCTTCAGTTTTCTGCAGGACTATTCAGTTACGTTTTGTCTATCTATCCCAGGGCTTTTCAACTTTTTCACCCATTGTGCCACTTTTAGGATATGGCAACATCCGAGTACCACCAGTCACCTAGCAAGGTGTCAAAAACTTGATGACCAGAAAATAAAGGAAAGAAGTGATGAACTACATGTAGTCCTCGACTTATAACAGTTCGCTTAGTGACTGTTTGAAGTTACAATGGCACTGAAAAAATGAATCAGTTGCCAAGCATCTGAATGTAAATCACAAGCCCCTGGAGATGCTGCAACATTCCAGCTGATCGGTGCTTCTGGCCTCAGCAGAAGCGCCAGGATCAGTGCCGAGCTCCAGCTGGAGCCTGTCACTGATCCCGGTGCTTCCACTGAGCCCTGACAGCCCCGAAGGAGCTCTGATCCTGGCGCTTTCACTGAGCCCTGACAGCCCTGCAGCTCCAGCCATCTCTCGCTCAGGCTTGTGTGGTGCTTCCATTCCCCTCCCTTGCTACCACTTTTCTAGGATGGTCACGTACCACCTGCCAGGTGCCAATGTACCACAGGTGGTACCCGTACCACTGGTTGAAAAGCCCTGATCTATCCTGTTAGTTGTTATGTCATCTTATGGGCCCTTGGAGACATGCCATACCTGTGGCCACAATTGCTCTGTGGGATAGTTCCTCCCTTCCTGTCTTTATGGCACCCACCATGTTGTTGTAGATCTAGGATATTATGGTTAATTACACAGCCAGCCAGATGTTTAGCCTGATTTTGCATTTTTATCGTCCTGTCAATTTCTTCAAAAGGACCTGGATGAGATAAATGTTGTTTTATGTTATTAAAGGCTTCATCACCGGATGTAATCTGTCCCAAATAAAGCTTCCTTTTGAAATTGATTTGGGTGATTTTGTCAATGCTAATATAGTATTCAAGTGATACTCCAGATGTTTTGGGATTGCACCCAAGACCCCTATTACTATTGGTAATACTTTTGCCTTCTTTGCCTTGCAACAATCATTTTACTTGTATGCGCAGGTGTTTATTTCTATTTTGTCATTTTCTCCATTTCTTTCGCTTCTCTTTTGTTGTCTCCACATACTGCAATCTCCACTATCCAGACTTTTTGTCTTTCTTACCAACAATTATTTAAGTCTAGGATGCTAGGGGGCAGGTGCCTGTCTATTTGAATTCTAAAGTCACTGAGACTTTGTCTATTTTGCGGTCCCACTAGTCCTTGCTTGCAGACAAATGCTATTTCTTGCATATATTCCAATGTACCATTGTTGCTCCTTTGTCATGGTGTTTGTAGTCCGTCTGTGCATTCTTGCAGCAGAGTTCAGGTTTCTGCTTTGAACAGACACAGTTTATAAATGGAAGAAACAAAAATGAGCACAATGTCATTTTTGAGAGCAAGGCTGATATTAGCAATAGAGTTTCTGCTTTGTTTTCCTCAACCAGTGTCTTTGGTTCTGAATTTTAGTGGCTGTTTTGGGATCCTTTATTAACAAAATAAAAAGACTTGAGTGCTCTCTGTGTATTCAGTCCACAACTTTATCTAGATTCTTCCATCATAAAAAAAGATATCCATACACAACAAAGAGTTCTTGTTGGTTCCAGCATGGAATTCAAGATGATAGCTGTCAAGTTAGCTTCTATCTAAGCATTGCCTGCACTCAGATTTAGATGCTATTAAAAATATAATCCCCCTCTCCCCTTCCCCATTTCCCATTTCCTGCACCAGTGGGATTAATGTACGGTAATTATTGTTTTGTGAGCACAGTTCCCTATAAGTATGCATTGGAGATTCTTACAATGTTATCTATCTTTGTTTGGGAAAGCTTTGTTGGTGGCTATTACAAAATCAACTAAGTCATATTCTTCAAAGCCTTGGTTTAGTAAGGTAAATGGCTAATGTGCTGGGACAACATCTTTAATACTCTTGAAATATTGGCCCCTGAGCTGCCATCACCATCTCTGTAGCCTATTTTAATATGAAAATAAGCCCATTCTAAACAAAACTTTATAAGTCAGCAGTTCTGCCCTCCTGTTTTCAGTCGAAATCTGACACTAGCATTAAAATTAAAGTTAAAAATGTCAGCCTTACTCTTTAAAACCTGTCTGAGCAATTAGTCTCCTCATTGTCACAAATTAAATTTTGCCTTTGTTCTTTATATTTCAGTACCATCTTCCTGTGATAGGAGGCTCCTAAGAGGAAACCTTCCACCTATCAATGCACGACCAATGGTAAGTCACCTAAAATGTTCTTTGTGTTTGAAGTTATTTTAAATAAAATTGGCTTTATATATAGTCCTCACTTAATAGCTACCCTGTTTAGTGACTGTTCAGATTCATCATGGTACTGAAAAAGTAACCAGATTTTTTTTACATTGGTTAAGTTTATGATTAATTTAATTGATCCATCCATTTCTATATCCATCCATCCATCCATCCATCCATCCTCTTTTTCTCTAGTATTGCTGTTAGAACTGGAAATTAGAATAAGAGGTAAAATGGAATGTTTTTATTGTGAATGGTTTATTAAAAATAGAATTAAATATATTGCAATATTTGTTAACTTCTTAAGTACTTCGGGTTTTATCCAACTATTCATATGTTCTTTTTCAAAAGCTGTTACAATGCTTAGATTGCTGGTGTCTTTTCTTTCTCTCTTGCTTGCTCCTCTCTTTTATTGCCCACAATTCTTGCTTTTTTTGCCTAGTCTAGTAAAGGATGTCTGACTGTGGTATTTTAAATCTCATTGTTCTTAAAAGATGCCCAGAAGCAAAGCGTTGTGATAAGGAGAGGAGATTTATTGGTGTGCCTGTGGGGAGAGAATTAATTTCAGTATAAATAATACAGTCTCAGTAATATTTAAATGTGATCTTTCACATGAAAATGCTAAACAACGTCACTTTTTTAAAAAACAGGGTGTAGCCTATTTTCAAATCGTTGTGCTCCATCCTTATGCTTTAGCTGGTTGAGAATGTAAAAGAAAGAATGTGTTCAAGTCCTTTTAAAAGAACTTTTCTGGACAGGGGCCTTTGATGTTTTCCTACAAAAGTAGAAAATGTTTTGCTTTGGTTTAACTTTTGAAGATTCCTCTCCTTGTATCCTCGCTTGTTCTCTGCCTGCAATGCATTGTCATTGTTGCGTATCTTCATAGCACAATAAACAGAAGGATACAAGGATTGGTTAGGTAGTGTCATTGCTGGAGGCTAACAAACGAGTCACATTGGCCTCAATCAGAGTTGAGCAGAGAAATAAAAATATATTCTGGAAACAAGCACTGCTGTGTAACCATGTGCCTCTCCTAGATCAACAACAATATTCTGATTTTTCAATTGCTACTGAGCTTGGGTTTAATGGGACCTTGGTTTAATTTGATCTGGGCATGGAATTCTGCGGTTGGCTGATCAGCAAATGCTTGAATACTATTTCCTGGTTTTAGAGAGCATAGTTGGGCGTGATTTTCCAATGTCAAACAATGCAAATGGCCAAAAGATTTATCAGTATTAGTAGTCCTCAACTTACATCAGCCTTGGAGAGGCTGTTCTATAGTCCATGAAAGCACATAAAAGTTGTAAAATACTGTGTGAGTCCCCATTCTATCCCTATGGTCACATGACCACGTATGCAGCACATGGCAACCCACACTCATTTATCACCAGTTGCAGCTTCCCACGGTCATGTGATTTTCCCCTAGTTTATGGCATTATTATTTTTTTGCTGGCTTATAGCAAAAAAATAAAATAAAATCCACCACTTATGGAGAGCGGGTTCGCATTTATGATTTGCTTAACCACCACCATAAAACCAATTGTAAAATTTGTGTCTGGTCACCTTACAATGTTCAATTCTGGTCCCAGTTGCAGTCATACATCAAAGGATCCCTGAAACATAAACAGTCCCAAAGTAATCCTGGTTTTTGTTTCATTTCAAATTGTTATATACCAATCAGAACTTTGCAAAATGTAACGTGAATTGGATCTTTCTAAAGCAATTCAGCTTTAAAGATTGTACTTTACACTGGGTTTTCCCAACCTTTGGCAACTTTCAGATTTACCGTTTCACCGTCCTTAGCAGTGGCTCTGTTTTCCTAGGAAAATTCAGGAGCTGAGGCTTCATTTGCTTAACTTGGGGATGCTGGTTTCTCTCCTTTAGAAAACAAAAACGAATGGGAGAAAAGTGTATATGATAACGCTTTGCCCTTTAAATTTTATTTTAAAAATGTTTTTGTAACATTTAAACAGCAGCAATAATGAACCCCTTGCTGACTCATGCTTCACCCTAAAGACAGTTCATACATATTAAATGTGATGTATGAGTCTGTCTCTTTTGCACATGATTTTGGCTAAAAAGCCACTGCCTTGGTGGCGCAGTGGGCTAATGCCTCCTTAAGTAACACCAGCTGCCTGCAATTAGTGCAGGTTCGAGTCCCACCAGGCTCAAGGTTGACTCAGCCTTCCATCCTTCCGAGGTAGGTAAAATGAGGACCCAGATTGTTGGGGGCAATAAGCTGACTTTGTAATAATGCCGCTTGGGGGGGTGGGGTGAAAGCCCTAATAAGCAGGCATATACACAGAATGAAGGCTATTGCTCAGCACATTGATTTGTGCTTTAGATTGTAAGCCGCCCTGAGTCTTCGGAGAAGGGCGGGATATAAATGGGATTAAAAAAAAATACACGCCCAGTCAAATGATAAAAATAAAAACGCCTGTTTTAATTAAAACTTTTTTAAATTTTCTCAAATTGCTTTTCCCATCTGCAAGAATAAAGCGTATATGACTTCATACTTTAGTCAAGAGTTCAGTATCTTTCCACATTATTGCTTATTTTTAAAAAATGACTCACTGCATCATAAAGTACGATCAGCTCCATTAAATTTTAAAATACTAGGAAGACTGTTTTAAGTCATGCTGTATTTTATTTATTTTATTTTATGGGATTTGTATGCCGCCCTATCTCCCAAAGGACTCAGGGCGGCTAACAATGATAAAAACACAAAATACAAACATTGTTTGTTTGTTTGTTTGTTTCGATTTAGATACCGCCCTCAGGGCGGTTTGCAGGGCAAATTAAAACAGTGCAATGTACAAATTAAAATTAAATTAAATTAATAGCTCCAAAAGAGTTTAAAATTTAAAATTAGAAGGTATTAAATCAAATTATCCCAAATAGTCCAATTAAAAACACAATAAAACAAAATTAAGAAAACCTCCCTTCCATCAGTCCAGGTCGGCCTGTTGAAAAAGTCATGTTTTAAGGTTGCAACGAAAGGAACGGAGATCCGGGGCCATCCGGAGTTCCAAGGGGAGTTGATTCGAAAGGGCAGGTGCCCCCACAGAGAAGGCCCTCCCCCTGGGGGCCGCCAGTCGACATTGTCTGGCCGACGGCACCCTGAGGAGGCCCTCCCTGTGTGAGCGCACAGGGAGATGGGAAATCGTTCCTGGCAGCAGACGGTCCTGCAAATATCCCGGACCTAAGCCATGTAGGGCTTTATAGGTAAGAACCAGCACCTTAAATCTTAAATTTTGTTCTAATTTGCCCCCCAAAATAAATATAGAGTTGCAGACTAGTTACTTAGAAAAACAAAAATTGATGTTTAATTGTTGCTTGTAGCATCTTTTGTGGAAGGGACAACCTTTAGAAAAGCCACTTTTGTAAGAAGTGGAGTATAAAATGGAGTGCATTTTATGGAGTAGTGGAGTAGCCCAAAACATAGTCTTGAATAAAATATGCATGAAATAAAATGCTGGATCAATCATGCAGTGTCACAAAAATCTCATCATCCATTTTTAGAATCCTTTTTAAAGAAAAACCTGTAGAGCTGCTGACAGCTTTGAAGATACAAATAGTCCTTGACTTATGATCATCAATGAGCCCGGAATTATAGTTTTAAGTTATGGCGATTGTTAAGTGAGTCACTAAGTGACTGCACCCAATTTTACAACCTTTTTTGTTGCAGTTAAGTGAATGCTGTGGTCGTGAAATGAACCTAGAAGCAAATGCTAGTCATAAATTCACAGTCCTCTTATTGCAGGTTGCTGCAAATGGCCATAAATGCCAACTGGTTGCAAAATGGCCAAAATGTGAGCACATGACTGCAAGGATGTCGTGATGGGATTGTTGGAACTTTGAAACAGAGTTGTAACTACTGTAGCTCTGGGGATGTCCGTCATAACTTTGAACGGTTGCTAAGTGACTGGTCATAAGTTGAAGACTACCTGTAATACTGACTTAAATAGCTTCATTCTTAATTTGACAGAGGCCCCCCAATAACTAGAGTGAAGTAGCAAAAATTAGGGAAGGAGTAAAAGGGAACGTGGAAGGCTTTGAAACCCAATTGTTAGAATATCTTATGGTCTGCTCCTAAAATTTGACTCTATGCAATTCATGATATGTAATGTAAGGACAGTCCAGGTGTCTTTGTGCATGGGATTGCTCATCAGAAGAGAGTCTTGTGGGAAATTATTTGGGATTTATTACATAGTTTGTGTTCCAAGAATGGCTTTAGAAAGTACCTACGCAGCCTAAGTTCACTGCATTTTGTGGAACTGCAATAAGGTAAAATGCTGTGATGAATTATGCCATGTCATTTTTGAAAAGGAGGCATCGTGAGCTCAAATCATAGTAGTGGGACAGAGTGAGTGTCATTTCTAAGTTTCATCCTATGAAATCCTTTACTTTTAAACAGCCCTTTTGACAATCTCGTAAAAAGTAGTCAGTACAAAAATAACATTTTAAATTCCTGGACCCCTGTAAAATAGATGCAACTTTGAATGTTGTGGTTTGCCTTGATTGGGTACGTGATATGGTGATAACCTAAACCATTTTCTGTCCTGGTTTGTTTGGAAGCTTTATGTGTGATACCCTAGTTCAAAGCAGATTGTAAATATGAGTAATCAATAGGATTTTTTAAAAAATGTTTGAATCCTGATTCATACAAAGGCTAACACAATTCATGTTTAGGCGAGGATTGTGATCAAGCCAATAACTTGTGTGTGATTAGTGTGCACAGAATGTTCTAAATATCCCAAATTATTATAATAAATATCCAATTATGTATGGCTAGATATTGTCAATTTTTGGCTTTATCCATATTTCTGTCCATGGGACTAGTACCACATTCCACACAGTTTCCATTTTATTGTATTTCTACTCTGCTGTTGGGTTCATTTACTGAAGGGGATGAAGAGTTAAATCTTTTAAGATAATTGTGGATTTTTACATATGGTGCATAATGTCAGAGTTAAGCTTCTGTTTACTGAGTAAGTATTAGAATAGGCAACAGAAGTCTCATAAGTGGCTTCTCAACTCTAAAAAACAACAACACTGGCCTTTTTTATTTAGCTACTTAGCCTTTGAAATGGCCTATCAGAAGCAAGTAACTACTCCATATTTTTCCCCCATTGGTACCATTAATGGACTGCCCAAAGGATATTTTCCCCCCTGCTTTGCACTCATGAGTATTGCCATCAAGAATGCATTAGCAAATCCATGTTTGCTTTGGAATAAAGGAAGCCAGCAAATTGACTGAGAGATGATTGTGTGTACTTACAGATGTTTATTATCATAGGAAGGATGTTGGAAAATGTTCTGGGTTTTCCATCTTCTTGGCATGGCTTTATTTTGTAAAGCCAGGTGAGACATAGATATGCAGATTTATATATCATATTGCATGACAAGATATATAAGCTTTTGTTAGGATTGAGTTTAGAAAAGATCTTAGTCTTTCATCCAGCTTGGTTGTTTCCTTGATGACTTTCATTAGGCAGCAATTGTTGGCATATAGCATTTGACATGGTTACTTTATCACTCTTGGAAGGAGGTTAGTAACATATAAGACCCCCCTGCACAAATTTTATTCACATGCTGCAGGGTAGGTTAGGCTGACATTTCAAAAGGAGTTAAATGTCATCCAGTGAGTTTAATGGACCGGTATTTACTGGGCTCCTGGGTGCATGGCTTATTCTTAGAATAGACAATATTTGGTCCTTCAAGTGTTCACTTTTGTTTGGTCAATGGTGGAAGAGTTGGGGGTACAAAGAATCTATTAAGATAACAATTGATGTTTCTCTGTAATTACTGGGATATAGCAGGGATACTTTAAAGGCTGGTCAAGAACCATCATAAAGATAAGTTCTTTGATTTCCAGTAATACTCCATATAACTACATCTTCTAGGTAGGAAAGAATGAGGCTGTGATTTGTTCTCAAAAGATAATGAAAAAAAATCAGAATGATATTTTCCTTTCAAGGAGATTGTCAATGTTGCTAATGGACTGCTTGGTTTGAAGATAATGGACAGTCTTATATCCTCTATTCCATCTCAAGGTTTTAAGCGTATGGTTTCTATAAAGTTTGCAATTGTTCAATAGTAATTTGAATTACTAGAGGAGATCAACCCTGATTGCTCTTTAGAAGGCCAGATCCTGAAGTCGAAACTCAAATACTTTGGCCACCTAATGAAAAGGAAAAACTCACTGGAGAAGAGCCTAATGCTGGGAAAGATCGAGGGCAATAGAAGAAGGGGACGACAGAGAATGAGGTGGCTGGATGGAGTCACTGAAGCAGTAGGCGTGAGCTTAAATGGACTCCAGAAGATGGTAGAGGACAGGAAGGCCTGGAGGACGCGTTGTCCATGGGGACGCGATGGGTTGGACACGACTTCGCAACTAACAACAACAACAATTTGAATTAAATTTGAGTTGAATTAATTTATAATTCAGTGTGCAGTGAGAGAGTCCAGTAACTGTTTATTGTGCAGTATAAAGCAGACCAATATGTTAAGCAATTGTGTCTTCCGTTTGTTTGAGCATAGCATGCCGCATGACCATAGCAACTATGTTTTGTTGATCCAGATTTGGGGATCAGTGTGCAGTGTGATCTGAACATCTGCCCTTTTATTTTAAGTGAAAGTGGAAATGGTTGTTTGGGTGTAAACCTCCATGTTTCCCCCCCCCCTGTGGCCTCATTTTAAAATGACAGAATGGTAATGCAGAAAACTAGAATGCATCTGAGGCTCCCCCTTAATTTTCCAAGCAGAAATCCAGGTAAACTGTCGATGAATATACAGATGACTTTGTAGAAAATGGCTTTGGAGACTTTCTTTACACAGACCTCAATAGCTTAATCTCATGTCTCATCTCTTGCAAAATATATGGCAGCTTTTACTATTCAACTAGTCTGACGTGCTTTTCTGACTTCTCTGGGAAGCCCCACAAAATCCCCCAAACCTTCCTCAGTTTCATATTTAGTGATTTAACCCATTCAACTCTTCTATGTGGAAACTGCTGAAGACAATGTGAAAAAAACTGAATTCAAGATGAGAACATAAGAATTGTTATAATCCCTCCAGGGGTTCAGTTCAGGCTGGTCTCATTAGCCAACTATGGCATTGATCATAACAAAAACACCTTCTTTGTCTTGTAGTGGTACAGGTTGTGCACTGTGAAACCCAGTTTCCAGATATGGCTAAAGCAGGAAATGTCAGCAGAAACTCCGAATATGTGTAATCTGCAGAGAATTCTTTCCCTTCCCTCCATTACTAGAGGAAAAAAAATGTCTTGTGTTCTTTTAAAAATAAACGAATAAGGAAAAATAATAATAGGACTTCACATTAAGGCCAGGACACAAACTCTAGGACAGTGATGGCGAACCTTTTAGAGACTGAGTGCCCAAACTGCAACCCCAAAACCCACTTGTGTATCATTGGCTGCCGGGTGGGTGTGGCCCTTTGGGTGGGTGTGGCCAATTGGGTGGGCATGGCTGCAGTGGTAACGGCTGACTGGGTGGGACTAAAAAGTTCAATCAATCAATTCCAACTTCACAAGAACTTTTTTTTTCCCCGCGAGAAGTTGAAATTGATTAATTGAACCTTTTTTTTGGTACATGGCGCAGAGGCCTAAAGCGAAAAGTTTTTATAAAACCCAGCTGAAGGCCTAGGAGTGGGGCGACAGCGTGCGTGCCCACAGAGAGGGCTCTGCGTGTCACCTGTGGCACCTGTGCCCTAGGTTCGCCACCACAGCTGTAGGAGATAGCTGGCTTACACCAAAGCTAACAGTTTTTACTTCTTTTGCTAAATTCTAGTAATAAAAAAAATGTATGAAGCTGTGTCATAGTCTTGTGAACATCTCCAGCCCTGTTTCACTAAATTTGCTGCCTTTTCTGAGTGTGGGGAAACTAGCAAGACAGGGATGAGATCATGGGATATCTTTAGTTTGGAGTCTTACTTGCTCCTTGTAGACCAAGGGGAAACAGCTGGGAGGGAGGTTACGCTTTCCAGTGGTTCTACATATTCCCTCTAGTGTTGCATTCTTTCTTTCAAAATAAACACCCCTGCGATGGAGAATTACACAAGCCGTGCTTTCATAGCAGTTCTGAAATATAGATCAGAAAAATATGGTTTATTACCCCATACATGTTAATGAACGAGCAGAACCTCAGTTATAACCAACAAAGTATAAATAGAAAACGTCTTAATTTAGAATTCACACTCAAGAGTATTGTTATATTTTGAACTGTGATATCCAATATTTTTTAAAAAAAAAGACTTCTGGTTTTTAAACTTAAGGTGTGAGCACAGATTTTGCAGCAGGGAAGCAGATTTCTAATTTGGAAATTAAAGATCCAAACTTCTCTCTACATTTTGAAACCAAATATGTCGAGCACAAATGAAATTAAGTTTTAGTAGACATGCACTGTGTAAATGTTCTAGGAAGGCAACTAATTTCATTTCTGCTAAATCAACTGATATTTTAGCCTGTTTAATTATGTGTTCCTTATGGTAGCATACAGAAGAGGATAAATTGAATGGATCAAGGCAAGTAAGAGATGAATATAAGATAAGGTGGATGTGACTAAATGATATATTTTGTGTGTCTGAACATGCACAATAAGCTTTTGGGATAACATGTCATATCAGCCCAAAACTATCATAGGATGAAGGTCTCTTCAATGAAAATTGAAGAGTATTTATTGGCTACCATGTTGGTTCTCCTGCACATTGATAGGTAGATTTTTTTTTTTTTGCTTCCTAGTCCAGGGCTGAGAAAAATCATCCATGTATCTTCTGAACCTAGGAGAGAACCAGAACTGGCTCTCCTCATTCTTAATCTAGTACTTTAATCACTGCACTACTATGGGTCTCATGGATGGATAGTTGTAAAAACGAAATGTAGAAGCAGATCTTATTTTAATGGGTTAGTTGGTAGAAATAGTCCCCTTATTCCTGACCATCTCTTAAACTGGACAACGTTTAATTAAGCAATTAAGCAAATTAAGGTAAGGTTTTTAGGGTGAGGGGATGAAAATAACCATCCCAAGAACCTCCAGAAAGTGCCTGAGTAAGGGGATGGTGTTTCCTGCTTATGCTTTGAAGTTGAAAAACATCCTCCAAAAGAAGAGCAGAAGGAACGATGACAAAAGAGTCCTTGGTTCACCTCCTTACCTATTTGCTCTCTGCTTTTTACTGCCACGCCATACCAGCCTTTCTGCTGCCTTCCCAGCCATGGTGAGGTTGCCACCATCACCCCCACTTCAACAGGCCCACCTCTTGCCTGATGCAGGCCACTGCTGTTATGTCCCTCCTCATTACTTGGACCTTCCACTATATTCTCAACTAATTCACACAGATAAGATGTCCAGCTTTGACAATTCAGGTGAAGTGGCGGAACATTGGTCTATGAGCCGTGAGGCGCAGTGGTTAGAATGCAGTACTACAGGCTACTTCTGCTGACTGCCGGCTGCCAGCAGTTTGGCAGTTCGAATAACTCACCGGCTCAAGGTTGACTCAGCCTTCCATCTGTCAACGCTGTGACAGTGGATGTCCACGCTCTGACAACTGAGATTCAGCAGCCATTTTACCTTTGCTTTTAATGTGCCTTTTCTGTTCTTTTAGAGTTCAGGTGTAGAAGGAGGGAATGGGGTAAATGCTTGAGGGTTTAGCTAGCCATAACAATGCAGAAGTGCGGGAACTCAAGGACATTGTCTGATAAGCTTTTGGCGGGCTGAGGAGTTGCGCTAATTGAGGAATGTGATTTATGACAGCTTTTGTGGGGTGAGAATTGCAACTCCTTACTTTGTATCTGGGGGGAGGGAATCTCAGTCTTGGGTTCAACTATGTAAGTGCCGATACTTTTGTTTCCTGGATAAAATGTACTTCGAGGAAGAAATTCTTGCCTTGAAGTTCTTTTAATTGGTTTCATCTATCAGAACTATGACATCTTCCTTCCGAGGTCGGTAAAATGAGGATCCAGATTGTTGGGGGGGGGTCAATATGCTGAGTCTGTAAACCGCGTAGAGAAAGGCTGTAAAGCACCGTGAAGCGGAATATAAGTCTAAGTGCTATTGCAAGTTGGCCATAAAGACTTCAAGAGGCAATAGGGGTGAAGAGGAGAAGAGGTTGACCAAACAACACCTGAAGCCCAGTTGCTAAAGAAGCGGCAGCATTGTTCCCCTGCAACCCTTTTGGTCTTGGAAAGTCTTCAGCAATTGAAGGGCAGTTGGTTCCCCTACCGGGTGGTAGTTGGTTATACAGAATATTGTTTCACAGCATAGTAGGATGTTGATTACTAGTACTGTTTTTGTCTACTGTTATGAAGATGGAGAGGTAATAAATGATGAGTTGTCATAGCTAACAAATGACAGATTTGAGTCCAGCAAGAGAAACAGAGATATAACTACTCTTATCATGCATCATTTCCCCCCTTTCTTTTTGGCAAAAGGAAGCTCTGGAAAATTAGGAGGCAGAGAGATGGACCTCTGTCTACTGCCGAGAGGATTTGGGCGGCAGGGTGGGGGGAAGAAATCCTCTTTTTTTCTCCTTTGCCTCAGTGATACTGTTACAGCTGCCAGCCTTTGCTTATATATTCAGAAGTTCCTGGGGATATTCCCATAAGACATTACTCTCAAGTACCAGTTTTAAAATAAGAAGGTGCTTATACCGTTATCTACTGGCAGTGGAGTTGGCAAAGAGAAGGAAGGGAGAGAGTTATTTTGCGTAAAGTGAAAGTGAAGAGAACATAAAACATTTGTGAATACAGCTCTTGCACATCCACTAAATCACTTTTAATATGCAAAGGTGCTTCATATGGAGCTGGACTGTTGATTTATTTTATTTTATTTTATTTTATTTTATTATTATTTTATTTTATTTTATTTTATTTTATTTTATTTTATTTTATTTTATTTTATTTTATTTATTATTTTATTTTATTTTATTATTTTATTTTATTTTATTTTATTTTATTATTATTTTTTTATTTTTATTTTTATTTTTATTTTATTTTATTTGCTAGCTAGCTAGCTAGCTAGCTTTGCATTGAGTTCCTTGTGATTTCTGAGTTTATTTTCAGTGGTGATTCTAGGTCTTGAAGCTGAATACAAAGCTTATGCTCTTCCAATGAATTCAGATCTTGATCTGACTAATCCTAATTGAATACTCGCCCAGAAGTATATTGATTCCTAGGGCAGCGAGAGAGCTTAGGGCTTCTGTTTCTTGCTTAATTAGTAAAATCTTCCCTTCCCTACTCATTGGCAGCCTTTGGAACAAGTTTAAATTAGTTGACCCCTAATTTAATAAACAAGTGTTTGAGTGAGGATGGGCATGCAAAGACACATTAGGTACTGCTTTGCATAAGAGGTAAATATATTTTTTCTTGCCTAGCTTTGTTGCACTCAAAGATAAAATGATGAACAGCCGGTTACTATTCCATAGTGTTGACCTTAAACATTTTTTTTATTTTCTTGTTATGCTCTCTAGGAAGATCACAGTAGTTCATTTTACCTGGTAACATTTCCTTTAACTAATAGTAAGCAAAGCATGAGCTTTGCGTTTATCAGACTCTACATTCAGTTCTTGGAAAGAGTTTGGAATGAGCTCCTACATGGATTCGTAGCTGGCTGACTAGCCGTACTCAGTGTGTGGTCCCCAATGGAAGCACATCTACATGGAAAGAAGTGTGTATTGCGGTGCCCCAGGGCTCTGTTCTGGGCCCCATGCTCTTCAACATCTTCATCAGTCTTCATCAATGATTTGGATGAGGGGATAGATGGGGAACTCATCAAATTTGCAGACGAAACCAAGCTGGCAGGAATAGAAGAAGATAGGCTTGAAATACAGAAGGATCTTGACAAATTTGAACACTGGGCGCTATCTAGCAAAATGAAATGCAATGGTGAAAAAAGTAAGGTTCTACATTTAGGCAAGAAAAAACAAATGCACAGGTACAATTTAGGTGGTTCCTTGCTCAATAGTAGTAACTATGGGAGGGATCTCTGAGTCCTAGTGGACAATCACTTAAATATGAGCCAGCAGTGTGCTGCAGCTGCCAAAAAAGCCAACACAGTGCTAGGCTGCATTAACAGAGGGATAGAACCAAGATCACGTGAAGTATTAATACCACTTTACAATGCCTTGGTAAGGCCACAGTAGATTTTAAGAAACTCCCTAGTGCAGGGGTAGGCAACCTTGGCATTTTTTATGACTCGTGGACTTCAGCTCCCAGAATTCCTGAGCCAGCATAGCTCAGCTTGGAAACATCTCCCTTTCCCCTCAGCATGGCTGGCTCAGGAATTCTGGGAGTTGAAGTCCATGAGTCATAAAAGAGCCAAGGTTGCCTACCCCTGGTATAGGGCTCCCTGCCTGAGCAGGGGGTTGGACTAGATGATCTCCACGGTCCCTTCCAACTTCTATTATTATTATTATTATTATTATTATTATTATTATTATTATTATTATTATTATTATTATTATTATTATTATTATTATTATATGAAATGGAGCATTTGGATTTATAAAACAGCTTCTCTAAAGAAACAGATGGACCGTGCAAATATACTAGCCTCTAAGAAACCTGAATTAAGGAAAATTGTCTTCATAGGATGTTTATTATAAGTGCCATGTGGTCCTATTTTCTAATATTCCTCTCCATGTTTTTGTGAACATTGAAAGCAGCTGTGTGTTTACTGATTGTGCAGATGTAGGGGTGGAGGGTGGGGAAAATTTTAAACACTGTTTCAGTGATTTATTTATTTTTTAGAAAATTATATAGGAGGTAACTAAAAAAACAACTTTGCGTTATTCTTGTTCATGGCAAACAACAAAGGAAAAATTCACAGACGTATCAGATACATAACGTATAAATTAAAGAGAAGAGTAGATAGGGAAGGTTAAAAAGGAATGAGAGTATAAGCTTGAATAGTCACAAGATCAAATGAGGCATTCGTTAATTTTACTTCTATTAGTGCAGTTCATCAGAAGTTCAAGTAATTCAACTGAGCAATTGAATGGAACAGTGCATCATGCTAAACTACTGTTTACGGATAGCCTAAGCAAAGAAATAATCCACTGAACTGGAAGTTATTTTTTTCACATAGGAAATTGTCTGTGAGAATACAGGATTCCACCTTGATTGCAAAGTTACAAATCTGTGTTGCATGCAAGCCTTCATAGTGGCTATGGAAGCCACCAGCGGTGGAAGAATTCTTCTTGCTAATGACAAGTCAAGAAGCTTTAAGATGAAAAATGGATGAGGCTGCGTGAGAGGCAGCAACAATTGACTATTGGAAGAAAAATGTCACAAAAGATTAGATGTATAGTGGAAGATGATGTGTTTCCCAAACAGGGTTCTGGGAATTGTTATAGCTGGCATGTTTTGAACAGGATCAGTGGGGGAAAAAAAAGGGGTCTCATGAAATTTTATAGGTTGATCCACTGAAGTAGATGCCAATTTCACATTCAAGAAACCAGCAGCTCCTAGCAATTGATTAGTGGCTGATTATTGTCAAAGCGTCATGTACCGTTTTCTTAAGAAGAATCTTAAATAATGCATTTGAGAAAATAAGGTCACCTTCCTGCCTTATGTTTAAAGCATCTGAATCTAATTTTCAGCAATAAAGACTGGGAGAACAATGGAAACAACCCAAGCCAGTCCTTAGGCTTATAAAACTTATAGCTGATGAGATGAAAAACTTTATAAATCATTATAGTAAATAAAATTAAAAGAAAGAGAGATGGGAAATGAATGAAAGAGGACAGTTGCAGCATTTGATTTCCAGCTCTAATATCATATAAGCATCTGCGTCAGAAAAAAAATTAAACCAAAGTATGGTGCTTTTTCTAAGATCATCTCAGCCATTCAGGTCCTTTGAAACCCATCTAAGCTTAATTTATTAATGTATTTCTGGCAGTATCTGACTTTTCCTCGCGTAACATCTTTGCACCACTTTGGATAGTTTTAAAAACTTACAAAAATAGACCCATAATGTAAGCAAAACAATGAAAAGCAATTGATCTACCTATACACAATAAAAACAGGCATGTATTGTAGTAAAATTTAATATTGCCTTTGGAATGAATAATTTCCTAAAGAGTGACCAACAAGGAACTCCTCTTCACTTGAGGACATTATAGGATTTCTTGTCCCTCACTCTTTAACAATCTTTCAAAAAGGCTTGTTTTCTCCTGCAATTCTCAACATTTAGTCCATTCCTTTAGTTATATGTGTCTGTCTGTCTGTATTGCTTCAGACCAATTGAACACAAATACAATACTTCAAAGTACAGGAAAACCAAGCCTGAAAATAGTAAAGAAAAGGAGGTTTCAACTGACTCTTCTAAGGGGTAGCAGTCGCTCAGCACTTGAAGGACGTCTCCTATTACATCCACGCAGCCCACCAGGAAGAGGAGAAAGGGCATCTTATGGGTCCCATTGATTAGGCATGTCTAGGACTATGGAAGGGACGCGGTGGCTCAGTGGGTTAGGACGCTGAGCTTGTCGATCAGAAGTTCAGCAGTTTGGTGGGTTGAATCCCGAGTGCCGCGTAACAGAGTGAGCGCCTGTTACTCGTCCCAGCTTCTGCCAACCTAGCAGTTCGAAAGTAGAAAAATAGGGAACACTACGGTGGGAAGGTAACAGCGTTCCATGCGCCTTTAGCGTCTAGTCATGCCGGCCACATGACCACGGAGACATCCTCGGACAAGCGCTGGCTCTTCGGCTTTGAAATGGAGATGAGCACCAGCCCCTAGAGTTGGAAACGACTAGCACGCATATGCGGGGGAACCTTTACCTTTACTAGGACTATGGAAAAGGGCCTTCTAAATGGTGTCCCCTTTTTATAGAACATGGTTCCCCTTGAGGTACAGTTGGCTCCTACCCTTTTGCTCTTCAGAAAGGACCTTAAAATGTGACTTTGTCATCAGGTCAGGGGACCATGAATGGAGATGGAGCTGATCAAGTTACTGATTTGATTGTGTTGTTGCTGCCGTAGGGTGTAGAATATGGCTTTTCTTATTAGTTTTTTATTACATAGTGGCTTTTTTTTAATGCTGTAAGTTTCCCAGAGTCACCTATGGGTGAATTTGGCAGCTGCTGTATATAGATTTGTTTAGTAAGTAAATAATAATTAAAAAAATTGTTTACCAAGAACCCTGGAAATGCACTTGTGTAGAAATACAGAGACATAAAAAACTGATGGCAGAAAAAGACCTAGTGGTCCATCAAGTCTTCCCTTTGACTTTATTTGTTTTTTGTTGTATTTATTATTTTTCATATTTTTTATTTTTAATGTTGGTTGGATGATAGACATGTGTTTATCTCAATTACTGATGATTGACCACTGCCTGTGCTGGAAGTTGGAAACATTACCTTTTGAACTTCCCTCCTGTCAAACTCAATTTCATTGAGGGCCGCATCAGCATTGCGGTTGCCCTCAGGGGGCCAGGTGGGTATGGCCAGGGTGGGTGTGGCCTACTGGCTGGGCGTGGCCAGCTCTACATAGTTCACATCAAGGGTGCCTATGGGGGCCTGGGCAGGAGTGGGACAGATCTGAGGGTTTCTGGCAGGAGGAGGGCCAAGGCAGTGGGGGCTGTTCCCTCACTGTTTCCAGGATGGCTTCACGGGCCACATGAAACCACTTTGCGGGCCAGATCCGCCCCCCGGGCCTTGTGTTTGACATGTCTGGGTTATGCCCTCGTGTTCTTGATTTTTGTTTAATATTGAAAATACAAGTACCTGGCCTCTGGAATGAGGTTCCCCCTGAGGTCCAGATGGCCTCTACTTCTATTTAGAAGAGTTGTGACAACCTAGCAGTTTGATCAGTCCGTGGGCGAGAGAGAGTGAAGAACCTAACCTTATGTATATTTTTTAAATGGGTTATTCTTGTATTTTTCCTTGTGTGAGATGTTGTGAGCTGCATAGAGTCATTAGAAGTTGGGGAGCAAACACGTTTGATAATCTTGCAGTCATGTTTGGTAGTTGACCATGTCTGATTTTATAAGAGAAGTTTACGCAGACAGACAACTACAACTTTGGACAATTTGGTTTATGAGTGCCAGGCTTCATGGGTGGTACAATGGACAGTTTAGCAATACATGACTTACTGACACAATCTCTCTGTCTGAACGTATATGAGTGCTCTTAGGAGTATGGAACATTAATAGAATAGAATTCTTTATTGGCCAAGTGTGGTTGGACACACAAGGAATTTGTCTCCGGTGCATAAGCTCTCAGTGTACATACAAGCAATAGTGAGAAATCATGATCATAATCAACATAAGAAATACATTCATCATAAATCATTAAATACAACAAAATCATAAGATGCAACACTTAGTGATTGTCATAGGATACAAGCTAAGCAAACAGCATAAATCATACTAGGATACTGAATAAAACAATATAAATTGTAAGATGCAAGCACTAAAGTTATAGTCATAAGAAGATAAGGATAGGTAAAGGAAAGGTGAGAATAATAGTAATACAGCTTTACTAAGTAGTTGGACAGTGTTGTAGGAATTAGTTGTTTAACAGAGTGAGGGCATGTGGGGGGACTGTCCTGTGTCTGGTTGTTTTGGCGTGCAATGCCCTATAGCGTCATCTTGAGGGAAGACGATATATAATAATATACAGTAGTACTCGAGTTACGACAATAATAGAGTCTGCCTGTTAAGCTTGTATGCCTTGACAGTGATAAAAAGGGTCACCCACATGAACGGCCTGATTTTATGGTCTTTTTTTGCTGTTGTTGTTAGGTAAACATCATGTTTGCTAAGCAAACCAGTGGTTCATTCTAGCCCAGTTTTGCCAGAATCCACAAGTAAAGGCCAGTTTTCTGCAAAACTATAGTAAAATGAGGTCCCATGACTGTGTGAGGCTACAAACAGCTATAAATTGCAGGCCAGTTGCCAAGCACTGCCAAGGTGTGTATGTATGTCGTAAATAGATTTTGGCACTTTGGTACCAGTCATAACTCAAGGACTACACACATGTACCTGTTATCTCTGTAACAGGCACCATGCCTCCTATGCGGAGCATATGAGATATCATATAAATATCTTACGATCACATGGGGAGATACTTTAGGTGTGCTGTAATGGAAGTGAAAATCTTTGGCTGTATCGTTTTGAAGACCTAAATGCCAAATCATCTGTTTAACTTCCAGCTAAGGCCTTATTATGGTGAAGTGATAATACAGTCAGGAGCGACAAGCCACAGTTTGTCAAATCAAAATCAGTTTGCCTCCTTAGGAATGAGATAAAGTAAGATGATGATTGAGTAAGATGAACAAGGGCCTCGCATGAGAGAAAATGTGTTTCCCTACTCTAAGCATCGTCTCATGTTTATAATATGGCAACTGTCCTTTTGCTTATGCTGGCTTCTACTTTCTCTTACACATTCTTATCCAATTCACTTCGGTTTAATTTCAACAGCTGGGGTACTTGCAGTGGGCGGCAAAACGTATTCTCTAATATTCACTTTTAGAATCAGAGGAAGAAAGTGATAAATGGTGTCGAACAGACTATAAAATTGGCTTTATGGAAAAGGTGGACCTGCCATTACTAACTGCGGCAAGGTAGACATCATGGGAGCAAATTAAATGCAACCAGACTAATCTAAGACTTACTGGCTTTTCAGAGCTTCAGAGGGCATTAGTGTTCCATTGCTGTCAGCTGTTGAACAGCTGAATTGAATAAAATAACATTGCACTGGGCAATTCAAGTGTTGACAGATCATAACTTTTGGGCCTGTACTAACAAGAGGTCCTTTCAACTAGCAGGCAGGGGCAGAGAGAGCTTGTTGCTGTATACCAATTGAGCATTATCCAAATAGACCTTCACAGCCGCCAAAGAGGTCTCCGTTGCTAGGGTGGCTTGAATCTGAGGAGATCAAAACTGCTGAGTGAAGAGTCTTGAAAGTTATTTATTACTTTGTTTTCCATTGAGACCTGAATACAGAATTAGTCCTCTCTCTATATATTTCTGCTACCTGATAAATCAGTGACGAATAAAGTGCACCTTCCAGATGTTGATGGGCAGTGGTGAGAGGGGTTGAGAGATGCTACTCAACACCATCTGAAAAGTTGCCGTGTTGCTCACCTCTGTCTTCACATGAGTCTGCCAAACAGAAAACATCTCTATCACCAGGAAGGGTGAGGTCCAGATGTGTTTCTCTGTGGATTGAAAGAATTCCTAGCACATCTCTGTATGAAATACAGATAGTCCTTCACTTGCGACTGATCACTTAGCGACTCTTTAAAGTTAGAGTACCAAAAGGTCCTTTGAGCTGATGATCACATTTCAGGCACTCTGCCAATAATCCACACTTATTTGCAACATTTTTGCAGACAACTGGCATTTGCTTTCAGTTTTTGGCAAAAAAAGAGGGAACAGTGGTTTTGCTTAATGACCACTTAACAATTGCTACAAAAATGGTGATAAAATTGGGCTATCCATGCAATGGACAGTCCACTTTATGACCATCTCAATATATGACCGTAATGGGCATTGCCAAGGACTGCATATACTAACATTTTTCACATTGCTACCGCTTTCTAAGAAGGCTAGGTGACTGCTTTCTTGTAGATCAGCTGAAGTTTAATATGATTTCACTTTCCTATCTGCATTCACTTAAACGCTGTCCTATCAAACACGAGTAGAACTTCCTTGTTTTCAGTGCTCAAGCTGAACTGGAACAAACTTTCCTAAATATATGTTCTGATTATCTTTGCTTGTCCTTTTGCAAAAAGCCTAATAATATTTTTTTCCCCTCAGAGACTTCTTGCTTTGCTGCTTCCCATGTCTTTTGAACCAGGGGTCCCCAGCCCCTAGTCCAGGGGTAGGCAACCTCGGCTCTTTTATGACTCATGGACTTCAACTCCCAGCATTCCTGAGTCTGACTCAGGAATTCTGGGAGTTGAAGTCCATGAGTCATAAAAGAGCCGAGGTTGCCTACCCCTGCCCTAGGTCCATAGACTGGCACTGGTCTGCAGCATGCCAGCAATCGGGCCGCACAAACAAGCAAAGCCCTATCCACGGGATGTAGGCAGTACACAAAACCATTCCCCCTCTGGCCCACAGAAAAACCTTTCTTTACAATATTGGTCCCTGGTGCCTAAAAGGTTTTTTTTTGGGGGGGGGGGCACTGTTCTAAACAACAACTGTGTAGTTTCTCATAGTCTCATTTACTACCTAAATAAACAGTTCAGTAGCCCTGTTTGAGTAGTCATTTCTCATGTAATTACTAGGTTGTATTCCATACACAGGGATGTGGTAGCTCAGTGGGTTAGGATGCTGAGCTTGTCGATCAGAAGGTTGGCAGTTTGGTGGGTTGAATCCTGAGTGCTGCGTAACAGAGTGAGCGCCTGTTACTCGTCTCAGCTTCTGCCAACCTAGCAGTTCGAAAGCACGTACAAAATGCAAGTAGAAAAATAGAGACCACTATGGTGGGAAGGTAACAGCGTTCCGTGCGCCTTTGGCGTCTAGTCATGCCGGCCACGTGACCACGGAGACGTCCTCGGACAAGCGCTGGCTCTTCGGCTTTGAAACGGTGATGAGCACCAGCCCCTAGAGTCAGAAACGACTAGCATGCATGTGCGGGGGAATCTTTATTTTTACCTTTTTATTGCATACACAAATGATTAAGACTCTGATATGTATAGTAGGTGTATTCTCTGATTTTCATTTCATTTGCCCCCACTACCAACTTAAACATGTGAGATGTGAACATCTGTATTAGCTTCTGCTTCTGACTGGAGTAGTCTGCAAACCCTGTAAATAAGTCAATATATAAATAATTATATATAAATACATTGAGATTCCAAATACTGTTTTTACTTTAAATCACTCATTTGGAAATTTCTGTTTCTTCAGAATGATCACTTGAAAGACTTTTGCCTTCGGCATCTCAGCTTTTATAACAACAGGAATGAAATTCTAATACTTGCAACATTAGCAACATACTGATTAAGTTTATTGGGGGGATTAAACCTTTCTGCACAGCTAGAATAAATTAGAATGTCCTTCAAATGAGCAGAGAAAATGAATGCCCAACATATGCTTAAATACCAATTTGTTAGCAGTGTATGATCTATGGTTTATTTCCATTTGGATTAGCAATTAGCCTCCCACTAGCAAAATGTCAATTGCTGATGAAGTAGAAGGAGCAGAAAACACTAGACTGATAATAAAAATGTTCCCCAAATCCAGCAGTTACCTCTGCTGTTGCTCAGTTAAATTGGTTACATATAATAATAATAAAATATAAACACATGAATCTTTCAGAAATCAGAAGAAACATCCCCCGCATACCAGTGCAACATAATCCAATATTATTATCTCTACATTTATATAAAATCTTTTATCTCCCTCTCTCCAATATAGACCACATTCTTTTAGGGATAATAGGAAATACTTTTCAAAAGGAGCCTGCAGTTCCACCAATGCTTCTATCAAACCCACTCTCCTTTAAAACCCTTTCCCCCATATAACATCTTTCAGTTTAGGGTAGTTTCATGGGCATTCATTATATGTACATAGCATGTTAAACTTGATAAATGTTGATCATTGTTTCTTTGGGGTCATTTGTTGGTTTGGAGTCTTATGAAAATACAGTCCATTTAACAATAACAAGAGTTGGAAGGAACCTTGGAGGTCTTCTAGTCCAGCCCCCTCTTCAGGCAGGAAGCCCTATACCATTTCAGACAAACGGTTGTCCAATCTCTCCTGAAAAACTTCCAGTGTTGATTAATTGTTCTCACTATCAGGAAATTTCTGCTTAGTTCTAAGTTGCTTTTCTCTTTGATTATCAGTTTCCATTCATTGCTTCATGTCTTGCCCTCAGGCCCTTTAGAGAATAGGTTGACCCCATCTTTTTTATGGCAGCACCTTAGATAATGGAACACACTTAGTCCTTCTTTTCATTAAACTAGACATACCCAATTCTAGCAGTTGTTTTTCATATGTTTTAGCCAGTGCTTTTCTTTTTTTTAAAAAAAAGGTACCAGAACACTCATCTTGGCGGGTGCAGGAGGGGGGGCGCGGGGGCGCTGCTACGGTCATGGGTGCGAAGGGTGTTGGCGGTGGGTTGCCCCCCGGGGCTGGAGCCGGTGCGGCTGGTGCTGTGGGAGCAGCAGGGCCTGCTCTATATGGCGGGGCTGCGCGGTGCGGGCCAGGCGATGCAGGGCGGCCACTAAGGCGTGCAGGGCGAGGCGACGGCGCAGTTCCAGCACCAGGTAGGCCACCAGCCTGGCTGACACGGGTGAGCACAAGGAAGGAGTGCACGTGGACTCTGCAGAACCCATCTCCCACTCCTTGTCCTTTCTTACTTACCTAGTTGAGATGGTGTAGTTGGGCAGCAGGTAGGGATGCAAAGTTCCTGCCTACTCACCTTTGCTGCAGACAATTTGCCGGTGCAACGTTTGCCAGCCAGGTCTTTTGGCACGCTCAGCAGCAATTCCTATTGGCTTTCGAAAGCCAATAGAGGGTGTAGCATAGCTTGTGCAAAAGCGTGTGTGTGTGTGTGTGTGTGTGTGTGTGTGTGTGTGTGTGTGTGCAAAAAGGGGCCAGAACGCCATTCTGAGCGTTCGATGAGAAAAAAGCCCTGCTTTTATATTTTAATCTTATGATTTTAAAAATATATTTTTTTTCTATTGTAAGTTGCCCCAAACTTCGCCGTGTGGATTGCATACAAATATTATATAATTGGTAAATAAAGGTAGAACATATGTTAAATACACATCAAATGATAATATGCTTCCCTACAAAGTCAATTCATGCTCGATGACAGACCAAGGAGTTAACTCGGAAAGGCAAGAGGAAAATCTAGAAGAGATCTGTGCAACTTGTAGAAGGGAAAGGCCCACACTGATAAATTAAAAATCTTTGTGGTCTGCTAAGGAATGCTGGTGGACTAATCAATGATTTGGTGACTAGAGGAGCATCTACAGTGTTGGAGCTCGTGGTCATGGTAAGCCATGGAGGCACTAGGCAACATGATTTTCAGGGCAGTGGTGGTGATTTTATTTTTTTTTTTTTTAAAAAGTCTGTGCTCTGTTCAAGGGTGCTTGGTAGGCTGCATGTTTAGGCCTGGTCTAGAATTTATTTTGGAGCATTCAACTATCTAGAACAGGCATGTCAAACTCATTTTGTTTGAGGCAACTTCTTATAAAAGAATTGCCATTAATTTATGTTAATAAAATAATTTAAATCAATTTTTCACTTGATTTCAAATTAAATTAATTATATTGATTGACAATGGGATTTTTTTAGTACAATTGCCAAATGCAATAAACTGGTTTTAGGTGTATGTTACTGGAAGGAAAAAGCAATGTTGCATTATTGATCCCAGAGAGGCATTTGCATGTATGCAGGTATCCTTAGGGTGCCATAGTTATGGATGAGAAATATTGGTTGCAAAGTTGGCATTTCTGGATGTAATACAGATATTTTGGACTTATTTTTGTTTCTTTGCATGTTTGATATTTTTAAAAAGGCATATGCTACTGACTACGCTTATGCACATATGTAATCTTTTGCTAGGATACGTGATCACTGCTTGTCCAAAATTTTAATGTACAGATAATACCACCAGAATTTTTTTTAGCCTTTTAAATAAATGTCATTATGGATGTTAAGCTCACCATGGAAAACATCATATATTGTTATGTAGAAATGTTAACATAGGAAATAGATTATTTTGTTATCTAATTTTACCTCCCAAAAGACAGAAGCAGATAAAAAATGTGAGGTTCTTTCCTGTTGACTTTTTTGAATTAGCTGTTTTAGATTCTAAAAGTTTAGTTCCTAAAGAAGTAACCCTGTAAATAATTTTAATGTCCTCCTCTAGGGCTGGGTAGGCAAGCTTGGCTCTTTTATGACTCGTGGACTTCAACTCCCAGAATTCCTGAGCCAGCATGGCTCAGCTTGGAAACCTCTCCCTTTCCCCTCAGCATGGCTGGCTCAGGATTTCTGGGATTTGAAGTCCACAAGTCATAAAAAAGAGCCAAGATTGCCTAGCCCTGCAATAGGCTTAGGAAAGCCCACAGAGGGAGCTTTTTTTCTCTCATAGAGCATTCTATGAGGAAAAAAAAGCCCTGGTTTTAGCCTCCATTCCCCTAATTTAGTTAATTTAAGATCCAGTGTATTTTGATATTTTCTTCATTATGACTCCATGGGATACGTAAAAACTGGTTGTTGGTTGTTTTTGGGTGTGAAATCCAAGATCTAGTTATGTCTGGTATTGTTTCTTTCACAAAGCTAAGTTGTTGGCCAGAATTTGGCCTTACCGCACTGAATAACCCACAGCCATTCTAGCAATCGAAAGGAATTGTAACAAAAGCCTAGCTTCTGCATAGGTTGAACATCAGGAAATAGGAAAAAGAGGAGCTGTCATGGCTAGCCTCTCTTTTGTAGAAAACAAGGTTTTCTGTCTGTCATCAGAGGCATGGGAGGCATCTCCAGGTTGGCTAGTAGGAATCAGCTTAGACCACAGGTCGGCAACCTGCGGCTCCGGAGCGAATGGGCAGCGGTGCCGCTCTTTCAGGAAGCTGCCGCGGCCCGTCTGTGAAGCTGCCGAAAGCGGCAGCTTAGCAGACGGGCCGCGGCAGCTTCCTCAAAGAGCGGCGCCGCTGCCCCTTCGCACGGAGGTACGCGCGCACCTCCCCAAAGGTTTGGGGAGGTGCGCGCGCACCTCCGGTCGTTCGGAGAGGTGCGCGCGCACCTGTCGGAATGGGCAGGGGCACCTCTCTTTTTGAGGAAGCTGAGACGGGCCGCGGCAGCTTCCTCAAAGAGCGGCACCGCTGCCCATTCGCACGGAGGTACGCGCGCACCTCCGGTCGTTCGGAGAGGTGCGCGCGCACCTCTCGGAATGGGCAGGGGCGCCGCTCTTTGAGGAAGCTGCCACGGCCCGTCTGCAAAGCTGCCGAAAGCGGCAGCTTTGCAGACGGGCCGTCGCCGTCGGGCAACCGGGAACCGGTTCCATCTCATTTTTTAAAAAATGGCAGCCGCGTGTGTCCGCGCATGCGCAAAAAACCTTTTTGCGCATGCACGTGCATGGACACACGCACGCGGCTCCCTCTTTTTTTAATTTGTGATGGAACCGGTTCCCAGTGGCTCTTTTTCTTTTTTAGGTTGCCGACCCCTGGCTTAGACTGTGAGAATGTGCCTTCATTGCATCAAAGGAAACACTGTAATTAATGTTCATGCCTTTTAAAGAGTATTGCAGATTGAAAGTGTTGCCTTTGAGTTGAACAAATGGCCTCCTAGATCTGACCATGATTCAGCATTTCCAGAAGCTACAAATCTCAGAAGAGGCATTAGGATGGCAAAACAACAATACAAACAAAAGGTGGAGAACCATTTAGCGAACAACGATCCGAGGCAAGTATGGCAGGGACTGCAGCACTTAACCAACTATAAGGGCAGCACGAGGAGCATGGCAAACACGGATGCCTCGTTGGCTGAGGAGCTGAATATCTTCTTCGCCCGCTACGACGTTAAAAGACCAGACCCCGTAGCCTTTGCTGGCCGGCCTTCTGACTCTCAGCCACTCACCCTGTGTGAACACCAAGTAAAAGCTGTATTGAAGGCTGTGAATCCCAGCAAAGCTGCAGGCCCAGATGGGGTGCCGGGGATAGTGGTCAGGAATTGTGCCGATCAATTAGCAGGGGTCCTGACAAGGATTTTTAACATCTCCTTGCAAACGGCATGTGTACCATCGTGCTTGAAAGCAGCTACCATTGTCCCAGTCCCCAAGAAAACTGCAGTTGAGTGCCTGAATGACTACAGACCTATTGCATTAACTTCTGTAGTCATGAAATGCTTCGAAGGATTGGTTCTCCAACATCTTAGGACATGCCTCCCACTGGACTTTGATAAACATCAATTTGCCTACAGGGGAAATAGGTCGACAGACGATGCCATAGCTACTGCTTTGCACTCTGTAGCAAGTCATCTCGAGAAGCCTGGAAGTTACATCAGGATGCTTTTTGTTGACTACAGCTCGGCTTTCAACACGATTTTGCCGAGCATTCTCATCGAGAAGCTGACTGACTTGAAATTCTCCCCCTCCATCTGCAATTGGATTCAAGACTTTCTTAGGGATCGGTTACAAACAGTGAGGGTCGGCTCTGCTTTGTCCACCCCCCTGAAGGGCACGCCACAGGGCTGTGTGCTTAGCCCCTATCTGTACTCTTTATACACTTATGATTGTGTATCATCTGACCCATCCACTGTGATAGTCAAGTTCGCAGATGATACAACTGTGGTGGGTCTTATTACAGGTGGGGATGAGACAGCATATAGGGCGGAGTTACAAAAACTATCCATATGGTGTAGTAACAACAACTTGCACCTAAACATCGGCAAGACGAAAGAGATGGTGTTAGACTTCCGGAGAAAAAAGGAGGAACCTGCCCCACTTTACATCGGAGAGAACTGTGTAGGGAGAGTTTCCTCCTTTAAATTTCTGGGAGTCTACCTCTGTGAAGATCTGACCTGGAAAGTTAACACAACTCAGGTGGCTAGAAAGGCCCAACAGAGGCTTCACTTTCTTAGGGTCTTGCGGAAGAACAGGGTAGAACAACAGCTAATGACCCTCTTTTACCGGTCTACTATAGAGAGCGTCCTCTCGTATGGTATTGTGGTTTGGTATGCCGGTCTGACAGCCGCGGATAGGAAAGTATTACAGAGGGTAGTGACCACAGCACAAGACATTGTGGGCTGTCCCCTGACACCACTGGATGACATCGCCAGGGCTCATTGCCTTGGAAGAGTGAGGAAGATTCTCAGGGATGACTCACACCCTGGACGGTATCTCTTTACTCTCCTACCATCCGGTAGGAGATATAGGAATATAGCCAGCCGTACCAACAGGCTGAAAAATAGCTTTTATCCGTGGGCTGTTAGGCTTTTAAATGGGACATAATCTTATGCAGAATTGACTTGGGAGGCCGGTGTGTGGTGTAGTTGGTTCACATAGTGTGGTGGGATGGAGGGTTTGTTGTCACTGTGTGTTGGGGGGAGAGAGCACGGGGGGAGGCTCAGCTAATCTCAATGTACACATGTTGTACTTTGACAATAAAGGTTTATTATTATTTTTTTTAAAATTTTCTACTCTAAATAAGTAAAGAACAATACTTATGGTCTTAAAAACCAAATTCCTTTCCCTCTGAGGTTGCCTTTGTGGCTCATAGATGTTCCGATAGATGTCCCTTTTTTTGACTTAGCGTTTGCAACACCATGGCAATTTCACATAAATAGACTTAGCTTGCATGAGAGATGTTAGAGAAATCCTTAAAATCATTGCATGCCTTTTCCTCTGGAGCTGAGGACCAGGGTCTGTGTCTGGTCTGTAGGGCTTTTATTGTTGTCGTGTTTTCTGTTTCATTTCCAGTTGCAGATAGGAGATTTCTGTAAACAAGAAATTGACTTACGCTCCCAATTCGAGACTGGTGATGACTGTAATCGTTTCTCCCCCTGAAATAACTAACTTTTCCATTGTCAAGTGTCTTTCATCCAACTTTGAATGAAATCATCCTTCACCTACCTTCAGTTCTCTGTTTGTGTTATTGCTATGCAATGTTACTTCATATTACTGATGCTTTGTACTATTACACCTTATTTCTACAATGGCTGATAGTGGAAAATAAGGAGAAAGACTGAGATCACAAGAATTACAGTGGAGAGATATGGCTGGGCTTTAGTGATAAATAGATTTTGTCTTTTGGTCTGACAGAATCCAAAGAGGTGGAATTAACTTTCTGCCAGGAATCTGGAGCTACAAAAGAAAGTAAGATTGCAAAAGTTGCAGTTTATTGCTGTTGATACATTCTCTCCCCCCCCCATTTTCTCACCCGTTGGATGGTCTATATGTGCTACCAAATGCACTATAGTTTGAGTTATATATACAGTACAATTATTTCTTGAGGTCCTAAAGGGAGTCCTTAGAGAGAAGGGCGGTATACAAATCAAATAAATAAATAAATAAATAAAATATTCCAATCCTTCCAACAAGACACGTTGTTTTTGTGGATAGCACGCCAACATTTCAGTGCCAGAATTGACTTTTAGTAAATGTAATAAACGTGTAAGGAAGTAACATAGTTCTTAATTTTCTGTGCTTTACTTAATTTTCTGTGCTTTCACAGAACAGTCACACTACTTTTGGGATGACCTTTAATGCCCTTCTCTGTTGCCAACCCCAGAGGCATTTTCTTTAAATTTGGTTCATAGAATATCATGGCTAACCCCAACCCCCCCCCCCCCCAATTTTAAGTTCTTTTTGAAAGGATGGAGAACTGAGCAAGAAAATATGAGTTTTTTTCTTCTCTGATAATTTTATAGGATGGTGCATTAACTGCTTTGACATATTCATTCATTCTGCTGTACTCCTCTTGACCTTTCTGTACCAAGGTTTCCTTGGACAGTTGGTTTCTCTGAAATGGTTTTAGCAAGTTTAAAACTCTAACAAGAGCTGCAAGCACTTTAGGTTTAAATCCTGCAACTACCCCCAGGTCCAAAGTTAAATGACTTAACTTGGCAGGTTGTTTGACTAGAGTAAGAATAAGCTGCGGTGGTTGCTTTTTCATGTGCTACTTGAAATTATTTGGTTTCAAAGAAACGGTATATATATGTTTCAATCATTTTCTTTTTAATTTTCCCAAATTTCTCTATTTAAGAATTCAAAAGAAGCAGCTTCTGAGGGCTACACAGTCCTTAATATATGTTTGAAGTTGGATTGCAGGATTTCCATTAGATAGTAACAACTTATAAACCAGGCCTATAGCTCTTGAAGCAGTATCTGTTGTTGTGGGTATGTGGACATCAAGTTTTCCTATTTCTGTCTCCCTACATCATCTTTAAGGGACGTGGCTCAGTGGGTTAGGACACTGAGCTTGTCGATCAGAAGGTCAGCAGTTTGGTGGATCAAATCCCAAGTGCCGCGTAGCAGAGTGAGCGCCTGTTACTCGTCCCAGCTTCTGCCCACCTAGCAGTTCGAAAGCACGTAAAAATGCAAGTAGAAAAATAGGGACCACTACGGTGGGAAGGTAACAGCGTTCCGTGTGCCTTTGGCATCTAGTCATGCTGGCCACATGACCACGAAGACATCCTCGGACAAGCGCTGGCTCTTCGGCTTTGAAACGGAGATGAGCACCGGCCCCTAGAGTCGGAAACGACTAGCACGCATGTGCGGGGGAACCTTTACCTTTACATCATCTGTATTATGCTTGTTAAGCAAAGAATTGTGGATATTCTTGGAAGTGCTGCCACTATGTTCCAAAGTTTCATTTTCCACCTACACCTATCCTGCACATCGTTTTATCGCTCGAAACATCCTTCCTTCAGTTTTACTACTTCCAGTAAAAGTCTTGTTTTGCTCAATAGAATATATGGCAGAGCAAATGGGTACAGCATCAACATGTGAGCCCAGATACGGAAAGTTGCCTTAAGCAGAATCAGAACATTAGTCATCTACAAAAATGGAAAGATACTTTGATTCCTACAATGGATGAAGGGCTGCAAAAGTTGATGGAGGTAGCAGAGATGACAAAATTCACTGTTTTGATGAAAGAAAAGAACACAATTTTGTTTCTTCTTGGAAACCACTTTTGAACGTTGTGCTTGAGGTGGGAGAAATAATTTTGGGTGTTACTGCTTAAATAGGTTTGTTATAGAAATGGCTAGTATGTATTATTATGTAAAAGTAAAAGGTTGCCATTTTATGCTGTTACCTTATTCTACTGCATCAAAAGAAATCGGAAGTCAATGCTTTTCTTTTTCTTTTCCCCTTACCCTACACTTCCCCCCTCTTATTTTCTCCTTATTTTTGTTTTTCTTTGTACTTATGTATTTCATATTTTGATAAACTAATAAAATATTTGGATCTGAGAATATTAGTTCTCTAAAAAGCGGAGGGAAGGAGGAAGGAAGGAATCATGTGTTCCAAATGATTTTGTGAAATCAACTTGAAGGTCTTGTTGAAGCCCATTCAGAGAATCACAATTTTATCTTTTTCTATGCTGTACATGTCAAAACTGCAGTTCCTTGTAGAAGTGTGCTATAGTCCCAGCACATCAGAAATTCACTAAAGGAGAAGACTGTTTCTAGCTATTCACTTCAGATGTCCACCAAAGCTGGACCATGTGCTTCCAAAAGAGATCTAATACATCAGTCTTGAATAGGGGTTTATAGACTGTGTTCTTTAGAATGATTGTATTCCAGCAAATCTTGATAGGGTTTTGTGAGAGATTGCGGTGTGTGTGTGTGTGAGAGAGAGAGAGAGAGAGAGACAGACAGACAGACAGACAGACAGACAGACAGACAGACAGACAGACAGACAGACAGACACACACAAGTGAGTGAACTGGAATGCAGCTATTTTCTATCTCCAGAGCTTGGTAATTTAGTCAGAGACTTCAGGAAATATTTTTTAACAGATTCTGCAGCCTGAAAACGTTTGAAGAACCCTGGTCTAGAAAACTTCATTATAACAGTGGAACCATACCGACAGCACTCTTTTCAGATATGGTTGAACCATTTTGATAGCTTCTTTTTTTTCCAAGAGACCTTTATATTTCAGTAATTCAGCAGATGGCAGAACTGGAGCTAAACAAAGCTGGAGGGATTATTTCTTTCCACTCTCTGGAGGTCTTAACCTGAGTAATTGGCGGCTGGAAAGAGAGAGGCTGTAAGTTGGAGTTATTTCTGAGTAACCTGGAACAGTGCTTGATTGCTGTTTGCAATGGTCATGCTTTCAGGCAATTATGAGAATTTCAGTCTAAGCCATTTGAAGGGATCAGATTGAAAAGTCTTGTGGAATAACCTTGATTCAGATAGTTTTTATATTTCAGCTTTATCTCCAGATATCAGGGAATAAGCCTCGGATTTTACGTGTATCAACCATGTACAGTTATACTGAACTAAGTTCTGTTTCCTTCCCCCTCCCCCGTTTCCATTGGTCAGTATGAAAGACTTACTTATCCACCATTATGTATTCTAAACCAGAACTCCCCAAACTTTTCAGGTTGGCAGCCCAGAGGGAAAGGGGGGAGCAGGAAAATATGCACGTGCATGTGCAAATGGGCACATGGTGGTGGTGCTATCGCCCGCATGCATGTGCAAGAGGACCACATGCACCTGCGGCGGGCTGGCAGCAGCACTGGTGCCTGCGCACATGAGCAAATGGGCTGCTAGCACCCGTGAGCATGCGCAGACAGGGCTGCTAGCACCTGCATGGATGGCGCTAGTGCGAGTGGAGCATGCGCACACACCTGCACGCACTCGTCAGCCATTCCCACGGCCCAGTGGCCAACAGGTCATGGCCCCGTACCAGGCCGCGGCTCACAGATTGAGGACCCCTGTTATAAATGATCTTAATGACCATAGCTTGTGGCCTGATGCAAGTGTTCAGCATTTCAACTTACCCTGCTCAGTTCTAAGTGAACTAACACCCTTGTAATTGAGAGTTTTTCTTCTTTATCATTAATAGCCCAGATTAACGCAGGTCCTCTTTGCAAGAAGATGGCAAGAAGTAATACAATGAGTTGACTGAATTGTAAAAGCAGTCTGGGTTTGCAGCTCACTGTTCCCCTTCAAGTAAATATCAGCTTCAGAATCTATAGGAAATATAGTTGAGGTCAAACGTTGTACGTCATATGTCCATCTGTGATAAGTAGTTATTGCAAAATGGAACATTTGTGCACACTGTATACATTTTAAAGATGGCTTCCATTTCTTTTGGATAGTCTCTTGTTATTAACTTCTAATTAAATAACTCCAGTCAAAGCACTCCAATAGCAATTCTCCTAATTCATTCATGCAACATCTTGCCACTTTTCCTCCAGCAGAATCTTTATATTTTTATCTCTATTTATTATTGAATAAACTAATTTCTCACGGTTAGTTTAAATGAGGACGAATCTTTTGAGATGAAAAATGTGTTTTTGAGGAAATCCAGATGATGCTTTCATAGCAGGAAAAGGAGAATAAATGATCTATATATTAACAATTGCAATTCACTTACCGAAGATCAGTGCTTTACATAATTAATCATATATTTCTTAGAATGCCTTAATGTATAGTTTAAAAACCTCTTGAATGATAATGGTTTAAATGTTGGATGTTTACATAAATAGACTGCTTCAGATACTGCATTAATATGTGGTCTGTTGAATAAACCATAATTGGCTGAGTTCACATAGAATGCTAAAAACATAATTTATTACTGAGTAAGGAGGAAGAGCTGAGTTTGCAAAAACATGTTAAGGCCAAAGCAACTTACTTTTTGACTTAATGTGATGTGTGAACATAACTGATTTTTATATGTGTAGAGCAAGGGTGTCAAACTCGCCATGTCATGTGGTGTGTCGCAACTCTTTTGCATTGCCGGTAATGGGGTGGGCGCGGCTTCAGTATGATGAAACCGGCCTGCGGGCCGGCAGTTTGACACCCCTGGCATAGAGCTTTGTTTTATTTTATTTTTTTTATTTCTTCATCTGCTTTGAGATTAAAGAGGAAGTGTTTCACTCTAACTCTAAATAGGAGCTCAGATGGCATGGTTCTTTTGAAGTAGCATTCATTATAAGTTAATAGCGTCTTAAGTACCATCAAAAATTAACTCGATCCAACAATATTAAGCTGCAGCCAGATAACTCTTGTTGAACTAGGGCAGTGATGGCAAACCTTTTAGAGATCGAGTGCCCAAACCGCAACCCAAAACCCACTTATGTATCGCAAAGTGCCAGGGCCTTATCAGCATTGTGGTGCCCTCGGGGGGGGGGCAGGGAGGCACCTTTGGCACGCAGAAACTGGGGGCACAAAAATGGGCCACCATACTGCGAGGCTCAAAAATGGCTGCCACCGCGCCGCGGGGTGCAGATACAAGGCACTGCACCATGCAAGAACGGGGCAAGGCTAGTGAGTATCACGTAGGCACTAGCCCTGCCCCATTTGCAGCGTGTGGGTGCTCGCAGCCCCGTGCGCTTATGCACGCATGTAAAATGCTTCCCCCTCCCTTTTCTTCTAATCCACCAATCGACAGTGGTTGGTGACCTCTGCCCTACCACCTCTACTCGAGGTTGCTAATCAGCCACTTTGCCTCCTTTGTGCTGGGTGGGGCTTCTGCTCCGGGTGGCAGTGGCAGCCTGATGGACCTGCTGCTGGCGGCAGTAGTGTGCGTGCCAACAGAGAGGGCTCTGAGTGCCGCCTCTGGCACACGTGCCATAGGTTCGCCACCAGTGAACTAGGGGGTTCTCTTATAAGATACCCTTCATTATCCTGGTACCTTCAAGGTGTTTTAGATTTCAACTTCCCCCATTTTTGAAATCCTGACTGAACAAATATACACATGACATGGCCATAAAAGAAGTTTTGGTCGGCTTCCGAGCAAATGCCAACTTTAGTTTCCATTCCTAATTGGTTTGGCATTTCATTCATTCATTCATTATCCTTTTTTTGCCTTCTCTTTCCTCTGCCTTCTCCTATTTTGACAAGTATTTTCAAAATCCATGTAATATAACTGATCAGAACCCTTCCTTCCTTCCTTCCTTCCTTCCTTCCTTCCTTCCTTCCTTCCTTCCTTCCTTCCTTCCTTCCTTCCTTCCTTCCTTCCTTCCTTCCTTCCTTCCTTCCCTCCCTCCCTCCCCCTTCTTTTAATCCAGTGAAAGAAAAACAGCCTACCTTGGCCACAGTGTAGCTTTGAGTCAAGATGTTTGCTGCAAAGATTTTAAAAGTAACCAGATTTTTCACATTTGTACACAGTTATTGCTATTGTTTATTAATCAGTAATCCTGTATTTTTATTCTTGCCCTGTTCACCGCCCTGAGTCCTTCGGGAGAAGGGCGGTATAGAAATATTATTAAATTAAATTAAAAATTAAATTATTATTCTGGTTGGTCACAGTCAGCCAGATATTTAGATTGCATGTGGCATTTTTATCCAACTGTCGGTTCGTTCCTGAGAAGCTGGGATGGGCAGACGTTGCTTGATGGTGTTAAAGGTATCATTGCAGAATGTAAGGTGTTTCAAGTAATGCTGCAATTGCAATTGAATTTTGCAATTGAATGATGATCTTTGTCCATATGTTTTGGGATAGCATCCTAGGTGCCTATCACTATTAGTACTATCTTTGTGTTCTTTTGCCAGAGTTGTTCTACTTCTGTTTGCGTGTCTTCCTATTTTGTGATTTTCTCCAGTTTTTTACTCCTCTGTTCTCTTTGTCTCCAGATACTGCAGTGTCCACTATTTAGACTTTTTTTTTTGTCTTTCTTATCAACCATTGTCATGTATGGGGTGTTGTTAGGTGACAAGTGCCTGTCTGCTTGTATTGTTAAATCCCAGAGCACTATAGCTTCTTCATTTTCTTTTACTTTACTTTGTTTTGTAACCCCAACAGTTCTTCCTTGTGGTCAAATGGTATTTCGCTTGCTCATTTGTTATGGTGTTATTTGTAGTCAGTCTGTGCAATTTTCTTGCAGCAGTTAACTAAGTGGTCCACCATTTCTTCAGCTTCTTTGCAGAGTTGACATTTGCTGTCCGTTGTTTTCTCAATTCTGGATTTGTATGCATTTCTTCTTAAGGCTCAGCCTGGTGTAGCTAGACCACGGGTCAGCAACCCGTGGCTCTGGAGCCGCATGCCCGGTGCGCACGCACCTCTTCGAACGGGCAGTGGTGCGCACGCACCTCTCCAAATGGAGAGTGGCACCGCCCGTTTGGAGAGGTGCGCGCGCACCTCTCCGAATGGGCGGAGGTGCGCGAGCACCTCCCCAAACCTTTGGAGAGGTGCGCGCGCACATCCGCGCGAACGGGCAGCGGCGCCGCTTGTTGGGAAAGCTGCCGTGGCACGTTTGCAGGCTGCGGAAAGCGGCAGCTCTGCAAACGTGCCACGGTAGCTTTCCCAACAAGCGGCACCGCTGCCCATTCCGAGAGGTGTGCATGCACCTCCCCAAACCTTTGAAGAGGTGCGCGCGCACCTTCGCGCGAACGGGCAGCGGCGCCGCTCTTTGGGAAAGCTGCTGTGGCACGTTTGCAGGCTGCCGAAAGCAGCAGCTCTGGAAACGGGCCGCGGCAGCTTTCCCAACAAGCGGCGCCGCTGCCCATTCCGAGAGGTGCGCACGCACCTCTCCGAACGAGTGGAGGTGCGCGTGCACCTCCCCAAACCTTTGAAGAGGTGCGCGCGCACCTTCGCGCGAACGGGCAGCGGCGCCGCTCTTTGGGAAAGCTGTCGCGGCACGTTTGCAGGCTGCCGAAGGCGGTAGCTCTGCAAACGGGCAGTTGCGCAACCGGGAACTGGTTCCATCACACATAAAAAACTGGCAACCGCGCCCGTCCGCGCATGCGCAAGAAAAACCCATTTTATGCATGTGCAAAACATTTTTGCGCATGCGCGTGCATGGACGCACGCACGCGGCTCCCACTTTTTTTATGTGTGATGGAAACGGTTCCCAGTGGCTCTTTTCCTTTTTCAGGTTGCCAACCCCTGAGCTAGACTTAGGTGCTCTGTCTCATCAGCTTTCCTGCTCTTGGACATTGCCAGTTCTTTTTATCTGCTCGTCGTCTTGGCTACACTTGTTAATTGCTGCTTTATTATTTCCAGTACTTTCTTGGATCTTCCTTGTCTGTCTGTAATGTTTCTTTAATTAGGTACTTTTTGATCTTGTTCTTCAGCTTCTTTTCTTCTGTTCTTGCATGTAGCCAATCTTATTTGCTGATCTTATTTTCCAACCTGATCTTCCCATTTCTCTTTTTAAACCGCAACTTCATAATGCTAACATTTCTTAGAAAATGTTTATTTTGAACATAATTTGGTAATGGGGTTTGAAAAACAATTAGTGGCTGTTATAGCCTCTATTATGGGCACATAAAATGCTCCAACTTCTGATAAAATACTAAGATACTAAAATACTAAGATTGCAAAGGCTTACATGCTATAACATCATTAAGTGGAAGAACAAGTAATCCTAAACTTAGGACTGTAATGAAACCTGCCTATTACAGTTGTAAGTCATAATGATCATAAAGCAGGTCATCACTAACTAGATTTACAAACCTTTTGCACTGGTTGTTAAGTGGTCCATCATGGTCATTAAGTGAATCCCCAATCATTAAGCAGACCCATTGTTCTCTATGGGCATTTTTGCTGTATATCATAAATAAAACACATTTTTTTGGGGGGGGGAAACCATAATAAATTGTAGCCATGTAATTGTGGGCCAGGAATCACTCAAATTGTGATCATGTGACTGAGGGGCAATGTTATAAATTCAGAACGGGATTGTAATACATTTTGAGGAGGTTGTCTTGTAACTTCAAAGGGTTGCTAAGTGACCAGTCATAAGTCAAGGACTACCTGTATTTATAAATATTCAAGGTTTGTGAATAAAAGACATTCCTCCAAATTCTGCAGAAGGAATTTGCTTAAGGTTTCTATCTAGGTTTGGTGGTTTAACCCATAGATTAATCAGCCAGTTTAGACATACGACATTTCCAGAAAATGGACAAAAAGGGTTTTGCAGAAATTTCTGTGCGAGCTCACTTTTCTTTGTGCTTTGTCCTTGGGTAGACAATCAAGGATAGCCTTCGAAATAACCTAGCAAAGAACACAGCTACTTAAACGTTTTAAGAGGCGCTTTATGTGTACTAGCTTGTTTTGATGCTCTTCTTTTGAATGCTTTGGTTGCCCTATAGATATCATTGACATTGATTGAAAATGGTCTTCTAAGTAAGTAGCTCCCATACTAGACAAAGTGTATTACCATAAGCACTTGAATGAGCCTTCTAAGCAATTAATATCTGCCACTGTGTTTATAACGTACACTCAGTTCCACAGCATTGAGTGAAATGGGCCTTGGCATACAGTATAGAAAACTTACTTATGTTTCCTAAGACATGTGGCCCACCAGGCTGTTACCTTGGATTAATGATGGCTCACCAAGATGTCAAGAAAATGTCTTCATAGTTTCAGCTTCTTTCGGTATATACTAGTCTCATTGTTGATTTCTGTGCAGATTGACATTTACTTGTCATTGTAACTATGCAATATGAATTGTTGTGTATACTCATGTCAAGATGGGCTGGCAAGGTTACCAGTCAGGATCTTCCAATGATTGAATTATATAATCAGGTTGCAAGAGCTACATAGTGCAGATCATCAAGTTTCAAATTCTCATTCTCTCTCTCTCCCCCTCTCTCACTCTCCCTCCCTCCCTCCCTCCCTCCCTCTCTCTCTGAGAGAGAGAGAGAGAGAGAGAGAGAGAGAGAGAGAGAGAGAGAGAGAGAGAGAGAGAGAGAGAGAGAGATGCATTTAGTCAGTAGCATTAGGTCCAAAATCTATCATTGCTTGATAGCATGAACATTCTTGCTTGATCTGTGATATCTTTTGGCACCTCCTTTGTGAATTTTTGCCAAGGGAATTTGTGCATAAAAAAAATATGCACAAATTCCAAAAAGAATGGAATTTCTTTTAATAGTCTGTGCTTAGGGTGAGTCATGGCCTTTCCACAGCCCAGGGAAATTCAGTATCTTTCACAAACAGAAGCTTAGCTATAGCCAAAGAATTATTATTTATATGTTAAATTTATACCATGCCTTTCATGTAGGAACTCAGATGGCTCGCTCCTCCAGTTCTTTGCCACAACCACTGCGCTGTGAAAGCATCTCTCTTGAGAGACCTGAATGTCCCAAAGTGTCCGGTGGACTAATACGGGGAGTAGAATCTTTTCCTAGTCCAGCATTTTTTACCACTAATATACATCATATTGGCTCTTGGGCAAGAAAGATTGACTGGCTCCAACTCATCCAGGAAAGTTTTGTGGCTGTGGATTGATTTGAATTTTGGTCTTAAGATTTGAATTGGGAGGTCTTAAAAACCTTAATGACAATACCACACTGCCATTCTGTTTATCATTATGAAGAATTGTTTGTGAACCGTTTTGCTGCAAGCATCTTTAGCACTGAAAAGGGAATTATTTGGGTTAACATTTTTTTTCTCCTCAGCGGATTAAAAATAATTACAGAGCTTGGTAAAACAACAATTAAAATGTTAAACCTCTGAAGGGAATGATCCAACAAGGAGGGGAAACCCCTGTAGAAAGTTGCTTGTGCCAACATTATTTCATAGTATAGGCAAGTAAGTTCCTGTTTTTGGTTCTGAAATAAGATCAAATCTAACTCTTACTTATGTAAGAGAAACAGGAGCCTTTGTCTCACCTTCTCCAAAGAAAGAATGAGTTACGTTTCATTAGTATGTGGATACTAGAAATTTTGAAAAGTCCTTTTGGTTTCTGTGAGGCATCTGAAGAATTCAATTTCCATGTTGAAATAATTTTTTTGCAATCTATGATGAAAAGTCATTAATGGGAATCCTCTTCCCTTCTCAATGCAGTTTATTTCTACCATGTACTTCAGTGCTGGACAAATGAAAAGCAATCTAATTGCACAAAGAATTCAGACACTATGAACTTACCTGGTTTTGCATTTCTTAGATTGCAGTCGTGATCACATTTTGGGTTCTTGGCTACCAGCCCACGCTTACGGCTGTTTGCAGCAGCCCATGGTTACATGGCCACAATTTATGACTGTTTTGCTGGAAACCAGCATTTATTTCTGGTTTCCAGCAAAAATTACCTATTGCAAACAATGGGTTCACTTAACAACCAGGATGTTTGCTTAACGGCCACAGTGTTTGCTTTACAGCTACCATAAAAAAGTCATAAAATCGGACATGGTCTCATAATGACCCACTTAATGACCGGCATAACTCACACCCTTTTCTATAAGCTCATAAGCTAAAGAGTAGCAGTGTGATGTGGGTACAGGGGCAGAGTGTGATCAGGCGGATTGTTTGGGCCTGTTAAAGTTGTTGTATGCAGGAAGGAGAAGGTGTAAAAATGAGTCAGGAGGAAGAGGCAACAATAGAAGCCTTGTCCCTTTTTTGTGCAATGCATGTGACACTCAGAAATGAACATTTTGTGTGGTTATTGCTGACATCTTGACTCACTTTACATACACATGCCCTTTTACTGTGTCTGGAAACATACCCACTCAGTTCTAGCTAGAAGGATTCTCTTTTCCTCTCTGAATATAAATATATATATATTATATAAAATATAACTGCATCATAGAAACATTGAAAAATATTCTTGTCTTTTGGAAATTTTTCAGAACTTGAAAAGGAAACTGGGAATTATTTTACACACCACACAAGGTCCCAATATGTCACAGTTGATGCATATTGACTTAACTTGTGTTTCCAGCCTGGGAGGTCACAATTTATTCAACAAAACATAGACTTCTACTGTGTGAATCCACCTTTCTTCCCCCCCACCCCACACCCCCTTTACAAAACTAGAGGAGTAAATGAACATAGAAAAGATCCAAAAGGTTAATGGCCAAAACTTTTAAATTAACACCAACAACTAGTCTTCTGTGTCAGTCCCATGTGCTTTTTTAAACAAAGAAACATAATGTATAATGAGCTATTGTTACAGTTGTGGAAAACTTCAAAGATGTAGTAAACAAGCAATTATATTTTCTGCACTGCCATTTAGGAAGTAAATTCTCCTCAACCTCAGGAAAAAAAAGAGTGGATTGTAAGAGATTTGATTACAGGTAAAATAAAACTAAAGACCATATTACAGCCAGATCACAATTGTGCAGGATTTCAGAGAATGGTTCTGATGAGTCCATTCAATGCTACTGTTGTTAATGCATAGGTAGCTGGAAGTTGATTAGTGTAATAGTGTCAGGTCAAAAATGTGTTCCTATACATCTTTAAATGATTCCAATTACTATATAGGCCTTTTAAGAACTTACCTGAAGAACCAACATAGCGTATTATAGTTGAGCAAACCTTCAGTTTAACATTTATTAAGTGTATAGTATATTAAACCAGAATGTTTATTAAATGTTTATTAAATCTGTGTGTATATACACGTGAGGGAATGAGACGACCTCCTTGACTCTACTTCAAACGAAGAGCCTGTCAGCCAGCGCATGACTACATGCGGCGCGACGAGACTTATGCGCCTAACAGCTGATATGTGCCAAGCAGCTGCTAGGCGCGACTTTTAAAAATCAACCAGACACCGGCCTTTTCCAGCAAAGCCGGAACCACTGTAATTATAAACGAGCGAGCTTCTCACGCATTCCACAATTTGAACTTTATAACTGCCATACAAGTGTATGTACTGACTCACTTATCATTCAGCCCTTGCTCTGATGATGTCAACAGCTTGTTGACGAAAGCTCAGCAATAAAGAAGAATTTTCTCTTATATTGATATTTGTTAAAGTTAAGTTGAGGGTTTACTGTACTAAAAATGTTTGGATAGCTACAAAAGGTAATTGGATAAATTCACGATACTTCTGGGTTGGGAGCGTCATGCTCCTAATACCGAACAGTTTTAATACCGAACAGAAGAGAGGAAAGCTATGCTTCTACATCTGCTCATGAGCATCCTGAAGCATTTAATTGGCCATTGTCAGAAAAATGTTGGTCTAAAGCAGCAGCATGGGAAACTCATCCAGTTCTGTTCGTTTTTATGCATGAATGAAATTAAGTGTTGGGGATGGAACAGTTGCAGAAAATAAATAATATACATAATATTTACATACAGTAAACCTCTGGTCCCAGTGACCAGCCCAGGTTTGATCTTGCAATAATATACCTTCTTTTGGAGAGAGCTCTTACAACATTTTCGTATAGCAAGCTGTTTGTTATATTGTTGCTGCACAACCTGCTTCTTAAAAAAAAGAATCCTTAATTTAATCTTCCTATATATTTTGTGTTGGTTTGCATAAAATTTTCAGGGGGAATGAATGAACAGACAATGCACAGAAGCTGTAAATGTAGATTTTGTAAAACTTTTGTAAAACATTGCTTTTACAATGTCTGCTGCTCTGTATCTTAATGGTGAAGCTTTGAATGAAAAGGGCTGTGGGTTTAGTCCCCTGGGTTCTTCAGATTTTGAAAAGTCTTCTGTTGGGAGTCTTTAAAGATCAAATGCTAGACACAGGTAGTCCACAGTTTGTTTAGCAACTGTTTGAAGTCACTAGGGCACTGAAAAAAGTGACTTATGACCATTTGATGGCTATTGCATCATTCCCGTGGTCATGTGATTTACATTCGGATGCTGGTTCATTTTTATGACGGTGGCAATATCCCGGTGGCAGTTCTGACAAGCAAAGTCAATGGGGAAACCAGATTCACTTAACAACCCTGTAACTGATTTAACAACCACAGTGATTTGCTTAACAAATGTGGCAAGAAATGTCATAAAATGGAGCAAAACTCACTTAACAGATTTCTCACTTATCAACAGTTCCAGCTCAATTGTGGTTGTAAGTCAAGGACTACCTGTATAGACAGCTTAAGTGGTCTCCAAAATATATCTTGATCTTTCTACTTGATCAAACTGCTTTGGAGTTGTACATTTTTGAAAACCAAGACGCAGCAGAACATTTATGAAGACTACTGAATTAGCCAAATCATTTATTTATTTGCTATAGTTGATGGGAATGATAATCCCGTGTTATAGGTAAGACAGTAAATGTTATTAGTCATAAAGTGTTTGATGTGTCAATCACATAATGACCTTAAAAGGAAGCATTTGTAACACCTTCTCTGTCTAGTTGTCTGGAGGCAATTTTTACTCACTGCTGATTCTTAAGAAGCTTTTAGTAATCACTGCTCTGGCCTGCATTCTGTTGATACACTCAAGATTTTCTGTGCAAGTACATGTTTCGTTTTGTTCCCATTGAATGTATAAAACACTCTTGACATGTGGAAATCCTTAAATGAAAATATTAAAGCCAACATTTTTTTTTCACTTCAACGATTACTAATTCAAAAACTGGTGACATTTCCTGATAGAAAATGTCATGGCCACAATAGTTGTCTGCTTTCTATAACTATGTCAGCATGTTATGTATTTTATCCTACACAGATGCAATACTGTGTAGGTAAAATATAAAGGATTAAAATGTTGGATTTCTTTTAAAGGACCATTTGTCCAAAATCCATGCAGGAAATGCCTGGTCAAAGGTCAATTGCTATCTAAAAGATGTAACAATAGGCATGTCACAAATTTTAGAGGGAGAGAAGGCCAGAGTACATGGTAGAAAGATGACATAAGAGAAGGCCTGCTAGCAAATACCTTCAAGATGGTGTTTTATCACAGCACAACACCAGTGAACTTAGAAATTTTCTGTGAAGAGAGAGGGGAAGGATTTTGGGATTAGAAGCATTCTTAATACCAAAATATTTAGGACCATATATGTTAAAAGTAAAATCTGTTGTATGTTTATGGATGGTACTAATGCTTTCAACCATGGAATTCAAGGCACTGAATGTAGATTTTGCTGGTGGTTTCCCATGCTGTGCTAGGTAATGCTTTATCACACCCTGCCCACACTTTCATACTCTGTGGTAATGTAGTATTAAATGCAGGGTGAGGTTTCGCCTTCTTATCTTAATTCTGGCCTACTCACAAGATTTGTGCTTCTGTGCGGAGAGTACTGTAAGTCATAAGACTCATGGTGTATAAATGGCAACGTACTTATCATCCATCATCTTCTTAACTATGTATGTTATATATTATTTCTTATAGATAAGGTTTACTGCTAAAACTCTTATGTCTGTTTTCTTGTAACCTTCGGCTGAATGAAGACATGATGCATAGAGCAACAATTATTGAATCAATGTACCTCAAACCGGCTACCTTATAAAATGCATTCAAAATGCAAGATTCATGACTTGAAATATGGCAAAGTTGTGGCTGCTTCAGTGTTGTCAATCTGGCACGGTCAGCCTTAATCTTCATTTCCAATGTTTTGTATTAGCTTCCTACAAGGAAAGTCAATGGGATGCTAGCAGACAACTCCTACTTCCAGTATCTTTTTGCCTATCTATTCTGTTTCTTTGTTTAGGTAAGAAAATATCTGTGAAATGATGATCAAATGGGTCATGTTTTTTTTGTTGTTGTTACATTTTTCTTGTCTTTTTATATTTTACTGGGATAAGTAAATATACGTATCCCAGATATGTTGGGATAATAGCTGCTAGGATTCTTAAAAAAAAAATTCTTAAAACAATCTAAAAATGTTCTTACAAGACAAGAGACACCTCTTAGAAGCGTTATTTTGTTTTTAGAAATTTATCAGATCATATTCTATGTGTTGCTCTCCTTTGTCCCATGCAGGATAAGTACGCTTGAAAAGCAATAGAAGCACCTGTAGCAGGGGTGTCAAACTCAATTTCATTGAGGGCCGCATCAGCATTGCGGTTGCCCTCAAGGGGCCGGGTGAGTGTGGCCAGGGTGGGCGTGGCCTACTGGGTGGGCATGGCTAGAGTGTGTATGGACTACTGGGTGGGCGTGGCCAGCTCTACATCGTTCGCATCAAGGGTGCCTATGGGAGCCTGGGCAGGAGTGGGACAGATCTGAGGGTCTCTGGCAGGAGGAGGGTCTCTGGGTCAGGGCCAAGGCAGAGGGGGCCGTTCCCTCACTATTTCCAGGATGGCTTCGCGGGCCGCATGAAACCACTTCACGGGCCGGATTAGGCCCCCGGGCCTTGTGTTTGACATGTCTGACCTGTAGTAACAAGATCTTCCCAAAAATAGATGACCTTTGTTATATAGCAGACATGACAAACTCACGACGTCACGTGACGTTGTGCTACGTATCGGGACTCTTTTGCCATTGCCGGCAATGGGGTGGGCACGGCTTCCGCGTGATGCATCCAGCCGGCAGTTTGACACCTCTGTTATATAGCAACATGCTTCGTCAGAATGCTTCCAGTGACTGTAATCAGCTCTCTTCTCTGAAAGGGGCAATTAAGTGAATAGGATTCAGATCGCAATAATAAAGAAACTATATTTTAAATTAAGGATGGCAAAGCAAAAGGCGATGGTCTTTTCTTGTGTAAGGCCTCACTGTGCTTATTCCTTTAACAGGGAATTTATTTTTACCTTCAGAAGGTTTAGAGTATTCCTCTGAAATAGAACCTTACCAGAAAGCAATTATTACATGTCTTGGTAGTATTTGTTTTACTTTACATTTGTTTGTGTTAGCCTTTTTCTGGAAGGGAAAAGGGTAGCCACTGAATCACTTAAATAATTGTTCTACAGTTTTTCTAGAAAGGACCTGAAAATTGGAAGGTTACATTTTCCAATTCCTTTTCCATTTCAGAATTGTTGCTTGTTCTGTAAACCCAGAATCGGTCAAAAAATCTCCACAGATTTTTATGTTGGTTTATAAGTGTGTATTTTTATGATAATATTCCAAGCACTCGAAACAGAGTTTTCTTTCATTTACAGAAAGACTTGAATACCAGAAAATCAATCTTGTGATTCTGGAGAAAATCAATCTGTGTGGTTGCTAAATGTCAACACTGGCTTGATGACATATAATCAATTAGTCAATGAATACCTGAAGTAAATTAAGCTTCTATGGAAAGACAACTATATTTGAAAAGTTATATTACAATCTTATATATGATTTTTCTATGTAGAGGTAAAGGTGAAGCAGTAGTATGATTTGGTGCTACCTCGATTTTCTTAATATTTAAACAATGCAGGTAGTCCTTGACTTATGACCACAATTGAGCCCAAAATTTCTTTTGCTAAGCGAGTTAGTTAAGTGACTTTTGCTCCATTTTATTGCTCCATTTTTATTGCCGCAGTTGTTAAGCAAATCACTTTAATTGTTAAATTAGTAACATGGTTGTTAAGTGAATCTGGTTTCCCCATTGACTTTGCTTGTCAGAAAGTCATAAAATGATCACATGACCTGGGACACTGCAACTGACATACATATGAGTCAGTTGCCAAGCACCTGAATTTTGATCAAGTGACCATGAAGATGCTGCAGTAGTCATAAAGTGTGAAAAGTGAACATAACTCACTTTTTCTCTGTGCCATTGTAACTTCAAACGGTCCCTAAATGAACTATTGTGAGGACTATCTATACCAGTTGCATGGCATCATGAGATAATTAAGTAGAAGTTACTTCTTGATGAAGACTAGATATAAGGCAAATGTGGGTTTTGTTTTTTGTAATGCCACTTCTATTCAAGAGACATCCATTGCACAAGGACCAGTTTCTACCAGTTTCTGATTCTGCCTCTTCTTGGATATGGAGATGATCTTAATACAGTCTCCAGAATAACTTACTGGTAGGCATTGTACATAGCAGTGTTCTTCCTTAATATGCTGATCCAGCGAAACATGTTTGCAGACCCTTCATCCAGGATTGATTGGTATCGAGTACCTGAGATGCAGTATTGATGACTTCCTGTTTTTCCAAAATAGAGATGTAATTCAGGGCACTCTGTGTCATCTTGCATAATTAAAGTATTGTGAAAAAAAAATATGACTGTTCCTACTCTTTTAAGCTTAGTCTGTCAATTCTGCGCCAGAATTGAGGCAGATGGTTAATATCCAGATATTTCTGTAATGCATGTTTCTTACAGAAAGAGCAAATTAAGCCCTGTAGCTCTTTAGAGGGCATTAACCTAGATATAAGGCATGGGTGTCAAACTCGCCACGTCACATGACGTGTCACGACGTATCACGACTCTTTTTGCATTGCCAACAATAGTGGGGGCAGAGGTTTGGTATAATGAAACCGGCCCACAGGCCAGCAGTTTGACACCCCTGGTATAAGGCATCTCTGTAGGATATCAACCTAGATATAGAACTGGTGCTTACTTGGCATTTTTTTCAACTTCAGGTGATGATCGTTTATTCCCTTCGAACTAATAGAGGATTTGTTTCATTCTAGTTCATTTTCTTCAATTGCTCGAGTTCAGTTCAAGTGCCAAGCCAATTTACCGAAAGATAATGGGAACTGAAGTCCAGCAGTTCTGAACAATATTAAGCGTAGGGAAGACTGAGCCAGTTCATAGTTTTTGTTGCTGCATTCCTAACTTTAGTATTATTAACTTGTTCTAATCGTTGTTATAGTGTTGTTTTTAATTCCTTTAAATATTAGATCTATGACTATTAAAAATTATGCCATGCCCATGATAAATAGAAGTAGAAATAAAAATTATGGCATCGTGCCCATTTGTAAAATGTATTTATTGTTTACTGCATTTTATGCCAGATTTCCAAATGACTCAGAGTGTTGTAAAAAACACCAAACCCTGCAAAACAAATGAAAGCCAATAAAACAAAAACCACACTAAACTGGAACAGAAGTGAAATCAGCAGCTGTTCCTTCAGCCTTTTTCCCCCCCACTCTGCTTGGATGGCCACTAAACAAAACATGCATATTAACAAAACAATCATAGAAGAATGTAAAACACCCGTAGCAAATGTATTTACTTAAACATTTTATGATCAGAACACTGATGCCTTTCCCCCCCCCCCCCAGTTTTCAAGCTAGCTCTTACAGTGGTGCTTAAGAATTTGTGAATCCTGTTGAGTTATCCATTTTTCTACACAAATACTACCTGCTCTATTGGCTCTTGTTATCTTTTTTAATTTTCAATAATTTTAAAATATAAATCACTGTTATGGTCTTCTTGGCTGAAAAGTACTTTGTAAAATTTCACAATAAGCAAATAGGTCTTGTAAGAACTGGTATCTTCATGCCAGGAACAGCATGATCCTGTTAATTTTTCATCTTCATCCAAATACTAAAGGCATAGAAATTCTTGCCAGTAATGAAAAAGTGGAAACCTCATTTTCGGTTTTGGTAAAAATAACAATTTAATTCATTTTGGAAAGTTGAGTTGTTCCAATCTTTCTTACATTGTTGATGAGTAATTAATTTTCAAACGTGATGAAATTATATGAGTATGACATGCCTGACTTTTATACAACTTCTTAGTTGCTGCATAATCTTGTGGAGTATTAATGCTAACTCTCTGCTTTTATTTTTTTCCCCTTTGACATTTTAAGCTAACATCATTGAAGCTATGAATTTTAATTCTTTGCTCCTGTTACAATTTCTAAACAGTCTGAAAGCATATGGGCGAAGGTTGCCTGTCAGATTAAATTAAACCTTATTCTAGTGGTGTGAACATATTTCTTTTCTTTTTTGTGATTTTTATTTTAATTAGTAGCTTGGTACTTTGAGGAACAGTCATTTATATATATGCTCTATAGAGAAGAGACTGAGTGAAGATATGATAATATTTGAAATATTTTCAGGGTTCTGACATAGCAGAAGGGATGGATGTACCTGTGTTATTTTAGAGGACAGGATTGGAATCACTGAGTTAAAAGTACAAAAACATAAACACAAGCCTAGATCTCAGGAACAATTTCCTGATTCTACAAGCTGTCCACAAAGTGCATCCATTCCTAGAAGGAGAATGGTCATCTGTCAAAGATGCTGTGGTTCCCAATGTATCTTTGTCACAGCAAACTCACAGGGATGCCATAAGATATAAATATTTGAGGAAAACACAAAACACTTGACATCTGTTGGACACTGTGCCAAATACTAGACCAAAGTAGCCCATTTTGTTTCTAGAAGTTCCACGAAAAAATTACTAAGGGCAGTGTGATCCAAGAACGTTTGTGAACCTCTGCTATAATGAACCTTGAATTCCCAAATCTCTTAAGGCAGGGGCCGTCAAACGTAGTAGCCTTTTATGACTTGTGGACTTTTAACTCCCAGAATTCCTCAGCCAGTCCTAAAGGGGCCAAGTTTGAAGACCCCTGTCTTAAAGTTCCTTCCAGATCTAAACTTCTAGGCAGTTGTTTATATTTTTTCTATTTTTTGGTTGCATGAATTAATTTCCTCACAACAGTAATTCAGAGATTAATGTTGATGATACTCTTGACAGGGTTTTTTTTGAAGACTACATGACAAATTACTTCTAGTACTAATTTTAGAAATGCTTTCTTTATTGACAAGACATGATTGTTAGGTAATAAGGCATCCAGTCCATACATAAGCCAGAGTATTGCATGTCGTATTTCTGAATTCAGAGAAGTGATATATGCTATTAAAATGGCACCAAAACAGCTGAGAAAAATTTCTCATTTTTCACACATCTTGGATTTAGAATTGAATGACATATGAATGAATGGAGGAATGAATAATAGAATGATATAAGTAGTAAGCTGTTCCAAATCAAGACTGCAAATTTATTTTGCTCTTAAGCCTGTGAAAAGATCAAGTTTGCAGCCCCAGAGATATGTGGCATCTGATTTGGCCATTGAAGGAACAAATAAATTTTTTAATGTGCATTCTAATCACCACCTTTTCCACTATTGCTCCCTGAACTGGTAGAGGTAGACCAGTCATTTAGAGACCATTCAAAATTACAATGAACTAAAAAAAATGTTATGATCCATCCTCAAAGTTATGTGTCCCTCCCCCTGTGATATGATACCATTTGGGGCACTTGATAACTGGATCACATTTACAATCAGTTGCAGTGTCCCATGGGTTATATGACTGCAATTTGTGACCCCTTTCTTGCCAGTTTATGGTAAATAAAACATCCATTCAGGATAGTACATTTGTTTAACCATCATGTTATTTAATGACCACATAATTTACTTAACAACAGTAGTGACTGACATCATAAAAATGGTTGTAAAATTGAATCAGGCTATATGTTGACCAGCTTAATGACTGCAACAATTTACATCCAAAATTGCAGACCAGTTGTGCTTTTTAAGTGAGGACTACCTGCTTATATATAGGCAGAATGAGGAAAAAGTGTATGTGGGGAGCTATGTTTAAAACGAGCAGTGAGCGAGCATAAGGAGCTAAAAATGTAATTGGAAAGAGTGTAAAGCAAATACTTCATTATTAAATGTTTTTTTATCCATCTTCATTAACACAAAATGTAAAATGGTCCTTCAATCATACAATCTTCCAATAGAAGAGAATAGTAGAGATATTGGACTGTATAGGCCTATTCTGTACCCCAGCAGTATCTAGGTCACTTAATCTCAATGTTTAAAGAATAGGCAAAAATGCTTGCCAATTATTTATAACTTAATCTGGAGATAACTCCTGGTTTTTATAATTCTTCAAGTGGGGAACATTGAGTCAGTGGCAGCAAATTGATGTGTCACCTCCTGCCTCTGTGTTCGCTTCCATTATGGTGTTTTCTCGGAAGGTTGTTGCATTTCACCCTTCCTTCTTTAGAGATTAGTTAGTATTCAGCAAAACACCTGCCTCGGGAAACATTTGTCAGCTTTCATGCGCTCGGCAGAGAAATTCTGAAAAATTGATTCTAATTCCCAAACTGCCTTAGCTAATAAAATCCATAGCCTCTTCCCCCCCTTGGGATTAGTGGTTATAGGCAAAAATCAAGCTTAATACCAAGAAGCACACTGATTTTATTTGCATTTAGCTCAGATAATACTAACAAGCAATATATGGGCCATGCATCTTTGTAAATGGAGACACCCAGATATTGCCTGTTTTATTTTCTCTCTGAACAGTTGCCTCTGGCATTCTTCCTGGCAGGTGGTGGAAGAGCTTTTTCACAAAATAATTATACTAGTAGGAAGCTTGACAAGTCTGTAAAATATAAGTTGGGGTTATTGTAATCCAGTGATCTAGCTTTTTTTGAAATGAAGCCAACTCTGTTTTAGGTTAGGGTGGGACATCATCTGCTGTAGGGATAAATTACACACAAGCTATGTAGATTTGGCAGATTTCTGAACATATTTCCATGAAAGACACTTCCCTCAAAATTACTGTACAGGTAGTCCTCACTTACTGACTGCCTCATTTGGTCACCATTCAGAGTTAAACTAGTGCTTACATTAAGGACCTTTGTAAAATCCCTCAGTTATGTGATCCTCATTGTAATAATTAAGGATTGTCCTGTGCCTGACCTATTGTTTTACTCACTTCCTTCCCCCTTGCAGAGTAGAGAAAAAGAGATTACTATATTCAGGTTTTGTTTCTTTGGCCGTGAGTGAGGAGAATCAAATTTGGCAACACCTACCTAAAATTGACAAAACTTCAGACGTTTTCCACCTAATATGTTGTTTGTGTTGACTCAACATTCCATCCTCGCGAGGTCAGTAAAATGAGGACCCAGATTGTTGGGGGTAGTATCATGACTCTGTAAACTGTTTAGAGAAAGGCCTGTAAAGCACTATGAAGAGGTATATAAGTAAGAAAGTGCTATTGCTATTGTGAAATCTGACCCATGTTTTTGGTGTTGAGGGCTTTTGATTGTTGGCCTAAAAAAGTGCGGTTTTGTTGTTGTTAGCTGCGAAGTCTTGTCTGACCCATCGTGACCCTATGGACAACATTCCTCCAGTCCTTCCTGTCCTCTACCATCTTCTGGAGTCCATTTAGGCTCACGCCTACTGCTTCAGTGACTCCATCCAGCCACCTCATTCTCTGTCGTCCCCTTCTTCTATTGCCCTCGATCTTTCCCAGCATTAGGCTCTTCTCCAGTGAGTCCTTCCTTCTCATTAGGTGGCCAAAGTATTTGAGTTTCAACTTCAGAATCTGGCCTTCTAAAGAGCAGTCAGGGTCGATCTCCTCTAGGACTGACCGGTTTGATCGCCTTGCAGTCCAAGGGACTCGCAGGAGTCTTCTCCAGCACCATAGTTCAAAGGCCTCAATTCTTTGGCGCTCAGCCTTTCTTATGGTCCAGCTTTCACTGCCATACATTGCAACTGGGAAGACCATGGCCTTGACTATACGCACATTTTTGGTGTTGAGGGCTTTTGATTGTTGGCCTAAAAAAGTGCGGTTTTAATGTTGTTTTTTTAAAAGAGTTAACTATTTTATGTTGCAATGAGGTCATAATTTAAATAATTAGGAAATGTTTACATATGGGATCATCAGACTAACTCTGGAACTAGGAAGCATAGCTGTTTCAGCCTTCAATTACTATCACTGTAGCCTGCAAATGGAATGGGTGATAATGTTACTTATTTTAGGAGCAATTAACTAAATGGAATGTAAAAGTATAATAACAAGAAGAATAGTGTTCTGATTTTTACTTTCTACTTTCTTCTCCTTATTATGATATCTTCCTAAGTAGCCTGTCCCTGGAGTCTTCTAGGAATTAAAAACAAACAAAATTCCTTTGAAGACAGTTGGACTCTTGTTGACTATGTGCAGAGATGGTTTGCTGTTTCCTTCTATTTTTAAATCTTTGCAGATAAAATAATGAAAAAGGCATGTGGGTTGCATTGCTTAAAAGTTCTTTACAAATGTTATAAAGTCATTATTCAATTATAAACAGCTTGTGGTTTTAATATATTTATGTCCTACTGTTCCTGGTTGACCTCAATAAATAATAACGGTGTATAACAACATGAAAACAATACATACCGTATTTTCTTGCGTATAAGACTACTTTTTAACCCATGAAAATCTTCTCAAAAGTCAGGGGTCGTCTTATACGCCAGGTGCTGAAAATTTAGGGACAGGGCTGGCTGGAAAACCTGGAGTGGATCTCCCATTTAGTCTGCGCAGGGAAAGCGGGACCAATTGGAGAAGAAGCTGCAGTCTGTGATTCTTTACAGGCTGGGGTCTGGGCGTCTTTCCTTCTAAAATTGAAGAGCAGCTGTAGTATATCCCAACTTGAAAGGCAGGTGGGGAAGGCAGCAGCCAGAGCAGCTGCTTAGCTCTAAGGACACATTTGACTCAGGAACTGGGCGGGCTGGCTGGAAAACCTGGAGCGGATCTCCCATTTGGTCTTTTTTTTTTAAAATCCTATTTATATCCTGCCCTTCTCTGAAGACTCAGGGTGGCTTACAATTTAAAGCACAAATCAATGTGCTTAGCAATAGCCTTCATTCTGTGTATATGCCTGTTTATTAGGGCTTTCACCCCCCCCAGCAGCATTATTACAAAGTCAGCTTATTGCCCCCAACAATCTGGGTCCTCATTTTACCTACCTTGGAAGGATGGAAAGCTGAGTCAACCTTGAGCCTGGTGGGATGCGAACCTGCACTAATTGCAGGCAGCTTGTGTTACTTAAGGCTCTGCGCAGGGAAAGCTTTAGAGTGAATTAGGAAAAGTGAAAAAGTGAATTAGGAAAATAGGGAACGGTTGCTGGAATTGGGTATGTGTAGTTTAACGAAGAGAAGGGTGAGGGGTGACATGATAGCAGTGATCCAATATCTCAGGGGCTGCCACAAAGCAGAGGGAGCCAAGCTATTCTCCAAAGCACCTGAAAGCAGGACAAGAAGCAGTGGATGGAAACTAGTCAAGGAGAGAAGCAACCTAGAACTAAGGAGAAACTTCCTGACAGTTACAACAATTAACCAGTGGAACAACCTGCCTCCAGAAGTGGTGAATGCTCCAACACTGGAAGTTTTTAAGAAGAACTGGACAGCCATTTGTCTGAAATGGTATAGGGTTTCCTGCCTTAGCAGGGGGTTGGACTAGATGACCTCCAAGGTCTCTTCCAACTTCTTCTTCTTCTTCTTCTTCTTCTTCTTCTTCTTCTTCTTCTTCTTCTTCTTCTTCTTCTTCTTCTTCTTCTTCTTCTTATTATTATTATTATTATTATTATTATTATTATTATTATTATTATTATTTAATCCACTTGCACTGTTTTATGTTTACATGTTTGATGACAAACAGCCTTATGTTTATAAGTGACAGTTTTCCTACTAAGCACCTGCATGTCATAAGCATTTGAATTAAAATTACCATATTAAAATCAAATCTGATGTTTTTAAATTTTTATTTAGTGTGCGTTGGAAGAGGGGTAGTCTTATATGGCGAGTATAGCCTATAATTATAATAACCCTATAATTTAACAGGAAATGTAGGGGGTCGTCTTATACGCCCAGTCGTCTTATACGCCGGAAAATACGGTACATGAAATAGCAATAAACTTTAAATAATTTTGAAAATATCTTAACATTGTGATAACATCAAGTTGGTATGCACTCTTACTTAGCAAAGAAAAAAGCATCACACAAATTTAGAAATCTGATTCACACATTTATTATTTGTTTTTAATAAATCTTGAACCCTGGTTTACATCTTTTATTTTCTGTGTATCTTGTGGGCTAGAGGAGATAGAGTAATGGAAAACATTAGGTGCAGTGAATATTGTTGAAATTATGTTCAGTGGGTGAAAAATTGATTACTATTTCTTAGGATAGCTGATTGCTTGGTCCATATACTCTGCTTACCTGAATTCTATTCCAGTATAGGAGACTTAAAAAATTCTTGGTAAAAACCTACAGACTGTTTCATATCAGGTCTATCAAGCTAATATAAATATCTTGCTGGAATTGGGTATGTGTAGTTTAATGAAGAGAAGGGTGAGGGGTGACATGATAGCAGTGTTCCAATATTTCAGGGGCTGCCACAAAGAAGACGGAGTCAGGTTATTCTCCAAAGCACTTGAAAGCAGGACAAGAAGCAATGGATGGAAACTAGTCAAGGAGAGAAGCAACCTAGAACTAAGGAGAAACTTCCTGGCAGTTAGAACAATTAATAATAATAATAATAAGTTGGAAGGGACCTTGGAGGTCATCTAGTCCAACCCTTGCTAAGGCAGGAAACCCTATACCATTTCAGACAAATGGCTGTCCAGTCTCTTCTTAAAACCTTCCAATGTTGGAGCATTCATCACTTCTGGAGGCAGGTTGTTCCACTGGTTAGTTGTTCTAACTGTCAGGAAGTTTCTTCTTAGTTCTAGGTTGCTTCTCTCCTTGACTAGTTTCCATCCATTGCTTCTTATCCAGTGGAACAACCTGCCTCCAGAAGTGGTGAATACTCCAACACTGGAAGTTTTTAAGAAGAGACTGGCCAGCCACTTGTCTGAAATGGTATAGGGCAGACATGTCAAACACAAGGCGCAGGGGCCATTTCTGGCCCGCAAAGTGGTTTCATGTGGCCCGCGAAGCCATCCTGGAAACAGTGAAGGCAGCCCCCACTGCCTTGGCCCTGGGCCAGAGACCCTCTTTCTGCCAGAGACCCTCAGATCTGTCCCACTCCTGCCGAGGCCCCCATAGGCACCCTTGATGCGAATGATGTAGAGCTGGCCACACCCACCCAGTAGGCCACATGCACTCTAGCCACACCCACCCAGTAGGCCATATGCACTCTAGCCACACCCACCCAGTAGGCCATATGCACTCTAGCCATGCCCACCTAGTAGGCCACACCCACCCTGGCCATACCCACCCTGGCCATACCCACCCGGCCCCCTGAGGGCAACCGCAATGCTGATGCGGCCCTCAATGAAATTGAGTTTGACACCCCTGGTATAGGGTTTCCTGCCTGAGCAGGGGGTTGGATTAGATGACCTCCAAGGTCCCTTCCAACTTCTTCTTCTTCTTCTTCTTCTTCTTCTTCTTCTTCTTCTTCTTCTTCTTCTTCTTCTTCTTCTTCTTCTTCTTCTTCTTCTTCTTCTTCTTCTTCTTCTTCTTCTTCTTCTTCTTATTATTATTATTATTATTATTATTATTATCTTCTTTATGGTAAATAGAATTTCTTGCAGTTGCAATCCGTTTGTTCATTCATTCATTCATTCATGTATTAGATTTTTATCTTGCTTTTATTACTTCATAAGTAAAGTAAGGCAATCAAAATACACCATATTCCTTCCTCCTCTTTCCCCCCACAACTCTGTGTGGTACGTTGGGCTAAGAAAGAGTGACTGGTCCAAAGTGTCTGCAATACTCAACATGCCAAGTAGAGAACATGAGTGTGCTGATGTCTGGATTGTATATACGTATGACAATAAAGTCACCCAAAATTGTCATGTATGACGACAAAATCATCCAAAAGAAATTTTTATGAATAAGGCTAGTTTTTATTTTAAAACTATATCAATGTTTTGTTTTTAAATTCTTACAACCAGGAAACAATATTTGTGAAAATAAATATTTGTTCAATTTATTATAACTGGACTATAAATTGGAAATTGAAATTATGAGGGTTTCCATACAGAAACTCACCATTATTATGGTAAGATTTTAAAAATCCACGATTTTGCTTAGTGTATTGATAGCCTTCAGTTGACTTCCTTTTTGAGGAAAAGCTCAACACCTGGGTGACTTTCAAGGGATGATTTGTGGCAGACTAGATGTCCCTGAAGGAGGCGGGATGGCTTTGTGGTAGTGTTTGGCAACCAAACAGAAAATGCTGGCTGGTACAGTTTTTCTGGATAAAGGAGAGATCACGAGATCACACTCACTTGCACTCTGGAGAGTTGTTCCTCATGAGTACACTTAAGGAATTGGGTGGGTTGTTTTTAGTTGACTCCTGAGTTGAATGTCTGGAAGTCAAGGGATTTCAATCAAGCTAATAGCCACAATGCAGCCTATATGGTCACAAATGCTGTGAAATGATTTAAAAAGGATTGGGCATGCATGAAACCTCTCATACTTCACATATTGTAGCAGAAAATATAACTTGCATAGAGGAACAGAAATTTTTTTCTCCCAGTTGTTTTCAGAAACTGGTAGACAGTTATAAGAAATGCCTACTTGAGGCTGTTTTTGGTTGAAGAACCATGGGTGTACTTACATTTTCCACAGAAGAAAATGGCATATCAGATTTTTTTTTTAAAAAAAATAAATGATTGCAAAATAAATTGTTCATTGCTTTTTGTTCAATTTTATCACCTTTATATACTGATGAACAAACAGGAAATATTGATATGTCCACACAGAAAGAAGAAAAAGCTACATTGGATGTACTTTTTACATGCCAGTTATAAATGCCAGGTTGCAATGCCAGTTATTTTAAAAGGGTTTTTTTATCCAAGATGGTATTTTAATACCACCAGTAAAAGTAAAGAATTCACTTTTCTAAACAGATGAAGCTAGATTTTAAAGATTATTTTTTAAAAATAGACATTGGAAACTTCATAGTGTTTGGGATGCCTTCAAGGCATGTAATTGTGCTCACATCTTGCATATGCTTCATGGAAAAAGATGAGTCAAAAATGTAAACATTTGAAAAATAAGTTGAAGAAAGGTTTGAGGAGCCATGTAAAACTGCATACAAAAATTATGTAAAGTGTTTAGTTTACTAAATTCAAACATAATTCCTACCATTTGTATTTCAGACAGAATATTTATTAAACTGTGTAAGTGATGGGAAAAACTTGGTAAGTTATTGTCCTCGAAACGACAGCAGCAAATAATATTATTTCTACTATTAAGGACGCTGAATGAACCCAAAGTATATGGCAGTGATCTAATACATCAGGAATGCTTGTTTTTGTGTGTGATTTCATAAAAATTAGGAAAGCTTTTTCAATCATATTTTACAAAATGTAGCAGTTGAAGTTAAAATAAAACATCAGAGGCAGGAATCACAATTTTACTAAATTTGATCAAACTTAATATTATATCTGACCTACTATGCTTATGACAAGCACAAAGGCATTTATTATTTGTCCCCCTTTTTTGTTTTACATTTTTTATATTTTAGCATCTTTCTTATGCATTGCAGATTTGTGTTACCTAGTTACTTGATAAAAGTTATGAATCACTGTTCCACATAATAAATATTTGGAGCAATTTTTGGCCAAATAAGGAAATAATTGGATAAAAATAGAACATTGTGACTCTTTGAATGGAACATTATAAGTGGACTTTTATTTTATTTATTTATTTATTCATTTTCTATAGCCATCCATTTGAAACAAGTGACCCTGGATGTTAAGTATTATTACAAAATTAGAAAAAGCTGCAACGTAGTACATAAATAGATGTACAGTAGCCAAGAAAAAAATCTCATCATAGACATCAACACAGCCAGGATATAGAGCCCTTCACACAGTTAGGACTCCAGACCTAGGCACAAAGGTCTTCAAGGCCAACAATGGTTTGAGTCATCCTTACTTTTGAAGGGAGGATAATAATGATGATGATGATGATGATGATGATGATGTTGGAAGGGATCTTGGAGGTCATCTAGTCCAACCCCCTGCTCAGGCAGGAAACCCTATATCATTTCAGACAAATGGTTGTCTAGTCTCTTCTCAAAAACTTCCAGTGTTGGAGCATTCACAGCTTCTGGAGGCAGGTTGTTCCACTGATTAATTGTTCTGACTGTCAGGAAGTTTCTCCTTAGTTCTAGGTTGCTTCTCTCTTTGATTAGTTTCCATCCATTGCTTCTTGTCCTGCCTTTGGGCGCTTTGGAGAATAGCTTGAGTCCCTCCTCTTTGTGGCAGCCCCTGAGATATTGGAACACTGCTATCATGTCCCCCCTCGTCCTTCTCTTCATTAAACTAGACATACCCAATTCCAGCAGCTGTTCCTTATATTCCTTATAACATTCCATACGGTAGAGTCAATGGCAGAGAAGACATTTCTTCTACTCCCCGGACAGTTGACATTGCTTTACTGACAAGACTTGTAGCATGTCCAACCTACTGGATTGAATTGGATGGGTAGAAACAACTGGGAGAAGGAGAAGGTAAACAGTAGGCAACCTGGTCCCAAGGCATGAAGGGCGGGCTTTAAGGGAGACCAGTACCCTGAATTGCATCCAGAAACACATGCAATCATGCTCATCTAATATCTGACAACATTTACTATTCATGTAGCTGCCTTTTATAGGGATGCGGTGGCTCAGTGGGTTAGGACGCTGAGCTTGTCGATCAGATGGTCGTTGGTTTGGCGGGTTGAATCCCGAGTGCCGCGTAACAGAGTGAGCGCCTGTTACTTGTCACAGCTTCTGCCAACCTAGCAGTTTGAAAGCACGTAAAAGTGCAAGTAGAAAAATAGGGACCATTGCGGTGGGAAGGTAACAGTGTTCCGTACACCTTTGGCGTCTAGTCATGCCGGCCAGATGACCATGGAGATGTCCTCGGACAAGTGCTGGCTCTTTGGCTTTGAAACGGAGATGAGCACCGGCCCCTAGAGTTGGAAACGACTAGCACACATGTGCGGGGGAACCTTTACCTTTACCTTTAGCTGCCTTTTGCCCAAGCTAAAGCTTCGAAATGCTTTTCAAGCACAGTCCTGGGTAGAGCATATTGCAGTAATCCCTCACTTATTAAAATGACATAAACCTGTTTTGAAAAATAGGTTGCAAAGAAAATGGTTTGTCAGGATATAAATATAGTTGTTGTTCCCACATTGATATTAATATGAATAAATATTTTCAAATCCAATTGAGCTTATGAAGAAAGATAAGTATTGTAAAACTGATTATCACTTGAACATTGATATATGTTCTTAGAAGGATTCTCGTCTTTTCACATTTTTCAAGTGGATTGATGTTTTTGAAAGACGTTTTACTAGAAAGGACAAAAAATAGATCTTTATCTTAAATTATAGACAACGTATAATTTGGGGGGTGGGGCTGATATCCAATCAACTTTATCACTGACAAATACTTTCATTTCTCTAAAAGGAACCCAAGAGATAGATTTAAGAATCTTTGTGAGATAACTACAGTATCTCTCTAACTTCATGTTGGGCTTGCTTCTTTGTTTACCTAAAATGGTATTGAAAAGTTGGAGAAAGCTGAAATTAAGTTGTTGTTTTTTTTACTTAGTGTCTTAGGTTAACTTTGCCTAAAATTGGAGAGTGGTTGAGACAATGAATTTGGAATGTGTATTACAGCTAAAAAAGGCTCTCAAATTGGATTTTTAAAAAAGTAGCATTGTTCACACTTTGGTCAGCTAACTCAAAACATGCAACAGAGAGAGGAGAATGTACAATAACTTTTATTTAATGTTTTGTTGCTCTTTGGGGTTTTTGTTTTGTTTTTGTTTTTTGGCAAGAGTTCCCAGTGATCACGATAAAGGTAAAGGTAAAGGTTCCCCGCATATGCATGCTAGTCGTTTCTAACTCTAGGGGCCGATGCTCATCTCCGTTTCAAAGCCGAAGAGCCAGCGCTTGTCCGAGGACATCTCCGTGGTCTTGTGGCCAGCATGACTAGATGCCAAAGGCTCACAGAACGCTGTTACCTTCCCACCGTAGTGGTCCCTATTTTTCTACTTGTATTTTTCCGTGCTTTTGAACTGCTAGGTTGGCAGAAGCTGGGACGAGTAACAGGCGCTCACTCTGTTACGCGGCACTCAGGATTCGACCCGCCAAACTGCCGATCTTCTGATCGACAAGCTCAGCGTCCTAACCCACTGAGCCACTGCGTGATCACGATAAACTATATCAAAACCAAAAGCTCAAATGTGGCAAAATATAATTGTAATTGAAGATAATTGATAATTAAATGAAACCTGAGTTGATGAGTGAACTGAAAAAATACTATTTTGGGTGCTTTCATAAAAGTTTGAAAATAAAACCAGATGGGCTTTTGTTGGCTGATATTAGAAGCAAAATGAGACCATCCTGGTTATTACCAGGAGACTACTTGGAAATTCCAGGGTTTAACATTAGTCTGATCAGGGCTTGACAGTAAATTTCAGTCTCTTGACTTCACACAGATTAATTTGACTGCTAGGTTTGGACTTAGCTATAGTATCAATGACCCAGCATAGCTAGATAAGAGACTTTTATTAAAAATTAGTATCGTCATATTGGACAATTAATTGCCTACATCAACATGATGCTACCCTTTATTTTATTTATTTATTTAATTGATTTTATATACCGCCCTATTCCCGAAGGACTCATGGCGTTTTACAGGGCGAATTAAAACAATACAAATAAATACAATTAAAATAGAATTAAATTAAAACTAGCCCACAATTAAAACAAGTTAAAATTTTACCCCCTTATATCCGTGATACTTTAAATCAGTTGCTGCTGCTCCTCATATTCCAGTGGTTGTGTTCTTCATTGAAGCTGAGCATTTGTTGGCGGTTGACGTAACTGTCCTTAGAATTGCTGGCTTTTCCGATTCTTTCTCACAGAGCTCTCAGAATGGGGAGTTGAAATTACATACTTGAAATAAGTGAATAGCAAACTCCTTCCTTAATATTGCCAAGAAAATTGGCCTGGGTTCTATCACCATGGGTCAAGTTCAACTCAAGGGATCTTTACCTTAGCTTAATAATGTTACGACAAGAAATTTATACTTAAAAACTGTGCTTAATATTCTGTAGGAGTACTGATCGACAAGATAGTTGCATATAAAGCAGGTCTTTTTATAACTTTTAAGAGTAACTATAGGCTTATGGGAATCTGCTGATTAATATAGAGCAGTATCTTATTAACCTCTGGCTTCAAAAAGCCATTTAAATAAATACCTTAATATAAAGTCATTAGAAGGATATTTTTAGCATGGTAGCCTTTAACCATTAAAGAAACCTGAATGAGAATTATATTTACTGTGTTTTCCATGTTATTTATGTACTATGTGGAATTAAATTACTAAGAGACTTACTGGTGAAAGATAAGGATTGAGTAAATAGTAATAGAAGTAGCATTTAGAAACCTGAAATACCTGACTAGGAAAATACTGTTTCTAGTAGCTCTAACTTCTGCCAAGCAGGGATCAGAAACATATATCATTCCTCCAAGGAATTCTGCATTGGCCACCTGGACACTATCATTGTGCATGTAGAACAAACCTTTCTGACTAAGAATCGTATGTTATATTAGAGACTTGAAGCAACCTTTTCTTCTTTCTGTCCCAGATTAGAGAAGGACTGGCACCAAGGGGCATTAAATGAGTCATCAAGATATTTTTGAACAGAACAGAACAGGGATTCAGCATTTTGAATAGTCTCACAATAGTCATTGGACAGCGAGGCCATGATCTCAAGGTTAATTAAGGCCTGCATCAAGCTAGCATGTGAGACCAAAAATAAGCCACAGGAGACTGTGATTCACCCCACTAGCAGAGGAGATACCTCGGCCATTTAACCTAGGGTGAGAGGCAATTTATTACAGAAAAATAAATTCAGGAACAGCAGGAGAAAATAACGCCTCTCAAAAAATTGTATGCATGCTTTTTATTAATGCTTTTAATTGTAAGCCACCCAGAGTTGTTGAGAATCACACAACCTATAAATTGTATAAATTCACGTGATCCTAGTTTAACGACCACTCCTTCAGTGACTCTGATGACTTATCATAGTACTGAACAAGTAGTTGCAACTGAATCTTGCACTTAACGGCTTTCACAGCATCTCTGTAGTCACGTGGTCATGATTTGCATTCTTCCTTCCTGGCTTCCCACAAGCAAAGTCATTGGAGAAAGTGGCAGGAAGTCAGAAGTCGTAGTCAAACGAGACTCTCACATAACAGCCCACGGACTCTCCTTTAGCAGCAACCAGAACAGTCACCACCAAGCGGTCTGGTAATGTGCTTTTTCAACTTACGACAGCATCATTAACGAGAGTTTCCGGCCTCTTCAGTGTCGTTAAACCAGGAGTCGTGATAAGAGTTAATTTTGAGAGCGCCCTCAACCCCATGGAAAGGCCTATAATATTTTATACTCCATTCCGGTCCATCCTGGCACTTACAGGGGAGGTTGTTGGTGGAAATTGGGCAATTACGTTAAAAAAGAAAAAGGTATGGTTAAGAATCTGGAGGTCTATTGGAACTGAGCTTGAGCGTTAGCAGACATTTTGACCCGAGGTATTTTATTTTATTTTATTTTATTTAAATTCTAGCATCATTTGCATTGCATATAATTGATTTGAGGCAATTTATGGCAACGTTGCCTGAGCAGCATTTTTAGGGTAGGGGGTGGAGGGTAGTACCATTTCAGATGTAACTGTCAGAACTGACATCCTGAGCTTCAGCCCCGCTTTGCAAGATGCCAGTCTCCCATAGACTATGGGGGGGGGGGAAGGGAGCTGTTGGGAGGGGAAAACAGAAACCGCTCCTCATGCCTTCCCAAGACATTGGCTCATTGTCCTAAGGCAAGACGCCTGGTTCATCATCTATCCACTGACGCAGGGAACGTTACTAAAACAATTCCTTCTAATGTAACTGGGCAATAGTAAGATAATAGGGGCAAAGATCGGGAAAGGGAAAGTTAACTAGGGCAGGGGTCCTCAACCTTGGCAACCTTAAGACTTGTGGACTTCAACTCCCAGAATTCCTCCTAGGGAACCTTTGCACATAAACTCCTAATTCTGGCTTTGCTGTACTGTGACCATTTGGCGTTTAGTAAAAAATATATACTTTTCACACAAACGGAGTCAAGGGTCTTTCTTTCCTACGAGCCCAAGATGGGGCAGGTGTGACAGTAACATAGTCTTTATTTTAACTGCTGCTACTGACGTTTGGCTGAACATTTGTTTACATTCATATTGTAACAGGGTCAGTACAAGCAGTGCAAATTGCCGGCTCTGTAAGTTTCCAGGCCTCATTATACAAATAAAGTTCTAGTGAGGACTAATTTCTTCTCATCACAGATCTAGCAGTTGGCTTTTTTATCATGATGAGCTTAGAGAAGAACCTAGTTACGCTACTCCTTCTAAGACCGCCATCCAGTGTTAGGTTGTCAAAAATTGGTGACGCTACATACCCTTGAATTAATAGGGGGTGGCAAAATGTTCTGAATTTGAAATGTTTCAAGGTTGAAGTGGATAGTTCCAATTATTTTGGAAGTATTCCAAACTCAGAACGGATGTTTTGAGTTGAAATAGCTGGAACAACCTATTTTAAACTTGAACAGTTTCAAAATTATTGCCATACTGTTCTGGATTATTATTTAATAGCGAAGAGCTCACATTGTATGACTCATAACTGCTTAAAGAAACATTATCAATTTTGGTGGTGTTTTGGTCATTTTCGTGTAGTTTTTCTTGTAACGATATAAACATGTCTTGTTATTGTCTTCTTTCAGGCTGTTTTGTTTTTGCTTTAATTTGGCTTTCCCATGTATATTAACCCAGCTAATCCTGCATAGTTTTATGACAGGAGTTAGTGTTGACCACTTTCCTATGCAGGGCTGGATAAAAGCTGCTTAAAAAGATTTTGAAAGAAATAAATTACTGCTATTATTTATTTAGTGCAGGCCATGCAATTTCTTCTTCCCCTCTCTTGATATATCTTTTCCTATTTTGGAAATTATAGTGCAGTTCTTAACTATACTTATGACTCACCTCCAGCCTTTCCATGTTTTTAGCTACAAGAAGTAAGATCCTTCCTTCCTTCCTTCCTTCCTTCCTTCCTTCCTTCCTTCCTTCCTTCCTTCCTTCCTTCCTTCCTTCCTTCCTTCCTTCCTTCCTTCCTTCCTTCCTTCGACTGTTTTCAGTACTTCCAAGAGATATCAAGGCAGCAGTTTAATAAATAAGCTTATCCATGATATTTAAATTGCAAATGTGCCTTCCAGGTCCAAAGTTTGGATTTTTATTATTTTGTAGCAAAAGAGACTTTAGTGCTGTAGAAGCTGTGGGTTGTGGGCTGGTTTTGGTAGATTATTTCTAGAAAGCTTCCAAATTATCTTTTTAGATAGTGCCAAGAAGAGTGTTTCATTCTTTCTGTCTACTGCTCAGAATCTTACTTGTGAGTAAAATTCTGACCTATCAGCAATCAGATTCTGATCTACTTAGCTACTGCTAAGTTTGTAAGCCGCCCTGAGTCTTCGGAGAAGGGCGGGATATAAATGAAATTAAAATAAAAAATAAAATAAATCTATTGGTGTTCCTGATGTAAAGGAAGTTCAGTTTAGTGTTTTCGTAGGACAGAGATTTGCCCTAGTTGTTTATGATCCTCCCAGTACGAAGACAATGATGACAGCATTATCTTATATAAGATATCCAGAGCTAAATATTATAATATTTTTCTCTGGATATGTTTGAGAAATACTCCTTATCTGTGTTTAATCCTGTTCCACTAGAAATGGCTGACCTACTGTATGTGTGCAACTGTTTTGAGCTTTATGCTTAGTCTAGCAGCCTATGAGAATGTAGCTTTCATTTTAGCATTTGTTTTCTGTTACACTAATCTCTCCCCAGCTCTTTAAAACAATAAACAAAACCCCATAATTTTCTTTCCTTAGAAAATTACAAGCTGGCGGTGTCATCTCATTTGCTTTTTCTGTTCACTTTTTTATCGAGAGAGATAAAGACTAGGCTGCCTTAAATTAGGTCACTAAAGCTTAAAAGTCTAGGCAAAGCTTTTGCTTAAGTGTAGGCAAATATTTGCCCATCACCAAGTATCATATTGGTGGAAAAGATAAAAGGAATGTGAGGATTTTTTCAGGGAAAATAGGAATTATAAAGGGCACGAGACAGGACCTACAGGACAATACACAAAGATCCCCCAAATTCAAAGGTTACACAGTCTTCTCTGACAGGAACACGACAGAAGTAGACCAATGGGATAGCTTGCTTTGGGGCCAAAGATCTCATTTGCCAGGCAAACTCATACCAAGGAAGAATAATAACCTTGAGTAATCTAGTTAATCAGAAAATTTTTCAAACCTTTAAAGTAGCTCAAGTTGTCAGTAATTAATGCCATATTTTATCTATGCAGTGATTTTCAGAGGTAGGCAATATTCAGAGCTAAAGCAGGAAAAATATTTTAAGACCCTAGAGCAGAGGTCCCCAACCTTTTGGGCACCAGGAACCGGTTCCACGGAGAGAGATTTTTCTGTAGACCAGAGGGTGCATGGTTTTGTGTGCTGCCTGCATCCTGCGGATGGGGGTTTACTTGCTTGTGCGGACCGGTTGCTGGCATGCCACAGCCCGGTGTACCTGTCCATGGACCGGTGGTGGGTACCCCTGCCCTAGAGGAGCACATCCGGTAAACTTGGAAGGGGGTGCCTTAAAGAAGCCATATCTATACCCTGCCACTCAGGTAAAAGACATCAGACATATGTGACTATCAACATTTCCTCCTTTTTGTTACTACACTGCTTTGTTCTATTTACAATATAATGTTTCATCTTTTACTTTTTGTGGATTTTTAAAGGGTTGCAAATTTGGGGAGAGGGGCCACAGGTAGTCCTCGACTTACAACAGTTCCTTTAGTGACCATTTGCCATTACAACGGTGCTGAAAAAAGTGATTTGTTATCGTTTTTCACACTTACGACCGTTGCAGCATGGTCACATGATCAAAATTCAGACACTTGTCAATTGGCTCACATGTAGGATAGTTGCAGTGACTTTGGGTCATGTGATCACCTTTTGTGACTTTCTGACAAGCAAGGTCAGTGGGGAAGCCAGATTCGCTCAGTTGTATTACTAACTTAACAACTGCAGTGATTCACTTAACGCCTGTAGCAAGAAAGGTGATAAAAATGGGGCAAAACTCACTTAACAACTGTTTTGCTTAGCCACAGAAAATTTTGCCCCGTTATGGTCATAAGGTCTACCTGAGTTAAAAAGGTTTCCAAGACTTGTTTTGTTCTCTGCTCCAGAGATTTCAGAATATTACACATTTCTCTTCCGGGTATCTTTTTTTTTCCAGATATCCTGTAGGGAAGTGTATTAGAAAACATTTAGAAAATAATTGTATTTTACAATTTAAGGCTTTTAACGTGTGTGTGTGTGTGTGTGTGTGTGTGTGTGTGTGTGTGTGAAAAAAGATTTAGAATTGGGACCAGAAACAGGTTAAGTCCCAAACTCCGGTTCAGTGATGTGTAAACTGCTCATTCATCTTATGAATTAAGAAAGCTGGAAGACTACTCCTTTGCATACTTCTTAGCCTAATGCCTGCTTAGGATTTGAAGGGAATTCCTATTTAATACTGTGATTTAGACTGATTAGACAAGAAAATATTTAGTCCATCGTGATCCCTATTTTTCTTTTTAATCTTAAGTCTCATCACATTCAGCATTGTACTGAAGTAGCTTGCAAAATTACCGTATTTTCCGGCGTATAAGACGACTGGGCGTATAAGACGACCCCCCAACTTTTGAGATGATTTTCAAGATTTTTCGTCTTATACGCCGGAAAATCAGCGAGCCCGGGAAGGCACGCCCTCCCCTCTCACTGTGGAGGAAGCAGGGCAGGCTGGCGTCTGGCGGGAGCCGACAGGGCAGTCCTGCGCACGCACACGCTCCTCGGCTGTTAAGGAGCACTCCTTAGCAGCCGGGGAGTGCGCGCGTGTGCAGGACTGCCCTGCCGGCTCCCGCCCAACGCTCTTGCCTCTTGAGGCAGCATCCCCGAGGACTCCTTAGGATCCGGGGAGCGATGCTGCCTCAAGAGGGAAGAGCGTCAGGCGGGAGCCGGCAGGGCAGTCCTGCACACACGCGCACTCCCCGGCTGCTAAGGAGTGCTCCTTAACAGCCGGGGAGCGTGCGCGTGCGCAGGACTGCCCTGCCGGCTCCTGCCAGACGCCAGCCTGCCCTGCTTCCTCCACAGTGAGAGGGGAGGGCGTGCCTTCCCGGGCTCGCTGATTTTCCGGCGTATAAAACGACTGGACGTATAAGACCACCCCCCAACTTTTGAGATGATTTTCATGGGTTAAAAAGTCATCTTATACGCCGGAAAATACGGTAAGCTAATTTTGTTGACACGTAGAAAGCCTTCTTTTCTAATTGAAGAAAAAAATATATCTAGAGCAGATATGCACAACTGGCTTTCCATATGTTTGGCAGCCAAATTTCAAAAAGCCTCATGCATACAATCGATTTGCAAACCATTAGAAAGAAGACATGTCCACTTTTGATTCTGGCTGTATCTACCATGGGGGATGTAGCTTGCCACAAGGTTAACTCTGCTGGAGTAGTTAAAATTTTACTTATTTATAATATAGATATCTAAGGCCATCAAAATCAACAGCAACTCTTAAACAAGTAAGAATACTGGACTCTAAAAGATTAGTTCAAGTAAAATATAATTGAGAAATAAATCTTTCAGATAATCCCTAACATCTGTAATTTGTGAAAACTATTTTTAAGAAAAAAGCAAATTTAGATATCATGAAATTGTAGAGATGTTTTTTTTTAGTTGTCAACTTGGAAAAAAACCTGCTCCTAAAATTAATATGATTACACCCACAAAAGCCTAGAAATTTGACAGATTATAGAGGTAGATCAGTAACTTTCTGCAGGAGAGAATATTTAAGAACTCAGAGGGAGGTTTGCACGCTAGAAAAATATCAGAGTTAATTCAAATTAATACCTAATAAATACTGTTTGATAAAAGACATAATGCATTTAAAATGTATGAGCTACCTATTCATTATACGAATTTGCTTCTGTAATGACTTTTAAATGAATGACTTTTCACCCAGCTTCACTTCTCCTTTGAGTTATGCTAGGGCAGTTTATTCAATCTAAGAGGACGCTCATTGGAAATTATCGTTTTGCATAAACTATATGAAATTTGGCATACTTATAATATTTCATGGGTAAATCGGGACAAAGCTTTGATCCTCTCTTTGGTTAAATTGCAGCTGAAACACCTACCTTATGGCAAGGTAGTGATGAATACAGAAACTTAAGGAAAAATAATTCAGTACTATTATATTTCCTGGGAAATATGAATAGAATAGTGCACTGGCTACCCTGGAGACAGAATGCTGAAAATAATAGGTAAAGATGTGATGGCCTGAAAAATTTTAATATAAAGGTAAAGGTTCCCCCGCACATGCGTGCTAGTCGTTTCCGACTCTAGGGGCCAGTGCTCATCTCCGTTTCAAAGCCGAAGAGCCAGCGCTTGTCCAAGGACGTCTCTGTGGTCATGTGGCCGGCATGACTAGATGCCAAAGGCGCATGGAACGCTGTTACCTTCCCACTGGAGTGGTCCCTATTTTTCTACTTGCATTTTTACGTGCTTTTGAACTGCTAGGTTGGCAGAAGCTGGGACGAGTAACAGGCGCTCACTCTGTTACGCGGCACTTGGGATTCGACCCGCCAAACTGCCGACCTTCTGATCGACAAGCTCAGCGTCCTAACCCACTGAGCCACCGCGTCCCTTTTTAAAAATATAATATAATATAAATCCAGATCTTGTTTTGTTTTGCTTTTCTGAGAATTGAAGAGCGAAACATTTATGAAACACTAGTGAAATACTTTATTTATAAAATAAGGAATATTTTAAAAAAAGGATGCTCGAATATTGCTATTCTTTATATTTCCAAAATGTTTTCATTCATAATAAGGTCTTTGCTGAGTGTCAGTAATCCATGTGCACAGATGGCAACAAACAATCAGCATCTTCTCTTTCATTAAATAGCTCAACATACTGTCTCTCTCCCCCTCCCTTTTTCCCCCATAGCAGCAATCCTTTGGGTGAGTTGTACTGGGGGCACTGCCATTTTTTATTTATTTTTTGATTTTAATCCCATTTGTATCCTGCCCTTCTCCGAAGACTCAGGGCGGCTTACAATTTAAGCACAAACCAATGTGCTTAGCAATAACCTTCATTCTATGTATATGCCTGCTTATTCGGGCTTTTGCCCCCCCCCCCCCCCCCAAGCAGCATTATTACAAAGTCAGCTTATTGCCCCCAACAATCTGGGTCCTCATTTTCATTGAATAAGTGTGGTGAATTGAGTCTTGTTCTGCTTATTGTTGTAATGGACAGTTGGATTAACCTTGAGGAACAGGGAAGAGCTGCAATTAAGGCAACTGTCAGATAACTGAAATCTGAGGCTGGACAGAAATGTAAAAATGAACAAGCATCTGAGGCATGACTCTCCCTAGTTGTCATGATGATAAGGGGGAGGGAGGACACTTTCAGATTTGCAAGATTCTGTTACTACAATCTTATAATAAAATGCATATTAGCACTTATAACTGGCATCTAGACTGGTATACCTTGACAGGGTGACATGGGTTGTCTATTGCTGATTTTTTTTTTAATCTAGAGTTCAGTGCATCTCTTATGACTGGGCCTCATTGGATGTAATTGATTTATTGCATTGCTGGCCGGTTTCTTTATTTACCAAAATGAGAACATTGAGACTTCCAGGTTTTCTTAGAATTCTTCAGCTTTTAATTCATGTGCACAAACACAGTTAGTGAACGGGGTTATTATCTGACTAGACGACACTCACACACATACCAACATGATAATTGTGTAACAAATTCAAGTTACAGGTATTTCATGGTATGTTTCTAAAATAGCAAGCTGAATTTAAGATAGTAAAAGGGGAAAATAGGCGTATTGCATAAAAAATTTTTTGGTGCGGGGGAAATGTTTCCCCCATGGCTTACGTATTTCTGCATTCTACCATCAAGGTAAGTAGATAGAGTCGAACAGAACTCTGTTGTTATTAATTTTGACTTTAAAGATGGAATTTAGTGCACTGTATGGGCAAATTACCTATTCTACTACAGCCTTCTAATTTAGTTTTAACACTCTGGCTATTAGGTATTATGAAGTCAGTAGACACCGCTATTCTATGATGCTTTAGTTTTAAGAGAAAGAAAGACAAAACCAGACTGGCTACAAAGCATAATATCAAGTTATGGCATATCATCTCTATTTCCAAGAATGACTTTGGGCAATCACCTATAAAAATTAATAGTAGTCTAATGGTTTGTTTGGAAATTGGGAAACTGAAAGTGGTAAGGAGCATCTTTTAGGTTTAGTGATCAGTCACATCCATCTCTAGGGGGCAGCACTTATCTCCGTTTCCTAGCCGAGGGAACCAACATTGTCTGAAGGCTTCTGTCATCATGTAGTCATGACAGTATTCCAAAGGCACTCGGAACAGTTACCTTCCCAATGAAGTGATACTTATTTATCTACTTTCATTTACATGCTTTCAAATTGCTAGGTGGGCAGGAGCTGGTACATAGATCTCGAACTGCTGACTTTCTGGTCGACAAGCCCAGCATCTAATGGTTTTGCTAGCATTGATCAACCGCTGTTTCTAATAGTTTGCTTGGAAGTTGGAAAGTTACCCTCTGCTAAAACCTAGTTGACTGATCAGTGACCACAATAACTTTTTTTTTGTACATACCCATGACTTGCTCTCGCTACAGCTAATCTAGAATGAGACAAAACAAGTAGTTGTGGCCTAACCCTGTATTGCCTTCTACAAAAATGTCCTTTGTAAGCTCCAGTGAGAGGAGGAGCAGGAGAGCCTTAAGATACATTTCCAAGTGCCGGTTGTCAGTCATAAAATCCTTCATACATTCCTGCAAGAATACCTTTCTCGTGATTTTTCGGATTGTCTCCTCATTTGTTGAGACCAGTTGGAGTTAGCATGTTCCTGGTTCATTGGTAAAGCAGTAGCATCTTGGAGGTGGAACACTTTTGTGTCCGCCTCTACTTCTTTATCACAATCTCTCCAATGTCTCCATCGACTTCACCCCCCACCCCCGTCTCTTTGAGCAGGCCTCATACGAGACCTTGATCTTGACTTTGAATGACGTGTGTTCGAGTTAGCATAACTTCTGCATTGTCCCCCTGACATGGATTATTAATGTTTTCTATGCTTTTTTCATTATATTATATTGTTATACACTGCCTGGTGTTGTTAAGGTAATGGAGGTGGCCTATACATTGATTAAATAACATACCAGATGGATCCCAAAACTAATCTGTAACTTGATCTTTTCAGTTCTGCATTATCATTTATAACATATAACTTCCAGCCTCCCAACCCAAGTGGAATTTGTTATCGGAACTACCTGCTAACTTTTTCTAATCTGCTAGATGCAAGTTATCTTCTCGTGGATCAGAATGAACAGGAGAATATATTAAAAGAAGTTATCACTTAAAATAGGTTTTATTGCCAGTCTCAATTTAGCTTGCTCAAGTTGTCCTTGCCTACTTTGACTTCCTGGTTTGTGTTCTTGTTTTGTGTCTGTAAGAAAACAATTGAAGGACATTGTTGCAAATACTGTTTTTGGGCTAGATGTTGAAACAGATTGTTTTCCTAAACTTAGTGAATGTGTTGTGAGACATATACAGATTACTTCACAGCTGTAACTTTCACATCAGTACAGTTCATATCAACACTGAGGCACAGCCTATAGATACTGTAAAAGGTTAGGTCAGCATTTCTGTTTCATTCCCCTGTTATGTATTAGGTATTTATAATGCGGCCATAAAATCCATCCAAGATTTGAAAGTTGGCATCAACCTTAGAAATCTGCAGTGAAACTGTGACATGATCAGCCAGCATTGCTGCTCTATGTCATGCCCTCATCCTTGGACAGCCAGGATGTTTAAATTTGGATTGGGGAGATCATATTTCAGTTGCCACTTCGGTTACAAGAAGATTCCTGTATAAATCTGGCTAGGCACTGTCTCCCAGCTTCAAACATTTTTTCATGGTGGCTACAGACATGATCTTTTTTAAAGGAACAGCCAAAAGAGTAAGAGAGAGTGTGTGGGGCTGTACATGGACCACGAACAATTGTGTTCCAAGTATGATCATTCCAGTATGTGTGGTTTGATAGTTTCCACATAAGAGGCATGGAATTTGAACTCATTCTGTACCACTGCATATTCATTAGCACCGAGACTTTGTACGTTGTTTATCCAAACACTGGTCTCCCTTGGATTCTTACTGCAATCTGAGTACAGTCGAACCTGATTCATACCGACAAAAAACGGGGAGGGAGAAGAGAAAAGCATTTTTGGCAGAGTTTAGGCCCTGGCTGGATAAACACAGGGGCTTATTTATAATCCAACAGCGATGAAGAGCAAGTGAGCAGCCCATGTCAAAGCCCCATTGAGGGGAAGCAAAGGAGAAACCAACTCTAATTCAGATATAAAGGCATTTGGGAGGTGCATTTCCTAATTGCACCATTTTCTCTGTTCTAATCAACCAGGCCACACAATCTCATTCTTGCCTACTCTTTGGCGGTTCCTTAAAAAAATTCTCTTGGGAATTTTTTAGAATTAAATAAACATCATAGAAAGCAGAAAATGGGATCGTATGCCTTTGACTTACTTAGTTTTGCAAGAAATGGCTGAAATCCAGAAGTGGACCTTACCAGAGCCGGCTTATGATGAGTGTAGCAGCTGCTTCTCCTTTTTAAGACCTTCATTGCAACATGGGATTTCAGAAGAGAGAGTGTGTGTCCAAGATCCATTTTTATAGAATAATATAATAATGATCCATGCTTTTTTAATAAAGGATTTGATTGTTTGTGTTCTGACATATTCCCACCTCATCAGATTTCTGGATGCTTGTGATTTAATGTATCTGTGGGTGATAAGCTTGTTATTCAACAAATTAATCAGATTTTGACATGACCCCAAATTAGACGTAGACAATCCCTCTATCTGGCTGGAGGCTACAATTTAATTCTGCAACGAGTGTAAGGCTGCAGGATGTTTTCTGGTGAAAATTACAGGTATAAAAACCAGAGTGAAAAGGGAAATGTTGTCTCTTTTAGAAAACACCTGTCTCTGAAAAGTCCCTGAGGCACTGATCCCAAACAGTTGAGCTAGGGGCACATTTGACAGCTTGACACTGTAAATTGTAGGCACTTTAAGAAAAGAAAAATGACTGGTGTAAGAATGGACATGCCCATCCTCAAAATGGCTGTCATGCTGGCTTTGCCCATTCACAAAATGGCTGCCAGCTGCAAAACACTAGTGATTGATGGCAAACAATATGTTGCCTCCCTTTCTATTTTCCCTGGATGCATCCCAACAGTCAAATATGCCTTTAAAATTATTTTATAGACAAGTAGGTGTCCTTATAAAGAAAGCACTGGGCTACAGTGATGACCACTTTTATTTCTAAGAATGTTTACAACAGCAATGCATAATCTGAAAGCCAGAGTCATAGGCTGTTGCCTCCATTGAATTCCGCCATTTTTTTAAGAAGGGGGAAATTATGGACAATTACATGTGAACTATATTTTATTAATTAAATTAAATGTATATTGTACCTTTTTCATTCTAGCCATGCTCACTTTTTTTTGCAGCGCTTTGATCCCCTCAGCCTGGGGGGGGGGGAGAGAGAAAGCTAACCTATGGAATTTGTGGAATTTAAGACAACTGAAAATAAAGCTGATTTTGGAAGCTAGTGGCTTACATTATGACATGCCAGTTTCTTTTTAAAGTTTGATTTTAAATTAAACTAGTCTTTAAAAAAAGGCTGGCATCAAGAGAAGTGTCTCTGGGTTTCTTGCTGTCCAGGGTGCCACGTGGGGGTTTCTATTCTTGAAACAACACATTTTATATTTCTGGGCTTTTTGTTCTTTGTGAAGAATCTTGATTCTCCTTTGCTGGCCAACATTGAGGCAACATTTGGATAAGATTTTAATTAAGGCTGGAGTCCAGGCGATGTACCTTGTGGCATAGCAAGAATTTCTGCTGTGCTTTGCTGCTTCAGGCATGCAAAAGATGAAAGGATCACAGTGGACAAAGACAGGCATGCTTATTTTGGATGTCTCTTGAAATAATCAGTACCTGTAGATTAGGCCTTTCTAATCAGGTTAGTCTGTGATACTCTCACTGGAAAAAATAATCCCCATTTAGTTCACAAGCTTCCTTTGATTTGTCACTCGCTGTTGGCTGTTTCAAATACTTATGTCATACTGCCCTCTCATGTCCATTCTGATGGAAACCTCTTATATATATTCATAATACAATTTTATTCTCTCATTTCTTTTTTTCTCTTAGAACACTTTGATCAACCTTTGGAAAACATTATTGAGGCTTAGTAATTGGTGGGGCTCTTAACCTTTAAAAAAACAGTTATAGTAAACAAAATCCCCCATGGTACAGTAAAAGACAAAAATTCATGTGGCTATATTTTAACAACCATTTTACTGTTGTTGTTGTTGTTGTTGTTGTTTAAAAAAATACTAGTTGAGTGTGATTTCCTTCAAACTGCTTTTTATTTAAAAATGTTGGTTTCATCCAAATCCCCAGCCTGTCACTGGGAATTTAATCTTTGATGAATAAATAACTTCCTATACATCAACTAGAGCATCTCCTTCAGTGCTTTTGAGTTATACATCTTGTTTTGCTCATTCCTTTTCCTTCCCTGCTTTTGGGGCAACTGTGGTGCTTATATTCTTGCAAACTGCAAAAATATTGGTTGAGCGAGGAGTTATTTGCTGGAAAGATTGGAATACAAATCAAAACATGGTTGAAAGGTAAAAAAATCTCCTTGAACTGAATTTGAGTTCTAGAGACTTTATGAGCATGGACACAGCCACGTAGCATTTTTGGCAGTAGAGCATAAGTGCTTTGTCACTGCCTATGTCTATGCTTTTATTCTGATTTCCCATTCTAGCCCCAAATATTGGAATTTGCTTGCAGTTTTCCATCCATGCATTAACCAGTTCCTGTTAAGCATTTTCAACGTCAGACAAGCTGGACTAGAAAAAAGCCACCAAGCTGGTCAAATCATTGACTGTTAACAATTTCCCAAATATGCACACATATATTGTATGTATGTGTGTGTACGCATGCAATGTAAACAACCTGTAAACAGCTTTTAGGAAACCAGACACATTCTCTTTGCTTGTTTTTGTCTCTCCCACACTTGTATTCTAAGTTTTCCACTTACCCACTCCAATCCTTTTTCCTACAGGCCTCAGTAATTTTATACTTGTATGCCACCGAATTGAACCAATTTGCAGTAGAAACCATACTAGAAATCCAGTGAAATTGAACAGTAATATTTGTAGGATCATAGTAATGATAGTTGTGCTAAAGCTTCATCTACGTGATAGCAAAATGGAACTTGAAGGTGTTTTGAAAGTGTTTTGCTTTAGCCAGAGAAGATGGCAGGACTGGTGGAGCGTTACCTCTCTGGGAGGTTGTCACACAGTATTGGTGCCACCAAGGATTTTTTTTTATTATTTTTTATTGGATTTATATACCGCCCTTTCCTGAAGGACTCCTGAAGGATACGTACTATCTTCAGTAGCAGCTCACAGTCTTAGCTGTGCAGGGAATGGTGAATATTTCATCCAGGATAAATGCACAGGTCAGGCCAGTCCCAACTGGAAAACATGATCTTGGAGATACTTGGAAGCTAAGCCATCTAGGGCTTTATTACGTGAAAAACAGCTCTTTGAATTGTACCTACAAGCTCACCAAAAACTAATGCAGCATCTGCAGTACAGGTGTGAGACTGAATTATTTCCATTCCTGCAGTTTTCATATTTTGACCTATTTATCCACTCCTCCAAAGATTGATTAGAAGCATCTTCTAAATGTGCTTTTATAATGCCCCATTTCAACAGTTATTTTATGTATATGTCTGTGTTTGTGGGCAGCAGATTTTCCATTGCACTATTTCACATGATAGCCGGGACACTGACATATTTTTCTTTTTTAAAGCTATCCCAAATCCTATAAGATGTTTGCAGGATTTCGGCAATCTTACTCCTGAAGTCGTGTCCTAAATCTCATGAGATTTTGCTCAAATCATTATCATCATCATCATCAACAACAACAACATTTTGGAAGGACTAGGGAAGTTCCAGATGCCCATGGACTTATGGATATGATGATCCCTCATATATGTAATGCGAAGCTTTTTCAGTGGATTACTGAACAGAAATTCATCTCTTATTAATGAGTATGCATATATGCTAGTAATCGTTCACTGAAGAAAACACAGGTAGGGTAGATAAAGTAGTAAATGGTTGTTTTGTTTTTGTTTCGTTTTGTTATTTGTGCATGGTCATTACCTGTATGCCTCCTAACTATTCTCTTACTAGACTTGAAAAATGTCCCTTTATAGACACAATTACATTATGTGCAATGAATCAGGTTTTTGGACAAAAATCCACTTACTGCATATTCCTAACATGCTGTATTATTATTTTTTTATATTTTTTAGGGTTATATCCTTCATCGTGACCTCATGGTTTAAGCGGGCATAAAGATGAGTATAAGCAGTGATGAGGTTAACTTCCTCGTATATAGATATTTGCAAGAGTCCGGTGAGTAATATATATATGAGGAATTCATTTTGAAACTAAGAATTAAGATTAAATTAAAATTTTTTATCTTAGCCTGTCTTGCAAGATTAAAGAGAAAAAAAAGTACTATTCTGTTGATTCACAGTGATTTTCCCATAGCCTTTCTTCATACAATGACTTAGAGGTGAAAATTGGAGAGAGACAAGTTGCAGTGTTTCCATTCTTACTTGCAAATCTGTAACCCAAGAGCATTTGCGTTCTGGGGTCCTGTAGGGTTTTATGTTCCCTCAATTGCTGGGAGCTGTCATTGGATATCTGGAGTACAGAGTGACCATAATCCTTAACCTATCACTGGTTTCCACCAGAATCAAAAGTAGCTATGCAGATATTTGGCAGTTGCCTGAAGGAAATGGAATCCAAAGAAAAGGGGTTCTATCTAAATTAAAGTTAGGCGCTGCTGGGAATTATCCTCTCTTGGATAAATAGGCCAAAATAGGGCCTCAAGGACAAGGAATGCTTGTATCCTATGCCTCATTCACCAACTACAGCTCTGTCTGAACCAGGATAGCCTAGAAATTCCCTAATAGACTCCTAGTTAGTTTAATTTATGCCAGGGGTGTCAAACTCGCAAGTCATGTGATGTGTCGCGATGTATCACGACTTTTTTTTTTGCATTGCCGACAATGGGATGGGTGCGGTTTTGTCATGAGGCATCCGGCCCATGGGCCGGCAGTTTGACAACCCTGATTTATGCAGTGTCCGTCCAAGAAAGCAATCCAGCAATGGCAGCTGGAATAGAGCAGGGCTTTTCAACCTTTTCACCCATTGTACCACTTTTAGGATATGGCAACATCCGAGTACCACCACCTGCCTAGCAAGGTATCAAAAACTTGATGACAAAAAAAAAAAAGGAAAAAAGTGATGAAGTACAGGTAGTCCTTGACTTACAACAGTTCGCTTAGTGACTGTTCGAAGTTACAATGGTACTTAAAAAGTGCCCCCTAAGCCACAGCCTTGAAAGATACCTGCCTGCCTGCCTGCCTGGCGGCACTCTTCTTCCTGTCCGAGGTTTTCATTGTTGTGAGCATTTCTGTTGAGGATTGGCAGGAGGGAGTGGGGTGAGGGGGTGTTTGGTTTTTATTCCCCCCTTCTACTGGGCGGTTGCAGAAGGCTTTGGTCACTTCACATGACCCTGGGACCCTGGATATGAATCAGTTGCCAAGCATCTGAATGTAAATCACAAGACCCTGGAGATGCTGCAACATTCCAGCTGATTGGCACTTCTTCTGGGCTCAGAAGCGCTAGGATCAGTGCCGAGCTCTAGCTGGAGCCTGGCGCTGATCCTGGTGTTTCTGCTGAGCCCTGACAGCCCTGCAGCTCCAGCCGTCTCTTGCTCAGACTTGTGCGGTGCTGCCACCGGTTCAGCTCATTTATTTTACTTTTTTATTTTAATTCCATTTATATCCCGCCCTTCTCCAAAGACTCAGGCCGGCTTACAAGCTTAGCAGTAGCCTTTATTCTATGTATATGCCTGCTTATTAGGGCTTTCACACACACCCCAAGCGGCATTATTACAAAGTCAGCTTAATTGCCCCCCAAAATCTGGGTCCTCATTTTACCCATTCCCCTCCCCCGCTATCACTTTTCTAGGATGGTCGCGTACCACCTGCCAGGTGCCAATGTACCACAGGTGGTACCCGTACCACTGGTTGAAAAGCCCAGGAATAGAGAATATAGTCAAGGTGTTATAGGAATATAGCCAAGCAGTTGTAGTAGTTAAATTGTTGAACTATTTTAGGAAAGCAGAAAGATTCATTTGTTTGTTTGTTTGATCGAATTTATATAGCCTCCCATCAGACAGAAAAAACAAGCTGGATAGCTTACAACAACTTAAGCTTTCTAGAAGAATTTCAGCCACCGAATTTCATGGATGACACTCACACTCTCTCCTCCCCTCTCCCCCACCCTCCCCACTACCTCCCCCCTCCCAGTTGTTATGGGGATATGTAGGAGGATAAGCATATATATTGCCTTGAGTGCCTCTTATAAAAGATGGGTTATAAATCTAATAATAACCGTAAAATGTGGCTGTCATATTCTCAAGTGACATGACTAAATGGTATATACCGTATTTTTCCGTGTATAAGATGCTATTTTTTTTCCCTGCAAACACCCTGTTCAAAAATCAGGTGCGTCTTATACGAGTGCAGCGTCTTATACACAGAAAAATAAGGATAACCTCCGCAGCCCAGTGCATGCCTGTGTGGGTTGCCATGCCGCCTGGTGCAGGTGTCAAGCCCCTGTGGACTTACCACTAAGGGGCAAGATCGTTGGCCAGCCAAACTTCCGGCTTTGCCGGCTCAGCTGTTTGGCGCTCCGCCAAACAGCTGATTGGCACGGAGAAACTTGCATGCCAAAGCGTTTTATACAAGGGTGCGTCTTATAGACAGAAAAATACAGTGTGTGTGTGTGTGTGTGTATAACACTGCAGGCCCAGTAAGACTTGGTGGGAAGAGCTGGGCCCACCCTTTGAATCTCATTGATAGGTATGATTTAGAGGAAGAGACCGTTCTCAGTGGCAGCCCCCCATTTGTAACTGTTAACTACTGTTTTCTTATAAACTGCTTTTTTCCCCTTCTCTGATAAGAAGAGTGATACAGAAAAACAACAATAATAGATTTTTGGTGCATGGTTGACTGACAGCTGCATTGACCATCAAATCATCAAACCAAAGCTTTTTCCAGACAGATGCTGCAGAATTCTAATTCATCAAATGTAGTTCCTGATTATATTCTGTTTACAGATAGTCCTCATTCACCAGCAACTCATTCAGCCATCATTTGAAGTTACAATAGTACTGAATGTGTGGTTCTTAAAACTGGCCTTCAAAGTTCCAGCTGTCATAGCACCCTTGCAGACACGTGATTGCGATTCAAGTGCTTGGCAAGCATTTATGACGGTTGCAGAGTCCTGTGGTCTTCTTCTGATTGCCTTGCAACTTTCCTTGCCAATTTCCCATAAGCAAAGTCAATGGGAAAACCAGCAGCAGGTCCCTCCGGCCTCCTTGCACTTATGCAGTTCTGTAGCATCCTTTCCTTGGGCTCATGTGCATCCCCCACACTTTTTTGTCTGGGATCCCCACTGCTTCCCAGCTAATAACCCATGCTTCTTGGGGTTACAACAAAAGCTGTGATTGTTCGTTGCTAAGTGATGTGGACACGTGACATTGTGCTTTTCTGCTACATCTCTTAGCAACGGCAGTCCTAATCAAAATTGCTGTCACAGCCAAGGTCTACCTGCGTTTCCAAATTGCTCCTTGAGTATCTTCTTGGTGATCAACGCTACTGGTTGGTCAAGATACAGTGTTGTATTTGCTCCATTATTCCTCTGTTCTGTAAGGACTATTAAGCTAGTGACATTTCTTGGTCATCTGGCTAAAAGTTGATTTATATTTTGTTTTATTTTAGTTGACAGTAATGGCACACGTTCAATTTACAGATAAAACAGAGACTTTTAATTTGACATGACATAGCAAAATGGGAAACTTAGGCTATGCAGATGTTGCTTAACTATAAATTCCTAGCATGCCTCCTTGTTAACCATGTTGGCTATATGGTTGTGCTAGCTGACCTTACATTCCCTGTTCTTTGTAGAAAATGCAAGAAAGAGTAAAATTATCTCTGTCCATACCAGTATTCATCAACTTTATAGACCAGTGTTTCCTCAGTCTTGACAGCATGATGGCTGGGGAATTCTGGGACTTGAAGTCTAGGTAATATAAAGTTGCTAAGTTTGAGAAACACTGTTATAGACAGCAGTTTTATTCAATTGTTGGATACCTTGCTTGAGTATGCATCCAGCTGGAGGGATCTGAGGGACTTTTTCTGCAAAGTTTGAAATATATTTTATGTGTAATTGGGGGGAAAAATGCTAGTTGGAGGCATTCTGATTTGGATTTCTTTTAATTTTTGTCAGTGTGATAAGGAAATCTTTTTTGCCTGTTGGAAATTCACCAATGTAGATTTGTTTATTTATTTAAATATCTCAAAACTTTCAGAAATTCTCTCTCTCTCTCTCTCTCTCTCTCTCTCTCTCTCTCTCTCTCTCTCTCTCTCTCTCTCTCTCTCTCCTCTCCCTCTCCCTCTCCCTCTCCCTCTCCCTCTCCCTCTCCCTCTCCCTCTCCCTCTCCCTCCCTCCCTCCCTCCCTCCCTCCCTATCTGTTCCTTATCTCTAATGCCATTATTTTTCATCCTTATATTTATTTAAACAAACTTGATACAACTTGGAAGATCAAGAAAACAGGCCTAAAAGCTCTGAATCCCTTTTGTTTTCATGTCTGGGTGCAGTCCGAATTCGTTGTTCAAGTAGACAAAGTCATTTGAGGAGAATGGCTCTAAGTGAACCTATTGTGGGTGTTGAAGTAAACAGGTTATGTTTAATGCAGAAAACAGCAATGTAATGTTTCTTTTTAATCAGGGACAGGGATACCTGAGAATTCCACTGACTCTTTCTGTTGGTACACAGTTTCAACGAAAGGATCTTGTGCCTAAATTGTCCCTGGTTTAATATGCAAGGATTCTCTTCTCCAATAAACTGAATGAAAATCCAGAGAGATAAGATTTTTGTATTGTGAAAAGCTGAATACTAAAGATTAATGTGAACTGAACTGAAATAATGCAGGGTGAAACATATAGCAGAACTGGCATTTTATGGCCGTGGGCCACCTCCAGCCCTTTGACTGTCCCTGTCTGGCCTACAGTTTGCGTGTATGTGGGGGGTAGCCCTCCATAACAATCCCAGTTTATCACGTGGCCCCTTGGGGAAAATTAATTGCCCTCCCCTGGTACATCATGTCATGAAGGGTGACATGATAGCAGTCTTCCAATATCTCAGGGGCTGCCACAAAGAAGAGGGAGTCAAACTATTCTCCAAAGCACCTGAAAGCAGGACAAGAAGCAACGGATGGAAACTAGTCAAGGAGAGAAGCAACCTAGAACTAAAGAGAATTTTCCCGACACTTAGAACAACTAACCAGTGGAACAACCTGCCTCCAGAGGTGGTGAATGCTCCAACACTGGAGGTTTTTAAGAAGAGACTGGCCAGCCATTTGCCTGAAATGGTATAAGGTTTCCTGCCTGAGCAGGGGGTTGGACTAGATGACCTCCAAGGTCCCTTCCAACATCATCATCATCATGATGATGATGATGATGATGATTATTATTATTATTATTATTATTATTATTATTATTATTATTATTATTATTATTTATTAGACTGAAAATGTCTTGCCAGCTTGAAGGGATGCCTGGCTTCTGAGATGGTATTACATTTGGTTTCAAAACTGTCTTTTTGTTTCCTTTACCATTTCTGTCTCATTTCCTTTCCATTTTTTTAACAAGCTACTCTGTATTCCAGAAGATAGTTGCTCTTTTCATTTTCTGTTCTCTAAATAATTTTAGTATATATTTCTGGGGATCTCAGGATTCCCCTCAGCATGCTGTCCCTGCCATCATTTTTTGAGGGTGGTGCTTTTTTTAACCAGACAAGAATTGGGTTAAGATGTGAAAGACTTTGATCTACTACATTTATTTCCACTAATTCCTTTCTTGGCCTCTTTCGGCTACTATTACTGTGTTATTTCTGTTCCTCTCTCCTTTGTGCTCCCCATCCTTTTTCTGACGGGGCAGAATAACTAGCATATATAAATGACCTCATGTTGCGTCCAGATTTTCAGTTTCTTAGCTGGTTTGTTCCCAGGAGCAGCAGAACGTCAAAGCAGATACTTCAGCTATATTAAGTTCTGCAACTGGTGATTAATTGGAAATTGTGATCCTGCCCTCTTGAATAGATAACTGAAAGATTGTGGGTGTCACAAGAGAACACAGGAGATGAAACATGTCTGGTTCATTATCACACAAATGACACAACTTAAAACTTTGCGTCAGCTGTTGAGGGACTAGAATGTAATAGCAGAATTGGCATGGTGATAATGATTAACATGCATCGTTACTGTGTCATTGTGATTTGCTGAAGACAGCACTGTTGAGAGACTATTGTTCTGAAAGCCAAACACAAAAATAACTTTATGCCAAGATGGGACAAGCAGATGATAAAAATAGCTTTGGGGGTTAAATTTCTAGATATTCAAAAAACCTGAACTGCAGTATGAGGCCAAGACTTATTTAAGACGGAGTTACCATATGTGTTTTGGCCACAGAAATTTTTCAGATGCAAGAAAGAACAAACACCTCTGAGCTGGCAAGGTATCAATTCTTAAAAGCCTGGCTTGTGGTCATGCATGGATTGATAGAATCATTTATTTATTTTTTCTTTTCATTTTTTGTTTTTACTTAGGTTATATTTTATGTTCCAGGAAGATTATCTACAGAAAGAATGAGTAACAGTGATGAAGTTTAATCCATAATAACACCGTAACAGTAATATGACTGGATAAAATTTATGGTAAAACAAGTATTGATGAAAATTGCTTTTATCCGGCATCCAACACAGAAGGGCCCATGGTGGTTTCATGTGTGCCTAGATAAAATTCAGAGTGCTAACCACAGAAAAAGTTCTGTCTGCAAATATATTCCCCTTGTTCTGAACAGCATTGAGATCTGGAGAAATACCTCCAAGCAAAAGTTAAACTTTAATGAAGTTGTGACATCCTTGGATTCTAAGCTGAATAGTGTAGTGCTATGTTCTTTGTTTTCTCTTCAAGAATGTCACCAGATATCATAATCGCCCATAGATATAGACCAGGAGTCTCTGGACCACGGACCACTACCGGGCTGTGAGTTGTTCAAAACCAGGCTGCCCAAAGTGTGGGCAAGCACACGCATGCATACCCCCATTTGCAGGAGCAGCGTGCAAGCACATGCACATGTGCTCCATTCTCATGAGCCGCGGCACACTGTCCACTCCTTGCACAAATGTAGCTGCGTAGACCCTTGACCGCCGCTCACCAGAACCATCCCCTCTCCCCTGCCTCCCCCCCGGTCTGGTCCGGTCCAGTCCACAAGGCCAATTCTTTGGGGGCAGAAATACTGCAGTTGTAAACGTCCCAGTCATTAACCAAAACAGTGTTTGCTATGGGAACTGTTTTGCTGAAAATTGGATATAAATGCTGGGTTTTGGCAAAAGCTTCATAAAATAGAGAACCACAATGTCCATGGAACATTTCAAATGACTGTAAATGTGGCCCGGTTACTGAGCACCCGAAGTGCAGTCATGTGACTGCGGGGCATGGGGGCGGGCGATCATCGGAAATTAGAATCATGTCATAAGTACACACACACCCCAGGGAGGTTCATCATAACTTAAAAACGGTCACTTAAGTTGACTGATCACCAATCCGTTTTGTTTGTGTACACAGAATTGTGAGTATCTTGAAGGTCTTACAACAAATCCTAGTTTTGTGGGTTTTTCCTTTAAAATAGTATATAAAGTTGGCATGATACCATAAATATTACCACAAAATCCAGATTTAACAAGAAAACACCATAAGCCTGAAACCCCAAATTCTTCAGCTTTGGGAAATCACGTATAGCTGTTAACAGATACTGAATAGAATGGAAGGCTTCCTAAATAAGCACAGATTTCTGGATGCTTTGGCATTTAACAAGTGGGACATTGACATGGGATTATATTTCTGGCTGTAATCTCAACCTTTCCATTTTGAGGTTGTGCTTGTTTCAAGCATAGATTTATGTGCCACTTCAGTAGGGGTTTAAAAGTAAATGAGAAAATGTACTGCATAATTGCAAGTCATAAACTTGTGATAGAGGATTATTTCTCATTCTCATTTTTTTGCTAAGCAAGACTGGTGAATTTTGCTCCATTTTGCGACCTTTCTTGCCACAGTTGTTAAGTTTAGTAACACAGTTGTTAAGTCACTCTGGCTTCCCCATTGTCTTTGTTGGTCAGAACCCAACTGGGAAAGTTACAAAGTTACATCACCCTGGGAAATGCTAACCATCATAAATACATGCCTGTTGCCAGGCATCCAAATTTTGATCACATGACCATGGGGATGCTGCAGTGGTTGTAGCTGTGAAAAATGGTCACAAGTGACTTTTTTTCAATGCCATTGTAACTTCAGTCACTAAACAAATGGTTGTAAGTTGAAGACTGCCTTCATTTCCCCCCCAGTAAGTTTAAGATGGGGCAAAAGCAATTCTACCTCTTCATTCCCACCACCATCATATATATGTGGCCTTTTTTATTTAAAATCAGCTTCTTATCTGCATTGTCTCATCAAGATCTAGACCAGGCATGTCAAACTGCCCGCCCGCGGGCCAGACGCATCACGCCAAAACCGCGCTCACCCCATTGCTGGCAATGGGGAAAAAGTCAAGATGTGCCGCACAACATCACATGACGTCGCGGACTTCCGGTGGCTGCGCGGCGCCGGAGACAGCCTTCCCGGGCTGCCCGCGGCTCAGCTGAGTTATTTTCGCCCGAAACAGCGCCGATCAGCTGTTCGGGCGAATTTGAAGCCCCCTCCTCGGGAGAAGAGGAGGGGGTGAGCCCCCAGGTAGGGGTAGAGTTCTCCGGGGCCGCCTGAGCTTATGGCTTGGGCGGCTGAAGGATTGAACTCCCCCGTAGCCTGGGTTGCTCCCAGCTGGCCAGCGCCTCTGCTCCTGATTTCTTGGAGCAGAGCCAGGCGTCTGCGACCACCCCTGCTTGAAGGAATGACTATGGATTAAAGGAGCAGGCAGAGCGGTACAAGAGGAGAAGGTGAAGAGGATTATTATATTTTACTCTCGAGCTTGATGGACTTTTTTAAACTTGAAGTGAAAGTGCGTCACAATTGAAAGTAAAAGATGGCGGCTAAACCTCCCCCTAAAACTCTTCGGAGTGCTGGAACTTCTCCGGTGCAACAATCATTATTGCAGGTGTTGCATCCTCCTGATGTATTGACATCGAAGGACTTACAAGATGCTCTTGAAAAACATACCCAGGTAATTTTGAAACTAATTAATGATAGATTTGCACAGATGGAGAAGAAATTGGAGAAACTGGAGGAGAGAATGGAGGAGAGGATGGAACAGAAGTTCAGTGTGATGAAGGCAGACATCTTGTCTTCAGTGTATAAAGTGGCTGAATGTGTGGAAGATTTGGAGGAAAAAGTGGAAGACTTGACTCAAAAGAATGCTATATTAGAAGCAAAAGTATTGGAGAATGAAAATTTAAGAGACAAAATGGATAAAGAACTGAGTCTTGCTCAATATTACCAGATGCAGTTTGCCATTAGAATTAGAGGTTTAAAGGAGGATATTAAGGAAGATCTAAAGCAGCTGGTCTCTGAGGCTCTCGAAGTAGTATTGAATCAGCCAGCATCTGAAATAAAAGGAGGTATGGATAAAGTGTTTCGTGTGAATTCATGGATTGCTAGACAGAGAAAGTTGCCCAGAGATGTGGTGGTTTATTTTGCAAAAAGGGAAATCAGAGATGAAGTTATACGAGCTGCTTATGATACTAAAGTTGTGATTGCTGATCAAGAAGTTTTGGTTCTAAAAGAAATTCCTCCAAAGATTTTAAGGAGAAGGAAGGATTTTACATTTCTTGTGCAAGAGCTCAAGCAACGAGATATAAGGTTCAGATGGGAGATCCCAGCTGGGTTGATGGTGATGCATGAAGGTAAAAGGTACCGTTTGGTTACTGTGATGCAAGCGCGTGATTTTTACAATAATGTTTTAAAAGCAACTCCATTAACACTTCTGGAAGCTGCAAAGGGATCTGGAGAAGGAGAACATCAAGAGGCTGAAGATGGACAGACAGAGGAGAATGGTGTTGGAGGAGATCAAGTTACAACTTCGTTGGATGATCCTATGGAACAGAGGGTGACGCGTGCTGCTTTAAAACGATCAAAAAAGAGAAAAGAATGAGATTAGCAGAAGTCTATGGAACTTTTACAACGTACTTATAGCCAAGTAGTGGGAGGTGGGAAAAGATTTGGGTGAGGAATGCAAAATTTTATACAAGTTTAAAATCTAAGAGAGAACTTTTACAAAATGTTTTATAGATGGTTTTTAGATCCTAAAAAGTTAAGTATGTATCTGAATTATTAGCCTAAATGTTGGAGGTGTGGTGATGAAGACGCAATATATTTTTATATATGGTGGACTTGTAAGAAGGTTGAGGCTTTTTGGATAAAAGTTTGGTGGAACATACAGAAGATTTTTAAATGGAGGTTAAAGTTTTGTTCGCAACCTTTTTTGTTTGGAATAATTACAGATGTTACAGTTGTGGACATTAAGTTGATGTTGAATTTAATTACGGCAGCAAGACTTTTGATAGCTTAGTACTGAAAGAGGAACTGCCGACTACAGAAGAGTGGACTTTAAAGTTTTCCGACCTGGCTGAGGTGGCGAAGATTTTGGTCAATTTGAAAGATTATTTGTAAGAATGTTATATTATGGAATGGAGAAAATGGATTGAGTTTATCTAGAACAAGTATAGGGTTAAGAAGTATTAGGTAGTATTTGAATAACTTTTTTTTTCCTTCTCTTTGTATCTTGGGGTTTTTTTGTTTTTTTTTTGTGTTTTTTTATATATATTTAATATTACTAAGGATTGTTTTATCCTATATAAGCTAGAGAGTGATAGATTTCAGAGTTTATGGTTGTTAGCATATGGTTGTTTATGTTTGCTTTTTTTATATATATACCTTGTATTTAGCTCTGGGAAGTGGGGGGGAGGGGGGGAGGGGGGAGAGGAAGGGGGGAGGGAGAAGGGAGGGGGAGGGGGGATTTGTAAGGGGGAAAAATTGTATGTTAAAACTTTTTAATTAAAAAAAAAACATCACATGACGTCGCGAGTTTGACATGCCTGATCTAGACCATGCAGTTAGCATATTTATGAAATAAACCCGCCTTCTATTTTCTGCTGTTATACATGCAACATTTCAGTATCTCGTTTTCTATAACTTATCTTTTTTACAAGATCCCAGTAGGGGACATTTTGAACGTTCTAATTATGTATAAATGGCTTAAGTCGAATCTCTTCCTCATGACAGATTTAACTTTTCCAGGGCAAAGCAAACAATGCATTTAGATCCATCATTCTTAATTTTCCTTCTTTGCAAAATGTTAATTATGCTGCTCTTGAAAGGGCGTGCAGAAATAATGCATGCCTGGTGATGGCATGCACACACAATTAAAATGTTTTATTGTGGCTAATCCTTCCTTGTATAGGCATATTCTCCCTTGTCCAATACAATTTTAAAAAGAAATGAAGACAGAAGAAAAAAAATAATTAGCAAATACATCTCAATCCTTCACCCTTGTTTTAGGGTTGGTATGTTTAGCCAGTGTTTACAAAAGAAATAGGTTGTTTCCAAAAGTGGGGATTAAATATAAACACTAAGAGCAGTGCTTTTAATGCTGCCTTCAGTTAAGCAATTTGAGAATAAACTATGAGCAAATTCTGTGATAAAAAAATAAAATCAGCACTACATTGATAATGCAGATGGGAACAATATATCCGAATAACTCCCTTATACAGAGAAGCCAGCACGGATCCATATTTAATGCTTGCTTTCTCACATTCTGAAAAGGAAGACATTTTAAGCATATACCCCATCCTATAGCTTGCTTGTGGTGAGATTTAACTTGTTATTTAATAAGGTGTAGAGCTATAGGTAGTCCTCTACTTACAGTGACTGTTCAAAGTGCAAACGGCACTGAAAAAAGTGAATTAATGATTGTTCTTCACACTTGCAACCATTTTGGTCGTGTGATCAAAATTCAGACGCTTGGCAACTGACAAGTATTTATGACAGTTGCAGTGTCCCAGGGTCATGTGACCACCTTTTGTAGCCTTTTGACATGCAAAGTCAAGGGGGAAGCCAGATTCACTTAATATATAAGCAGGGTGGATAATAATCAATTTTTTTAAAAAAATAAAAAATAAAAGACAGATTTTTTTATTTAAATTGATTTTTTTTATTTTTATCAAATTTATTTTAATAAAATGCTTTTGGAGTAAAAATCTATCTAAATATAGTTTTCTATTTAAGACACATTAGTTTATTCAGCATGAAATGGAGCTTAGTTATGTAGCATGAGGCTGTATATTCTGCAATATTTACATTTTTTGGTAAACTCATTCAATGAATCCAACCTTTGCAAGCTGAGATAACGTGCACTGCATTGATGCATTCACACAATTTCACAGTAACCATGAGATAAATCATAAAGCAAAGTTCAGGAGTATTCTTTTATCCCATTGTTTTGCAAATCTATATACACTACAAACTGTATGATTGTTTCAAGAAAAATGCATCTGTACCAGGCTCTTAAGTGTTTTAATTAAATAAAAGAATTTGAGTAGTTCTCCAACTATCACGTTTCCTCTAAGTAAGACCCGGCTTTATATTATTTTTTGCCTCCAAAAGAGGCATTAGGTCTTATTTTAGGGGGATGTCTTATATTTTTTTGTGATACCTGCCTTGTCTCATGGGAGCGGCACCAACAGCCCCGTTCAGTAGGCGCCCGCCTAGCTGCCAGCCCACTTCTGCTGTGGCCGTTCACGGCAGGAGGCCGCGCAGCACATTGTGCCGCTGCCACCACAACAAGGCAAGGTAAGTGGGGGAGGGGGTGGAGCTACCCCATGTGTCCCCCACCGGCTTACTTCAGGGCCACACCAGCTCTTCTTTCTTCCCGAAAGCATTTCTTCACTAACCTGCTTTCCAGCTCTGGCACGTTCTCTCCTGCTGCAGGGAAACGGAGTTTGTGGGACTAAAGAAACTTCAGTCAGACCTTCCAACTTCTTGTGAGATTTTTTTTCCCCCGCGAGAAGTTGGAAGGTCTGACTGAAGTTTTTTTAGTCCCACAAACTCTCTGCAGCAGGAGAGAAAGGTGCCAAAGCTGGAAAGCAGGTTAGTGAAGAAAAGTTTTTTGGGAAGAGAGAGGAGCTTGGGTGGTGGCGCGCCAAACTCTAAAGCAGCACCGGGAGGAGAAGCGGCAGGAAACGGGCTGCCATTTCCAGAAGAGAGATGCGGGGTGATGCAGGGTGACAAGCAAGTGCTCTTCTCTGCTCTGCATCGTTGCACAGAGCCTCTCCCCTCCCTGCTCTCCATTTTCTCCAGTAGTGGCAACACAGGGCTGGCAGAGGGAGGCGGCAAGGGAGGCTTGCGCTGCCCGGTTACGGTGCAAGCCACGGGAGAGTTGGTGGAGTAGCAGGCAGCGGCTGCCACTGGGCAGATGATCTGTTGGGTGAAGCGCGAAGAAAGCCCCTCCAGCGACGCACAGTGGCAACGGAGCCTTTCGCCGTCATTCCCCCCTGGCTCCAAAATGGCAGAGGGGGACCAGGCCTATCCCGCCCATCCTCTGTGGCAGGGGAATGAAAGGGAAGGTTGCTGAGCAAGGAATGGCCTGGCTAGGGCCTGGGGATGCCTTGAAGTAAGCGGGTGCGTGGCGTGTGGGCCAACTTCACCCCCTCCCCCACCTGCCTTGTCTTGTGGCGACAGCAGCGCGACACACTCTCCTGCCCATTGCAGCAGTGAGGTGGGAACGGAGTGGGCAGGGTGCTAACTAGGGCTTATTTAGGGGGTAGGGCTTATATCGGGTAGGTCGTATTTACGGGGTAGGTCTAATTTTGGGGGAAACACAGTATGCATGATTAACCTATTAACCTGAAATCGGTTCTGATATCACTGTTTTACTAACCTGACAGCTTATTATTCTAAATAGGAAACCTTTTTTTTTGCAAATAATAATATTAAAGATTCTAATTACCAGCAAGAATGAGTCATTACATTTAAAGAGTACCTGTCATTTCAGATCCATCATGGCAGCGCCTGTTAGCAGGCATCCACTTACCTGCTGCCCGCCACGTCCCTCACCTTGTTGTGTCACTGCTGCATCACCAGCTGTCCCATTAAAGTGAATGGGATTGTCGGTGAGTCAACAGCATGTCAGAGGAGGAGCCACTGCGGGACAGAGATGACAGTTGCTCTTTAAAAATTATGATTTAAATCCAGTTGATTTAAATCAAGCCTTTTTTTATTAGTGATTTAAATCGTGATTTAAATCAACTGGATTTAAATCAAATCCACCCTGCATCTGTGTTACTAACTTAACAACTGCAGTGATTCACTGAACAACTGCAGCAAAAAGGTCATAAAATGGGACAAAAAGTCACTTAACTTTCTTGCTTAGCAATGGAAATTTTGGGATCAATTGTGATCATAACTCGAGGATAACCTGTAATAAAAGCCCCATTTGCATAGGTGATACTGGTTTATCAGCCTCAGCCCCTCGCACCAATGTGAATTAATTCTGTTTTGATAGGATGTTTTGGGCATGTGATTCCTTTCCATAACTATCTCGAGTGAGGGAATAGGTCTCAACTGTGAGGGTTAGGGTTGGGGTTCTAATAGCAATTTAATAGCAACATTGAAGTTATAGTCTTGATAGGCCCATGTATAATAAATAGCCTTTTTGTGAAATAGGTTGAGATTTGTTTTATAAGGAATGCCAGTTTTATTTAAAGGCTTACTTGATCTGCTGTATCTTTCTTCCTTTGCTGTTTCTCCATGCCAATATCCCAACACATCTGCGAGCTTTCTTTAAGTACAGCAGCTAGCTAAATACAAACAGTTGGATTAGTTTTTCTTCTCTAGTGAGGGAGAGAAATGGGGATTTTGCAGAAGAGATCACTCATCTGAGAAAGGCTTTCTCAATCAAACTATTCAAGCAGTTTGTGGAAATGCCTGTGATGATGACTTGGAAGCTTCATTTATTGCAAAATGCAGGTGTTGGATTGTAAACTGGTGCAGATTCAGTAGCAGTGGTGCTATAAACTGTAAAGGGTGTTCAATGTTTGAAGCAGCACTTCTTTCCTGAATAAAGCTGCCAGAGATTTAAGATTTTATAAGGGTATGCTTCAGTGCCTCACCATTCAAAACACAACAATATGTGGAGGTGTAAACACTGTGGCAGTCAAGTAGAAAATGTTCCCCTCTCTCGTACTTGCCCCAATATAATTTTCATTTTAGTATCGAGTGTTGAACTAACTGTTCCCTCTAGATTTAATCATAGTAATATAATGGTTGGGTCATCAGCTTGGAAACTTGTAGTTTGTGAGTTCCAAATCTTTCCTTTGGTGACCTTGAGCCAGTTATTCTCTCTCAACCTTAAGGGAGACTTAAGGTCAAATTTCTTGCCAAGAAATTTGCAGGGTGTGATCCAGCCAATTTTGTCAGGAGACAACACTGATTTGAAGGCACCAAAAACAACCCCACGCATAATTTTTTGAAAAGTTTTGAGATTTTTTTCTGGGATCCTTCGATGCATGATGCATTGTTGACAATTTAAATACAGGTAATCCTCGAATTAGGAGTGTAATGGAGCCTGCCCATTCCATTTGTAAATCGAAAACTTGTAGAGTGAATCTCGTTCGAGGTACGAGATCACTCCATTTCTCGTTAAAACGCGCGGCTTGTTAAGCGAACATGAGGTATCTCAGAGTGGGCAAGGCCATGTAGGGCCTAGTGCTGGAACAGGCGCCCAAGGCCTCCCCGATCCACTAAGATACCGCATGCTTCTCCCTCCCTTCCTGCCGATGGCCTGGAAAAGGCCTCCAGAGCCAGGATCAGGCCTGGTGGGTGGTGGTGGAAAGCTTCCCCCGCCTCAGATCTGGGCTGCAGTGCCCTGGGAAAGGCCTCCGGAGCCCGGATCAGGCCACAGGGAATGGGTGCGGAAGCATTCAATGGCCGCAAATCTGGCCAGCAGAGGCCTAGAAAAGGCCTCCAGAGCTTGGATCAGGCCGCAAAGGGGGGGAGAGCTTCCAAGGGCCTGATCCAGAAATGGAGGTGGGGGGGACTTCTGCATGCCTCTGAGGCTTGGATCAGGCCCTTGGAAGCTCCGTTCTGGGCGGCAGCAGTCCTGCGAGGGCTGGATCCAGCCTCCGGAGGCATGCAGAAGTCTCCCCCAGCCTCCATTCCTGGCGCACACGGCTTGGAAAACCCCTCTGAGGCTTGGATCAGGCCCTTGGAAGTTTCATTCCTGGCAGCAGCAGCTTGGAGCAGTCCTCCAAGGGCTAGATCCAGCCTCCAGAGGCATGCAGAAGCCTTCCCCGGCCTCCGTTCCAGGCCACTTGGAGGAAGGCTCCCGGGACAACGGGTCACTTTCTCGTGCAGTGAGGTCCAGCGGGCTGGACACAGGTGCGAGGGGCCTGGCCTTCTCCCTCAGTTGAAGGCTTCAGGCTTGCTGTCAGGCAGGAAGGAATTGGGGGCAGGAGCAGGAGATGGGCACCTTTCGCATAGAGAATGAAAGTTTCTGTGGTCCGTGATTTGGCGCAACTTCAAACACTCGCGCGAGATCACGGACTCCAGAAACTTTCATTCTCGGTGCAGAAAATATTTCCAAGCCGGCTCTCCTCTCCTTCAAAGGGAAAGAAACCAAGGCAGAGAGGATTTTTGTAAGGTAAGTGAGTCCGGCGCAGCAAGAAAGGAGGGGGAAGCGGTTGTGAGGAGTGTGGGTGGGGGTAATAGGGTGAATGTTGCAGTGCTATTGAAGTCGTTCGTAAGGGCGAACGACTGGCCGTGGTGCTGCAATATTCGTAACTTTGGGACTTGCTCGTAAGCGCTAGGGGGCGCTCATCACATAACTTTGAATGAGTGTTAAGTGAACGCTCGTAACTCGATTACCTGTAGTAAATTTTTTGCTATGATACGGGAGAAGACAATTTCTTTTCATGTCAGTACCATTTGTCATGTGTATTATGAGTAACCTCATGCCTCATTTCCAAACTGCTGGATGTGAACTTATATACAGTAGGAGGTGTTTGTTTGATTGAAAATTTCAATGACAATCCAATAATCCATTGTGACGGTTGAGTATTGAGTGATAATATCTTAAATGTCCTTCACTGTGACCCAATTTTGACCTATTTAAAATGTTGGTGGATTGGTTAATATTAACTAGTGTTAAATAGGCCTCTTTATTGTTCTGTTTTAAAGCAGAACTTTTTAAACAGATGTGTTATTCTTTTCAACATTATAGGAAAAACTCAGTATGTGTCAGTTGACATTGACTTGATAATACATAATCAGTCAAACATTTTTTTGTTTCTTACGCTACATTCCGGTATTGTTTTTAATTGCTTGACAATATTTGATATATTCTTGATTTACTTTTCCTGTTCTTGGTTGGGCTTTTTTGTTAACCATATGAGCTTGTTTTCTTGGTGGCCTGAAGTATGTAATTTGATACACAAAAAGAATTAGCCAATGAAGAATTAAAATGGTAGTATAATACTGAATCAAGGTATCTGTTGTCTGCAGATTGATCTAACTTGATGTTTCTAAAGAAAGACAGCAAAATATGTGTTTGGTAAACGTGATTTTGCAGGAGATAGGGGCAGTCAGGATTCCTTGGCTATCCTTTAACTCCTATTGAACATTTAGGAAGAATGGCAATAACATGAAGTTACTGGGTTGTTATTATTAAAAGTTTATTTGGGGATAATTCTATTTTGGGATTGTCAGAAAGCCCTGCTGGTTTCTCTCCAAAAGGAATCAGAAAAGGAGATAGAAAGATTTAAATTAGGTTTGAATTCACTGAATTCCTTGAATCTACAGATACTCGACTTACAATAGTTCATTTAGTGACAGTTCAAAGTTACAGCTGCAGTGAAAAAAGTGACTTATGACCTTTTTTCACACCTACGACCATTGCAGCCTTCCCATTATGATCAAAATTCAGATGCTTGGCAACCAACTCGTATTTATGACGGTTACAGTGTCCTGGGATCATGGGGTCGCCTTTTGCGACAGTGGGGAAGGCAGATTCACTTAAGAGCCATCTCGCTTAGCCACAGAAATTTGGGGCCCAATCCTGGTCGTAAGTCGAGGGCTACCTTTATTTCTTAAAATAGCACCCAAAGAATTCCCTTTCCTGTTGCTAATCCAGAAACTGGGTCACAGGAGTGGAGTAACACTTTAGGGGGGGGGATAGAGTAAGATACAGCCTGGAGTCTGAAGGCACCCAAATCTTCTTCCATGTGGCTCTGCGGGGGGAAGCCGCAGCTGCTGTTGGTGACTTGACAAGGTGCTCTTCCTGGAAATGAAAACATCTCTGTAATTTCTCCCTTGCTCCTAGGGTTTTCTCATTCAGCGTTTACCTTCGGTATCGAGAGCCATATCAGCCAGTCCAACATCAACGGTGCTCTGGTGCCCCCAGCTGCTTTGATTTCAATAATTCAAAAAGGCCTGCAGTATGTGGAGGCAGAAGTCAGTATTAACGAGGTAAGACATGTCCTCATCTACAGGAGCATTGGGATGTTTTTCTTGCAACATTCTGGACTACCTGTCTCTTCCTGCTCCCCCTCCTCCTTAGCTGTCCTTATCCTGCCTTGCCCGTGGACTGCTGCTTTTGTGTTAGATACCCTCTTCCTTACGTGGGTCTCCCTTGATGCGTTCTCGTTAAATAAGACTGAAGCATTTCAAACATAGATTTATTTGGGTTCAGTTCAGGTCAATTATTCTTTGTAATGTTTTGGCTTACAGGGCTCTTACACTCTGGTGTACACTGACCAAAATGCTTTGTTCCCTGCTTAATGGCCTTGGTTATACACTTAACAAATATTAAGGCTCTAAAAATTCAAAGAATTTTTTCAGTACTTAGGAAGATGAAGTACACTTTAATAGTGTGTCTCGTGAAAAGAAGAAATAGGTATTTTTAACCCAGTAAAAAAACAATTTTAAAAAATTCTGAGGATACACTGCCGTTATTATTAAAGTAAAGGTAAAGGTTCCCCCGCACATGTGTGCTAGTCGTTTCTGACTATAGGGGCCAGTGCTCATCTCCATTTCAAAGCCGAAGAGCCAGCGCTTGTCCGAGGACGTCTCCGTGGTCATGTGGCTGGCATGACTAGATGCCAAAGGCGCACGGAACGCTGTTACCTTCCCACCGTAGTGGTCCCTATTTTTCTACTTGCATTTTTACGTGCTTTCGAACTGCTAGGTTGGCAGAAGCTGGGACGAGTAACAGGCGCGCTCACTCTGTTACGCGGCACTCGGTTATTATTAGTACTGTTATTATTAGTACTACACTAATAGTAGTACTTCTAATACTATTACTACTGTTATTGCAACCAAAAGCCACAGGGGACTGAACTTGTGACATCATTGGTTGGTTTTTGGTAAGGTTCAGGAGTGTCCTTGGGTTTTGTAGTATTTTGGGGTTTAAAATACTGCATTAAGTTAAAGATTGCCACCTCTTTCATACTTAATTCCCAGGCAAAAATGGTAGTGTATGGCAACAACTTTTCAGCATCACAATTTTGAGGAGCTTGATGATGTTATTGTCCTTCTCTTTGACTTTTACCATCAAACGTGGAATTGTTTTTTTTTTTAAATCAATAATATTCATTAATGGAGATTTTTAAGGAGAGATTGGACAGCCATTTGCACATAATGGTATAAGCTCTCCTGCTTGGACAGGAAGTTGGAATAGAAGACCTCCAAAATCCTTTACAATTCTGGTATTCTGTTATTCTAAATTCCCATTTCCTGTCACATGATGTGAGAATCTTAACTTGACACCTTGAAGTTGCTGCTTTGGATCCCCAGCCAAGTCTTTATCAGGCTCCTTAATGCTACATGGTTCTTTATGCTGTCCCTGTATCACATAAGAATCCTTTTTGATACCTCAGTTGTGGTTGAGTGGCATACGGATTTTTCTATCACCTTTGATTATACGTCTACTTTCTCCTTTGAGAAACTCTTCACAGCTTTCGTAATTGGAAGGGGGGAATGAATCCATGCTGTGTGGGAGACAGACCAGAGCAAGTAATGAAGATAAATTAGGGACAATTCCATCAAAGGGAGTTCCCTGCATCTGTAAAAATTAATACAGGTAGTCCTTGACTTAGGACCACAAATGAGCCCAAAATTTCCATTGCTAAGTAAGTGTTGCCCCATTTTAGGATTTCTTTGCTGCAGTTGTTTAGCGAATCACTACAGTTGTTAAGTGATTCATGTGGTCATTAAGTGCATCTGACATTCTCCCATTGACTTTGATTCTCCGAAGTCTGCTTGAGAAGGTTACAGATGATGCTCACATGAGTCCAAGACAGTGCAGCTGTCACAAATGCATGCCAGTTACCAAGCTCCCGAAGTGTGATCACGTGGTAACAGTTGTAAAACATGGTCGTAAGACACTTTTTCAGTGCCATTGTATGGTCACTAAATGGTCACTAAACAAATGGTTGTAAAGTGAGAATAAAAATACAGAACAGTAAAAGAAACCAAATGCGACAAAACAAAAACATACATTCAACCCTAGCCACAACAAAAAGAAAAAAAAATAAAAAAAATAGTGCAATGTACCAGAAAGGAGGAAAAAGTGGTCAATTAAATTTAAACATTTAGGTTCCACCTTGGCAGGTGCTGGAAGGAAAGAAAAAAAAAGCAATAAATTCTCCTCCCTAACAGGTTAAGCTAAACATTACACTAATCTTCAAAACCCTCTGTTAACCATCTGTTATTATATTTAGCATGTAGGAAGTCCGCAAACTGTTTCCAGTCTCTCATATAGCAGCCTAGTCCATTATCTCTAATCAGAGTGGTTAGTTTCGCCATCTCTGCTAATTTAGTCAATTTCAAAATCCATTCTTCAACAGTCAGCATCTCAATATGGACTGCATATTGAGTTGTGTGTTTAAGCCTTGGTTTCCCGGAAGCCACTGTGTTTTTCTAGCTAAAAAGCCGGAGTGAATTTGTTGTGATTCATTATTGGGACATTAGCTCCTGAAGCAGTGATTCATCAACCTTGTACTGCTGCATGACTTTGTGGGTATGAACAAAAGTTGCAACTTGCAATGCTAGTTAGACAAAGAAACGCTAAACTCCATGCTTCTACTGTGAAAACATAAAGATCCTGCAAGATTTGGCTTCTTCCCGAGATTCACAATTAGGTGAAAAACATGGGCAATTAGCTAGTGTTATACTTGGAACATTTTACACTTAGGTTGGAACATGGTGATAGCTAGTCAGTCTTCAAACACCATCTGTCAACTCACCAGAAACTATATTTTTATCTGTAGCAATACCTGTTCTCTTGAGTGAGGTGTCCCCCATGATTCAAGGCTCTTATAAGAGCCTTGGTGGAGCAGTGGGCTAATGCCTCCTTAAGTAACACCAGCTGCCTGCAATTAGTGCAGGTTCGCATCCCACCAGGCTCAAGGTTGACTCAGCCTTCCATCCTTCCGAGGTAGGTAAAATGAGGACCCAGATTGTTGGGGGCAATAAGCTGACTTTGTAAAAATGCCACATGGGGGGGGGCGAAAGCCCTAATAAACAGGCATATACATAGAATGAAGGCTATTGCTAAGCACATTGATTTGTGCTTTAAATTGTAAGCCGCCCTGAGTCTTCGGAGAAGGGCGGGATATAAATGGGATTAAAATAAAATAAAATAAAATAAAATAAACCTTCCAGTGTGCTGTTATTTCCAAGGGCTTTGAAGATCTGGGTCTTTATCCAGACCTTTGGCAAAGCTGGCTGAAGCCCCCTTTAGACACTGGATTGTTCTCCTTGGTCCCTTCCAGTTTTTTCATCATCTTATATTTACATTAATATCGTATTGTTTTCTTTCTTTTACTGTTTTATGCAATTTGTAACACACACACCCCGCCCCTCTCAAGCACTGGGAGTCACATGGAGTACACATTTAATGAGTTGTTCCTGCTGCTATTAAAGGGCTCAGCAGTTGGAGTTTTCTAAATATGACTTGTCCAGACATCATGATCAGTCAAAGAACTCTTATTAAGCAACCAGATTTTGTCCTTCATTACTTGCATATTACACAACGTTCTCCTTCTGGTCTTTTGGCTTAGCTTTTTTGCTAGGTCAGCAAAGCTTTTTCTTTTGGTCTTCTCACTTTGAATTAGTTCATACTGATTTGAAGTACTTTTAATCAGATTTTTATCTGATTTTTAATTACTCTCCTTAGTTGCCTTCATTGCCCTCTGGACAGTAAAAGGGGATTATTGTAATCTCTTCACAACAATGTGAAAGCACAGCTGCCAGTTTGTTAGCTGGTGTTGGCCTTCATAATCTTTGAGTTTGTACCAAGAATCCAGTGTCTGCATAGTATGTGCAGATTCAAGCACTGTGGTTTTTCATAATTGACAGATTTTTCTTTTAAGTACCATCGGAGATTTTTTGATACGGTAGTTAGTATGCCACTGGGACCATTACAGCGAATTTATGCCAAAATCTTTCAACTTTGATTTTCAGATCTTGACACTTCGTGATGTTCTCCAATTCTTTGTCTTCTAGTCTACTATCTCCTGGTCTTGCCCCATGAAATATCCTCACCTTCTTCTTGTCAACCATGGTTAAATCTGTTGTCTTATGTGCCAAGAGTTTTATCAGTTTGTATTCAGAAATCCCGTTACTATTATTATGGTTGGTAACAAGGTTCAGCCAGATGTTTAAACTGGATTTGGCATTTTTATCCACCTGTTGAGTCCTTCCCAAGGGTGTGTGTGTGTGTGTGTGTGTGTGTGTGTGTGTGTGTGTGTGTGAGAGAGAGAGAGAGAGAGAGAGAGAGAGAGAGAGAGAGAGAGAGAGAGAGAGAGAGAAATTTAAATTTGTTGGCGTTAGAGATATCCCCACAGGATGTAAAAACTGTTCCGAGTAAAACTGCCTTTTATTGTTGACTGGTGGTAATTCTGTCAGTGCTGATGATGTTCAGGTGACATTCCAGATGTTTTGGGATTGCACCCAAGGCACCAATCACTACTGGTACTATCTTTGCTTATTGTTGTTGTTGTTATCATCACCAGTTTATTTAAAAACACCCGATTTACTAAATCAGTGAACAGATGCCATCTAGTGGTATTGCCAATGCCATGTTGCCAACCTTTCTCCTAGAGGTAACGACTGTTAGCTTATTGATTTATATTGATTTTTCCCTGTGTCTAAGAAGTGACAAGCAGAGGTTTCGTCACTGCCTTGTCTTTAAAAATGGACGAACTCTTCAGCATTTGTATCCAGTACAAAGGAAATCTCTGTTTTTAATTACTGGCAGGATCCAGAAATAAGTCCCGTGCTTGAAAGCCTCTGAGAAATAGTCAATTTGAAGGCTTCCACTGGTCTGGGAATAGTAGTGAGCTGAACCCATTATTGTAGGGCATGTGCTTCTGAGGGCACCTCGAATAGTCAGAGTTTGACCCTCACACTCCAGTGACCTTATTGGCTGCCAATCCCCAAAGGCCTCTTTGGATGGGTTATGGAAATGGTTCAGTTTAAAGTAAATCATTATTTTATAGGCTGAGTTGCTCTTGCCAGCCAGCAACACAGCAAGACAGGAGAAAGAAGTAAGAAGGTGCCTATTTAAAAGAGAGCTAAATCCTGGTCTGTATTCCTTGCAAAACAGGCATGGAAAAAGCCAAATAATCGATGCCGAATAAACATAAAGTAAAATAGAAATAACTCCACTTGAACTTTTAATTACAGCTTTTTTTTTTGCCAAAAGGGAGTAGCGGAGTGCAGGTAGTCTTTGACCTAATGACTGATCAGTTACATTACAATAGACTTGAAAATAAACTTATTTACAACCTGTCCTCAAAGTGATCACATGATCAGATTTGGGACATTTAGCAACTTGGTCTTACTTACGACCAGCTGCAGCATCCCACAGTCATATGATCACATTTTGTGGGATTTTTTTGCTGTCTTCTGGCAACCCCTCACTACTTGTCAGGTACGTTGGATTCAGATTCACACCCACAGAATTTGCTTATTGACCATGGTGATAACAACCGCCCGTAAATATGGTCATAAAATCAAGCCTGGTCATGTGGTGACTCAGTTTACACAGCTGCAACTATTTATGACTAAAACTGAGCTTGGTTGTTGTTGTGAGGTCAGGACTACCTGTATGAGGTCAGGACTACCAGGTGACATGACTTCATATCAAAATAGCAGAATATTGGGGTGAAACTCAGTAGCTAGTACATCTGCTTCCCATATGGAATATGGTGAGACTCCCTAGTAAAGCCATGAATAGCCACTGTTGGTCAATATAAACAACCAGACTACTGATTGTCTGGGACACTACACATCCTCTTTACGACTTGTTTCCTTGTTTATCTTCTGTGGTATTCGAAGCAGAACATCCAGAATCATTCACAGTTTTGTTCCATACAGCATTAACCTTGTGAACTCTAAAGCTTCCTCTTTCCATTACGTATTCAAGATGGACAGTGATTAATATCTATGTTATTTATATATAGGAGTGTAGGGATTCAGCCAGTTTGCACTGGTTCAGCAGGCTTCTGGAAGTGGCATCCATGCACTTCCGTTGGGCCATTCTGGGCCTGGGAGACCTTCCTGGCTCAGAACGGACTTCCAGAAGTGGCATCCAGGCAGAGAACCGGTTGTTCAGGTATTTGAATCCCACCACTGGGTGCAGGTTTATGCCTATGTTGTATATAGCATGTTTAAATGTGTGTTATGTATGTGTACACTTTTGAAAGCAAGCAACAAAATTTCATTTTTTTATGTGTGCCAATGTGCCCACAGTAAAAAATGACAATAGAAGTTATCTATCTATATGGTATACGGTAGCTTCCTACTAAGTTTTCAACTATAACTATAACTTCTTCACTTCTTAGAAAGAGAATTGCAGTTGCATTAAGGGTCAAAATGACTTCTTTTACACTGCGAGGGAAGATACATGTCTGTTGTTCGTAGATGGTGTTGCCTTCATACATCTGCGAATTTTAATGTTCTGGCTAGGGGGTGCTCAGACACAGAACAGGAAGTCAGATCAACCAATCTTCATGAAAAGCACGTTCTTCCGCAGAACACACCCTTGGTATTTGAGAAGTGTTTTCCTCAGCCATCTGCAATCTGCACTTATCCATCAACCCCTTCGTAGCATAAATATTCTTTGACAACTACAGGCAGTTGCAGACAACTCTAAATCAGCCTTAATACCTAACTTTTATGAGTTTCGGTAAACAGGATTAATAAAAACTCTGGATAATTAATTCACTTCAGTATGTTATGGGGTTTATGTCCTGTTTTCTAACTTCTGTTGCAGATTTTACCTATCCCTCATGAAATATGTCCCGCCCCTTCTCTTCTTCCACTCATCTCTTGCCTTCTATCCCTGTATTTTTTAGGATGGTACTTTGTTTGATGGCCGGCCGATAGAGTCTCTCTCGCTGATAGATGCCGTGATGCCCGATGTGGTACAAACAAGGCAGCAGGCGTACAGAGACAAGCTTGCTCAGCAGCAGGCAGCTGCGGCCGCAGCCGCAGCGGCTTCAACAAATCAACAAGGATCTACGAAAAATGGTGAAAATACTGCAAATGGAGAGGAGAATGGCGCCCACACTATAGCAAGTGAGTGGAGCTGCAGTTAATAAATTGTAAATGGGTTGGTAGACAGCCTGGGTATGTTCTCAGTTTGTCCCACTTTCCGCATACAAAAAACACTCAAAACATTTAAACATTTTTAATTTTTTTTAAAAAAATGGGGGGAATATAGTGTGTGGTATTTTAAGCATTTCAACCTTCAAGTCAGTCAGATGGATGAGAAGATAAATTAAGAAAAGCCAGAATCAGGGGAAAAACATCCCATCTTACATAAGTATTATTTGGGATTGGTTTTGCAACATAGAGATTTTTTTAAGCCACCATTGCTCCCCAGCTGATGGGGGAATTCTGGGAGATGAAGTCCACATCTCCTAAAGTTGCCTACCTTTAGAAACACTGATCTAAGGAGATTGTAGAGAGTGAGCCCCCCCTGCTGGCGAAACAGGCAAATGCTAGAGGCCCTCTGTCTTCTTCGAAGTGAATATATCCATCTGCTCTGTTCAATGCCAGTTGTGCAGGAATAGCTAATTCAGTCTCTTTTCACACTCCCAAGCACATGTATAAATGTACGTGAGCACACAAAGTCCTCTTGTCTCCTAGGACTACTGTTCCACCCAGGAGTAGAAGGTTCCTCTTAAATTAGTTTGCCAGGGATCAAAGGCTATGCTTAGCAGGGCTCTCATTTCATGGAAAATACCACTACGTGATCGTTTTCAACTTCTGCTCCTGTAATCCAAATATAACCTTTTACCGTTTTAATTTTTTTTAAAAAAAGATTTTGATGCTAGCTCACAATAAAACTGCTTTTGGTAAATCATCTGGTCTTGTTTACTGAGAAATATGTGCTTAATATGTCTTCCTTGCCAAACAAACATATTACTGAACCATGACGATGTAGTTAGAGTATTCAACTCAAGTTAGATGAATGATAAAACTACCAACAAGCTGTTTTTCTGAGAGCCAAGAATCTTTACATAAAACAGATTTATTTTGGGAAACAACCATCGACCAGTTAATATTCTCCTTTTGGAGCATACATAATTTTTATCATGGAGGAGGGGTAGAAGAATCACACATGCACAAAGAAACACACCCTGCATAAATTTCAAAACCGTTTGGCTTTATTTTAAGCCAGACCTGTTATTCCCGTTATTACTGAATTTACATGCTCATGTGCAATTCATCCAATTTTAAAGATAAGGCAATAATGGAAGCATTTTGTGCATTTTTTTATCCATCTGTCATCTTAGCCTCCCTGCCCTCCCCCAAAATAGAATATTCTAGAGAACAGTTATTAAGCTAAATTAATTCTAATCTGATCGAGTGGGGAATTTAAATCACTACCTCTTAAGACCAGCGTATGAATCTCCAAACTGGAACATCCTGAATATTAAGGCTATCACTGTATGTCTCCTATTTATTCCTGACCCAATTCCCATGGACTTGATGGGAATTGTAGTCCAAAATTATCAAAGGACACTCTTACTTTAGGACTAAAATGTACACACAATCAATGACAAGGATGTGGAATCTTACTTTCTTTTTAGTATTCAGTTAATTTAAGAAAAGGTTATGGAACCTTACTAAGAAGAATTCTAATAGGTGTGAGGTAGCACATTAACAACATATCTAAGAGAGTAAAAAGAGTGAACCGAATACAGCTGGTCCTCAACTTATGACCACAATTGAGCTCAAATTTCTGCTACTAAGTGAGACGTGTTAAATGAGTTTTGCCCCGCTTTGCAACTCTTCTTGCCACAGTTGTTAAGCGAATCACTGCAGCTGTTGCATTAGTAATAGGGTCGTCAGAAGGTCACAAAAGGGGATCATAAGACCCTGAGACACTGGAACCGTCATAAATATGAGCCAGTTTGAATTATTGACTAGCCCAGAGAATATAATCAAGGTGGTGTATTAGGGTGTGAAGTAGAAAATGTTTATGGAATAGAATAAAAATATAGTTAAGTAACTAATATGTGTATTTTAGATATTGTAATTTTCATGAAATGAGATAAAGGAAATTTGGGTTGCCTGGAAGTTAAATGCTACGGATATTAAAAATTAAATTGGAAATATGTAATTAAAAATTAAACCTAGGTAAAATTTAACAACAGGATATTGATTGTTTATTGAGATTTATTAAGATATGTATAAGCAAAAAATGTATAATTGCGACAGTGAAGTTTATATTAAGTTTTGATGCAGTTAGAAAACTGTTAGCCTAAATATGAAATAGCAAATGTTAAGGGAAACAGAGAAGAAATATTTAATGATCTAACCTGAGATACCTACCAAAGATTGTATTACTGAATTATTGTTTAACCCAATTACCACATTGCCTTCTAAATACTTATATGCAAAACTGGAAAAATCAATAAAATATTTTTAAAAAAATACATAAATATGAGTCAATTGCCAAACGTCTGAATTTTGATCACATGACCGCAGAGAGGCCACAAGGGTCCTAAGTGTGAAAAACGATCATAAGTCACTTTTTTTCAGTGCCGTTGTAGCTTTGAACAGCCACTAAATGAACTGTTGTAAGTTGAGGACTACCTGTAATAAAAGTGCTGGTGTCCTTAGTTATCCCATAAGCTAGACATAGGGCACGAATGAATAATAACAGTAGCAAAACAACAGTAATTTAATGGTAGCATGCCTCCCTTTCCTTATGGTTTCTTTTTGACAGATAATCATACAGACATGATGGAAGTGGATGGTGATGTTGAAATCCCTTCAAACAAAGCAGTGGTGCTGCGGGGTCACGAATCTGAAGTTTTCATCTGCGCCTGGAACCCTGTCAGTGATCTTTTGGCCTCAGGGTATGATTTTTTCTAAAAAAAAAAAAAAAAGTTGAAAATATAACTTCTCTTTTCCAGTTTTAATCCTAAGGAAAACGTCTTCATTTCCTCATCTATGAACCTGTTGAATTGGAAATGTGGGAAACGAGAGACTTTGATTCTGATTAGTAGCAGATAAAACACTTTGGATAAGTGATGTACGAAAAGGGGAATGTTAAGGCAGTGCTGTTCTAGCTTAGTTGCTTGAACAGGAACAGTCAGGTTATCTGTCTAAAGCCCAAGGAGTTTGAATCTTGTTATGGAATCATCTCTACGTGGTGAACGGTTGTACAGGCAGGCCTTGAGTTACGACTGTGATGGAGCTTGCCAGTTATGGTTGTGATGGTCAAAAGCTGGCTGGTCACATAACTGACTTGATTTTATGACCTTTTTGCTTTGGTTGTTAGGTGAACCAAAGGTTTGCTACAGCCAGTTTTGGTGGAAACCATAAGTAAATGCCAATGTTCATTATAAAACATGGTCATGTAACTGGGATGCTATAAATATCCAAAAAGGCAATCCAGTTGCCTAGCACTTGGAGTGTGGTCATAAGACCATAGGGGTCCCTTTCTCCCCCCCCCCCCCAAATCATCAAAACTTTTAATCTGGGTCATACGCAACCCCACAAGTTCCCCCATCGGAACTTCAAACGATTGCTAAGTGACTAGTTATAAATCAAGGTCTACTTATAACTGAATATTAAGTCAGCTGTATGGTAGTACATCTTTTCTTGATGCTTTTCAAGAACACTCTGTATTCTTCTCCTCTGTTAAGTCTTTGGGGAGGTTGACTGAAAAGAATTGTACTTGGTTTTAAAGAAGCTGTTTGTTTTGCAGATCTGGAGATTCAACGGCAAGAATATGGAATCTTAGTGAAAACAGTACCAGTGGATCTACGCAGCTGGTTCTTCGGCACTGTATACGAGAAGGAGGGCAAGACGTACCAAGTAACAAAGATGTAACATCTCTGGATTGGAATGTGAGCAAAAAATCCCATGTTCAAATTAACCCATATTTTGAACTTCAAACACATGCATTTTGGGAGGTGACCATTTCCAGATTTCCATGAGCGCTATAGATATATGTTTTATTTCTCATGTGGTAAAACTATGCCCAAAGAGGTCTTCTGCTAAAGTTTCAATGTAGGGTGCACCAGGGGGATCAAGTTGATCTAGACATATATGCCCGCTTTTTCAAAAAAAAAAAAACTTTCAAAATTCAGCAGTTTTCGCAAATTTGGTTTTTACTGTCCTGTATTGGAGTTGTGAAACGGTAGTTGTGCCTGAAATATGGCTGCAGAGAATGTGAAGCAAGTGGAATAGCAGCATTTGTATGGGTGAATAAAAGCAAATCTTCAAGCTTTCCTGATCTTGGCAAAAACAAGGAACCCATTCACCCGCAACTGAATCTTTTGTGCAGCAAAAAACCTACCCTAGAGTCAAATCAAAATGAATTAACTCAACCATCAAGAAGTCTTTTCACAGAGAGGTTTAGGGAGCAACTCTCAAAAAGTTCACTGAAGGAAGGATACAAAAAAATGAGAGATATGCAAGAAGATCAGTGTGAAATGAAACATTCTTTAAAAGTTTCGCTGTTAAAATGGTAGTCACTGATTCCCGAGAGAGGCTGTGGAACATGTTTTTTCCCCCCTCTAAAGGTATTTCTAATAGGACTCATTTAAATACAACTTTGAGATTTAGAGATGCCCAAAATGATTCAGAGTTGAACAGGTCTGTTCCCTAGATCAGGGCTTTTTAGCCAGTGGTACGGGTACCACCTGTGGTACATTCTCACCTAGCAGGTTGTACACGACCATCCTAGAAAAGTGGTACCGGGGGAGGGGAATGAGCTGAACTGGTGGCAGCACCGCACAAGCCTGAGTGAGAGATGGCTGGAGCTGCAGGGCTCAGTGGAAGTGCCAGGATCAGCGCCAGGCTCCAGCTGGAGCTCGGCACTGATCCCGGCGCTTCTGCTGAGCCCAGAAGAAGCGCCGATCAGCTGGAAAGTTGCAGCATCTTCAGGGTCTTGTGATTTACATTCAGATGCTTGGCAACTGATTCATATTTATGATGGTCACAGTGTCCCAGGGTCATGTGAAGTGACCAAAACCTGCTGCAACCACCCAGCAGAGGGGGGAGGGAATAAAAACCAAACACCCCCCTCAGCCCCACTGCCAATCCTCAAAAGAAATATCACAACAATGAAAACCTCGGACAGGAGGAAGAGCGCCGCCGGGCAGGCAGGCAGGTGTCTTGCTCGGCTGTGGCTTGGAGGGCACTTTTTCCAGTGCCATTGTAACTTGGAATAGTCACTAAGCGAAATGTTGTAAGTTGAGGACTACCTGTACTTTTTCCTTTTTTTTTTTTTTTTGGTCATCAGGTTTTTGACACCTTCCTAGGCGACTGGTGTTCCTCGGATGTTGCCATATCCTAAAAGTGGTACAATGGGTGCAAAGGTTGAAAAGCCTTGCCCTTGATACTCTCTTATGATCTTATGAAAGGTCAAAAATGATCCTAGGACAGGGGTGGGGAACCTTGGCTCTTTCATGACTTGTGGACTTCAACTCCCAGAATTCCTGAGCCAGCATGGATGGCTCAGAAATTCTGGGCGTTGAAGTCCACAAGTCATAAAAGAGCCAAGATTCCCCACCCCTGTCCTAGGGAGATATGGACAACATCATGGGTTATTTCAGTGTTGAAACATTTTGCACACCTTTCCTTAAGTCTAGCGGTTTTTCAAATAAATGACTTTTCTTGCTTGGGAAGAGATGATCACACTCCTAAGTAAAAAGAAAATTTCATGAAACCACAAAAGCCTTGAGAGGGGACGTGTATAATTCACACTTTGCACATCTCTAAAGCAGAGGAAACATGCTGTCTTTGAAGATTGCAGACTTTTAAAACACGTAGTAATAGAATAATGTTTATACTTGGATTTCCAGAGTGAAGGTACACTCCTAGCAACAGGATCGTATGATGGTTTTGCAAGGATATGGACTAAAGATGGTGAGAGCAACGTTATCAGTTCTTTTCCTCTTTCAAAAAGATAAAATATGACAGGAGGAATTATTTCAAGGACTTTTTGTAAAACAGGTAAAATATAACTGGGATCCTTTCATTTCCAGGTAATCTCGCCAGCACATTAGGACAGCATAAAGGTCCCATATTTGCATTAAAATGGAATAAGAAGGGGAACTTCATTTTAAGTGCAGGTGTGGACAAGGTAAGACGACCTTGGTTTATTTGAAATATATTGTTGCAGATGAAATTATGAAGATAGTTTAGGGTGTGGAACACACAAAATGGAAGTGTTCCTTAGAAAGAATACAGGTGATTAGCTGTTTCACTTTACTGTTAGCAGCTCGTGATGCCACCCGTCTTTCTAAATAAATTGTGGGCAAAGGTAAAGGTTCCCCCGCACATGCGTGCTAGTTGTTTCCAACTCTAGGGGCCGGTGCTCATCTCCGTTTCAAAGCCGAAGAGCCAGCGCTTGTCCGAGGACGTCTCCGTGGTCATGTGGCCAGCATGACTAGACACCAAAGGCGCACGGAACACTGTTACTTTTCCACCATAGTGGTCTCTATTTTTCTACTTGCATTTTTACGTGCTTTTGAACTGCTAGGTTGGCAGAAGCTGGGACAAGTAACAGGCGCTCACTCTGTTACGCAGCACTCAGGATTCAACCCACCAGACTGCCGACCATCTGATCGACAAGCTCAGCATCCTAACCCACTGAGCCACCGCGTCCCTGTTTTCTACTTACGACCCCAATTTCTGTTGCTAAGCAAGACAGTTAAGCAAGTTTCGCCCCATTTTATGACCTTTTGCCACTATTGTTAAGTGGATCATTGCGGTTGTTAATCACTGCAGTTGTTAAGCAGTTCAGGGTTCTCCCATTGACTTGGCTTGCTGGAAGCCAGCTAGGAAGGTTGCAAATAGGGATCACACGATCCCAGAACAGCGCAACTGTTATAAATACATGCCAGTTGCTAAGCCCTCCCCCCCCCCCGAATTTGGATCACATGACCACGGGGATACTGCAACAGTTGTAATTGTGAAAAATGGTCATAAGTCACTTTTCCAGTGGTGTTGAAACTTTGGTCACTAAACAAACAGTTGTAAGTCAAGAACTATCTGTATAGTCCTAATAGGCATAAACTATGGAGTCCTTGGTGCTCTCTAAGCTTGGTTGTTTTGTTGCAAGGTGTTTCATTTGCCAACTAGGTAGCATCTTCAGTGCTACAAGACTGAGGTTCAGCACTGAAGATGTTACCTAACTGGAGTAAGAAACCTCTGCAGGAAAATAACCTCACCAAGGGCCCCACAGTTCAACCATGAGTTACATTTTTTGTTGTTGTTGAGGCCCAATTTACTTTTTTTGAGTTCGAAAAGTTGTGTTTGCAATAATTATAAACCTAGAACATACAAGTAACATCTGACAGTGAAGGGGAAGCTTTTTTTGATAAAGAAAGCCTACAATTTATATCCTTCTACTCCTTAGCTTTTCAAGGGGAATCTGTTCTTTAGAAAATTTAGTCTTAAATAACCAGTGCTTTTTTTGTAAAAGAAAAAGGTGCCGGAACTCACACATGTCATACGACCCGCCTTGTCTATCCTACAAGGTTCCATCCAAAAAAGTTGCCGGAACTCCGTTCTTGAGCGTTCTATGAGAAAAAAAGCCCTGTAAATAACATTGTTTTAGTTGATTTGGTCGATTTAAAAAATATTCAAAATTGTAAAGCCATTTTATGGTTTTTTGTTCTATTTTTTTTTTAATTCAGACCACAATTATTTGGGATGCACATACTGGAGAAGCCAAACAGCAGTTTCCTTTCCATTCTGGTATGTATTTTCTCTTCCTATAAAAAAAGGAACAGCTTATAAGCCAATGTTTTGTGACTTAGTTAATAATAGTTTTTGACTTTTTTTGTAGTACATGTGTGTGTGTTTATAATTGGCACATATTTCCAACAGCACTCTACAAGTTGGTATTCCAGTTAGTTCAGCTGTGAGAAAATTAGAGGCTCTTTTAAAAATAAAGCATCTGTCTTCTATTGACAGAGAAAGGAAACTGGTGTAATCTACTTTCTCTTGAATCATTTTTTTCTAATTAGCATTGCTACCAATAACGCTTTATAACAGACTGTTTCTCAATTCTTGATGGGCTTTTTTATTTAAAGTAATAATTTATAATCTTCACATTTCATTATATAGGTAGTCCTTGTTTAACATCCATTTGTCCAGCAATCATATAAAGTTATGGTAGTGCTGAATAAAGAGACCTACAACCTGTCTTAAAAATTCTGACCTTTGCAGTGCCCCCCAGCCCTAGTCAAATGAATAAAATTTGGGGGCCTGGCAACCAGCTCAGACTTGGCTATCGAGCGGTTTTCACATGCACTACACACTCCTTCACACTCCTTCCGTGCTTGCTCTCTCATGCATCATGTCCCACTTCTCATCTTGGTTTGCATACATTGCAACTTCCTCTCCCCACTCTTGTGATTGTGCCACTCAGCAACACCCATGGCTGTCCTGGGCTGGGTCTTTCCCCCCTCCCTTGTGGCACTTTCATATTCCTTACTTGGGACTCCCAGTGTTTCCCACTTAACAACCTGTGCGTCTTGGAGCTACGACAGCAACTGATCCTGCCTGGATTGTTCCCTCTCAGCAGCGGTCCTGTCCCGTTATGCTTTACAGCCACGTCACTTACCGACAACAATCCTAGTCCCAATTGCCACTACAGTTTGAGGACTACTTGCATTCTTTCAGTGCTAAATAGTACATTTGGCATACCAATTTTCCTATACTTTATTCCACGCTAATTGATTCATATTGATGAATCTTCAGTGATGGAATGAAAAACCTTTCCGCTTTACAGCTAATTATTCCATAATGCAAATATTTCACTAAGTCAGTTCCAAAATGTCTGGAGACCTTCACAAATAAATGTTGTCGCTGATACTTGTACATGGGAAAGATGGGAACAGTATGGTATTGGTATAGCCCAGGGGTAGGCAACCTTGGCTCTTTTATGACTCGTGGACTTCAACTCCCAGAATTCCTGAGCCAGCTGGCTCAGGAATTCTGGGAGTTGAAGTCCACGAGTCATAAAAGAGCCAAGGTTGCCTACCCCTGGCATAGCCTGTGGTTATACCACAGTCCAGCTTCCCCTGTTCTTAGGTTATGATTTTGTAAGAAGATTGTAGTGTAGGAATTTCCCGTGTACTCTTGAGTTGGAGCAAAAGCAGGATATAAAACTTGACAAATTCGATAATACAGATTCTGATTAGTTGTCATATTCACGGCTCTTCTTCAAGTATAAACCAGTCTCTCTTTGAGCCTTTCCAAAATGAACTTTGCCTTGTACTTTGAAGTCCAAATTTTATTCACTCTAAACTGGCCAGGCATCTCATTGGTTTCCTTTGCTGATGATTGCAAAGAAGATTAATTTTCTTCTGAGTTTTTTCTTTCTGTTTTTTGTCTAATAGCACCAGCGTTAGATGTTGACTGGCAGAGCAACAACACGTTTGCCTCCTGTAGTACAGATATGTGCATTCATGTCTGCAAATTAGGTCAAGATAAACCCATCAAAACCTTCCAGGGCCACACAGTAAGTAATTTTCCTTTAGCTGTTATCCGTGTAGTGTTAGCTGCATGTGTGAAGCAAAGTAAAGAGACTCTGTTCAGACACGTTTATCCCAACCCACCATGCATCTTCTAGATGTGTTGAGATACAATTCCCACAATTCCCTATTTGGAAGACCTCAATGGTAACAAAGGTTGAAGCCCAGGTTGGTGTTTTTTCTTCCCCGTATGTAAATTGTCTTAGGTAGAATTTGTCAAAAGTCACACAGTTCCCAATTTTTTTAAAAAAAAAAACGCGTCAGTTTTCTATAGACATCAAACATGTTCTGAGAATGAATTCAGCTAGTCTTCGGGGAAAGCAAAAGTTTATATATACACCGTTCAATTCCTGCGATTTGTACATCCTTTATGACGTTTCTGCTGTTGCTGTGAAAGTTGTGTAGTGCTATGGTGATATTATTTAGAGGACGTTCTTGATCGGGGGAGAAACTAAACTAGAACAAAGTGAAGACCCCCAGTACTAAGCACCCCTCTGTCAAGCGTTGGGGAAATCAAGAGATTCAGGCAGTTCGAATGAGTATAAATTTATTGCAAGCTTAAGCTCTTAAGCAAAAATCTGACTAACTGACGGTTAAGGAAAATGGGCGGAAGATAAGAGAGGCATTCAAAGTGGGCTGGACCTGGATCTCTTGCAGGCGCGCAGGGACTTGTGACTGATGACGCACCTGACCCCTCCCTTGGGCTCAGCCTGGTCATCTCCTACACCTTCCGGCTATTTTTTTTTAAATTTATTATGAAATGAATTTGCTGCCCATCTTGCATCAAACAACTCTGGGCGGCTTACAGCATAAAAACATTAAAATCATTGGATAACAAAGCAGATAAAATAACATCATTAACACAAAATGTCAAAGGAGGGACTAGGATACCGGGAGTGGGTGGGGAGGGGTAGATGGGATTAGCTTTTAATTAACCGACCCTTTCCATGTGAAGCTCCTCCATTGGGTTCCAGGTCATCTGGCAAAACCAGGTGTTAAAGGTGATCTTGAAAAGTCAGAAGGGTGGCAGCCAATCTCACCTCACCTCAGGGGATAAGATATTCCAAAAAGCAGGAGCCACAGCAGAGAAGTGTCTCCTGGACTCTAAATTACTTTTTAATAAATGTGTTTTATGATACTGGCCCCTTAAAGATTTAACCTATTGTAAAGCGCCAACATGCAGATTCAGTCAATTCTCCCATGTATGTCCTCTGTCCTGGGATTACTTCTAGGCAGACATTTTTCATTATATTTTCTATATTGTCCCTGTTTTAGACTGCTCTGGAGACATAAAAATCCCCTTCCTGTTTTTTCTTTTCTTTTCCTGAGCTGGGAAACCATTCTTTCCCCCTAATTTGCTGTTTCTTTTCTAAAGAAAAGCGAGATGCCAATCTCTCTCTTGCTGCTTATTTTCAGAATGAAGTAAATGCAATCAAGTGGGATCCCACTGGTAATCTCCTGGCTTCTTGTTCCGATGACATGACTCTAAAGGTAAAAGCACATTGCTGCACTGGGTGATTCCTCTTGAGGAATCCATTGGGAAAACAGTTTTCTCCCATCTACCCTTGTCATTTCAATGTTTATTTCTATATTTGCATGATTGCATGGTGGGAGTCCTAGGTTCCTATATCCGGCTGAGCCCTACAGCTGCTATGGGACTCCTGTTCCTAAACTTGCAAAAATTAATAGCATGCAAAAGGAGGAAGAAGAAGAAGGAGGAGGAGGAGGAAGAAGGAGGAGGAGGAGGAGGAGGAGGAGGAGGAGGAGGAGGGGCACACTGAGAGAAGATATTCAGCTTCTACCCTAGGCCTCAGAAAGTAGAGCAGTGATGGTAAACCTTTTGTCAAAAAATTCAGAAAAGGCCTAACTTGATTCAGCTGTTGTATCTCTCTCTCTCTCTCTCTCTCTCTCTCTCTCACACACACACACACACACACACACACACACACATTGAAAAAAAAATAAAACTTCTCTTGTCTCCACCCACCCCCAATCTAGGTCACTCTGAATAGCAGCAGTTTCGGACCTAGCGCCACCACTGCCTCTCAAAAGGTTATCTCCCCCCGACACACACACACACACACACACTTCAAGGCCTGCGAGTGCAGCTCACTCCTCTTCCATGGCTTCCTAAGATTGCATGAAAGCACATTCCCATTTTCAAACAAGTTTTGGACGTTGTGGAGGCCACGCCTCTGTCCGATGACTTCCAGGAGCCATGCAAGAGCGTAGCCCATTCTTATAACGGCCTCTGCAGCTTTTGAAAATTGCATGAGAAAGGGGGGTGGGTGGAGGGGAGGTGCTTTCGAGAATAGTTGTTAGATGTTGGTGACAGCTGATGCGTCACCCAAAACATCGAGGCATGTCACCTTTGACATGCACGTCGTAGGTTTTCCATCACTGAAGTAGAGTCTCCTACCAATAGGGAAGTCAGATCAGCTTGCTTGGAGTGAGGGATGAAAGCTGATGCCTTTTTATCACTCTGTATCTTTTCCTACAGAAATTGCACGTGCTCTTAAAAATAGTCACAAAAAAGGCGTCAGTTCTATTTTTCTAACATAAAGCAGCCTTAAGCTGATATTTCAGTAAATGGGAATCCAAATAAAAGCCCATGTTTTAAAAATAAAACTTCCATTGATTGTTTTTGAGTATTGCTATCTCATATCTGAGGTATAAAATGGGTTTCTTGTCTCTTTAAAAATAAAGAAATTAAAATACTCCTTTTTTCCTTTTACTGTTTTGTTTGTATGTTTAAAAAAAACATTAAAAAAGATTTACGAGAACATCTTCACCTAGAATTAAATAAAGCCGATTGTGGCTTTCTTTATTCACTTTTCTATTAGATCTGGAGTATGAAGCAAGATAGCTGCGTTCATGATCTGCAGGCCCACAACAAAGAAATTTATACTATCAAATGGAGTCCTACAGGGCCAGGAACAAACAACCCAAACGCCAATCTTATGTTAGCAAGGTAAGCTTTCCCTATGGAGGAGGGGAAAAAAATGAAACCAATAATTTGGCTTAGTTCTGTTGAGATTAAATATAGAGACCACACGCCATTCTGCCTCTTAAATGTAGAAATGGTTCCTCAACTCTGCTTGGGAATTTTTCTACGAAAATTTGGAAAGTACTCAGAAATATTATCCTTCTTGCTGTGAGGTTTTATTTCTCCTTTTTCTTTTTTCTACTCCTTTAGAGTTTTAACGTGTAATCCCGTTAACTCAGGTTACATCTAAAGAACCTTGTGGTTTTGCTACCACCACCAATCCCTTTCCTGATTTGAAATTCTTTTAATATTTTTTTTATATTTCCGTTGCTTTTTAACATATAAGGTAGCATGAATATATGTGGAATTTCAGGGGGGAAGATAGCTGCCCCTTTTTAAACCTAAACAAGGAATCAAATTCACATTTATTAAATGCATTGAAATCAACGGTAAGTAGGTTCTCCCAATTTTATAAATCAGATTACAGATGTAATCAACTTATGACTATAATTGACCCCAGAACTATGATGCCATTGTGCTCATAAACATCATGGGACTGGACCCATTTTTTTAATACATTGTTTGTAGCAGGCGTTAAGTGAAAGCCGTGGTCATTAAGCAAATAAATTCTCCCCAATGGGTGTCTTTTTGCTGGAAACAGGCAAATTGCAGATTGCGACTACAGGATGCTGCATAAAGCTGTAAACATCAGTTGAAAAGTGCCCAAAATGTGATCACATGACTGCGGGGGAGGGGTTACATATGTAACTTCAAAAACAGGCCATTAATAGTTTGGGGGACATCCATCGTAACTCTGAATATTCGTTAAATGACTGGTTGTAAATGGAGATCCACCTGTAAATTGGTTAAAATATTCTTTTAAGGCACACCTGAAAAGGAATCATAGTAACTTACATTTTACATAGATTGCCAGCCCCTACTTATCCTGCTAGTAAGCATATGCTAATGAACCCACCACACTGACAGAGGTTGGTTTTCCTAGAGGTAGGAATTCCTAAATTGCCTAAATTCCCATCTCTCTCCAAAATATAAACTTAGGCAGGGAGGAGATGCCCTGTAGTAGCATGCTTTGAATGATGGTCCTAATGCCCAGTCATCATGTAGCTAACCATAGCAATCTTATATATTACATGGCACCAGGATTCAGCATCATGTACTTGAGTTACAACACAAAGTCCTTCTTCTGACACACTTCATTGCTGACTGCTTCAACAGCCAAGTTCACCTTTACTTTGCTTGCTGAATGTCACTTAAGTTGTGGCTGCTTGATATAAAATGAACTGATGTAATTGCTTTTCTTATTCAAAGTAGGCAGAATTTCCATCCCTCTCATGGACAGTATTCCACATTTTTCCATGACTCAGAAGTTCTAAGAAATGGAGAGTAACAGCCAGTTTTGCAAAGTGATCACCGAGAGAGAGAGAGAGAGAGAGAGATGATGTTCCATTTGGATGTCAAAGAGTTTTTTCACAATTGTAGTGGGACGTACATTTTATGAATAAATATATATATTAGTTAAAACTAATAATTAATTGTTCTCCTCTTGCATTTGGTAGTGCATCCTTTGATTCTACAGTAAGGTTATGGGATGTAGACCGAGGAATTTGCATCCACACCTTGACGAAACATCAAGAACCTGTGTACAGTGTAGCTTTCAGTCCTGATGGTAGATATCTGGCCAGTGGTTCTTTCGACAAATGTGTACACATCTGGAACACACAGGTATGTCTCCTGGAGCATTAGTAATTTTATCGGTCTATTTTTTCTTACTTATTAAACATTTCTCATGGCCTTAATCAGACAATTATATTAAAAGGATTCTTTCAGTGGGAAAGACAGAAGAATGACATTGATATTCCTTACCACTGAAGATCATTTTACAGATAAGGCAGTGAAGACAGTCCCTGTCTTTTTCTTCCATTTTTAAACATTTAAAGTTGACTGCTGTGATTTTTGTCTCTTCCCGATCTCCCAGCAAAAAGCCAAATCCATCTGGAAATAACTTAAGAAATGTTTTGCACTTTCTCCGCCATCTATTCAATTCTAACATAGTGAAAGTTTCCAGAGCTGGCTTGGGGATGTTGTCCTTGCTGTATTTATCAGAGTCTCTTAAAAGAAGCTGTACCTTTTTCCTGGGTATCCAGGAAACTAACATGAGTGAACCCAGAAAAGACTTAAGGAGCTGTTGACAAATATAAGAAGCACTTTTCCTGCTTTGGGACAAAATTTGAGAACACCTAACAGATTTATCCAGCACTGTATTTTACTGATGCCTGCTGCAGAAAGAACAGCTAGGCCAGACATGTCAAACTTGCGACATCACATGGTGTCGTGCAATGTATCAGAACAGTTTTGCCATTGCCAGCAATGGGGTGGGTGCAGTTTCCAGATGACGCGTCCAGCCTGTGGGCCAGCAGTTTGACACCCCTGAGCTAGGCCATTAATTATTTCCATATTGCTTTGAGTACATTGTTAGGTTTTGTTGTTGTTAGCTGCGAAGTCTTGTCCAAACCATTGCGACCCCATGGACAATGTTCCTCCACGCCTTCCTGTCCTCTACCATCTTCTGGAGTCCATTTAAGCTCACGCCTACTGCTTCAGTGACTCCATCCAGCCACCTCATTCTCTGTCGTCCCCTTCGTCTCTTGCCCTCAACCTTTCCCAGCATTAGGCTCTTCTCCAGTGAGTCCTTTCTTCTCATTAGTTGGCCAAAGTATTTGAGTTTTAGCTTCAGGATCTGGCCTTCTAAGGAGCAGTCAGGGTTGATCTCCTCTAGGACTGACCGGTTTGATCGCCTTGCAGTCCAAGGGACTCGCAGGAGTCTTCTCCAGCACCATAGTTCAAAGGCCTCAATTCTTTTGCGCTCAGCCTTTCTTATGGTCCAACTTTCACAGCCATACATTGCAACTGGGAAGACCATAGCCTTGACTATATGCACTTTTGTTGACAGGGTGATGTCTCTGCTTTTTAGTGTGCTGTCTAGATTTGCCATGGCTTTCCTCCCCAGGAGCAAGCGTCTTTTAATTTCTTGGCTACAGTGCCCATCTGCAGTGATTTTGGAGCCCAGGAAAATAAAATCTGTCACTACCTCCATTTCTTCGCCATCTATTTGCCAGGAATTCAGAGGGCCAGATGCCATGATCTTGGTTTTCTTAATGTTAAGTTTCAATCCAACTTTTACACTCTCGTTCTTCACCCACAACAAGAGGCTCTTTAGTTCTTCTTCACTTTCTGCCATTAGAGTGGTATCATCTTCATATCTTAGGTTGTTGATATTTCTCCCAGCAATCTTAATTCCAACTTTTGATTCATCTAGCCCTGCCTTTCTCATGATGCACTCTTCATATACGTTAAATAGGCAGGGCAACAGTATACAGCCTTGCCAGACTCCTTTCCCAATTTTGAACCAGTCAGTGGTTCCATGTCCAGTTCTCACTGTTGCTTCTTGACCCGCATATAGGTTTCTGAAGAGACAAATAAGATGGTCTGGTACTCCCATCTCATTAAGACCTTGCCACAGTTCGTTGTGATCCACACAATCAAAGGCTTTAGCATACTCAATGAAGCAGAAGTAGATGTTGTTCTGGAACTCCCTAGCTTTGTCCATATGTTGGCAATTTGATCTCTAGTTCCTCTGCCTCTTTGAAATCCTGCCTGTACTTCTGGTAGTTCTCGATCCACATACTGCTGGAGTCTAGCTTGTAGGATTTTAAGCAAAACTTGTACTAGCATGTGAAATGAGTGCAATGGTGCGATAGTTTGAACATTCTTTGGCACTGCCTTTCTTTGGAATTGGAATGTAAACTGATCTTTTCCAATCCTGTGGCCACTGTTGAGTTTTCCAAATTTGCTGGCAAATTGAGTGTAGCACTTTTACTGCATCGTCTTTTAAGATTTTGAATAGCTCAGCTGGAATACTGTCACCTCCACTAGCTTTGTTGTTGCTCAGATTTCCTAAGGTCCATTTCACTTTGCATTCTAGGATGTCTGGCTCGAGGTCAGTGACCACCCCATCGTGGTTATCAGGGATGCTAAGCTCGTTCTTGTATAGTTCTTCTGTGTAATTTTGCCACTTCTTCCTAATCTCTTCTGCCTCTGTTAGGTCCCTGCCATTTTGGTCCTTTATCATGCCCATTTTTGCATGAAACGTTCCCTTCATCTCTCCAATTTTCTTGAAAAGATCTCTGGTCCTCCCTATTCTATTGTTTTCTTCTATTTCTTTGCACTGTTCATTTAAGAAGGCATTCTTATCTCTTGTAGCTATTTTCTGGAATTCTGCATTCAATTGGGTGTATCTTTCTTTTTCTCCCTTGCCTTTCGCTTCCCTCCTTTCCTGCAGCTATTTGCAAAGCTTTCTCAGACAGCCATTTTGCTTTCTTGCATTTCTTTTTCTTTGGGATGGTTTTAGTTGCTACCTCTTGTACAATGTTGCAAACCTCCGTCCATAGTTCTTCAGGCACTCTGTCTATCAGATCTAATTCCTTAAATCTATTTGTCACCTCTACTGTATATTCAACAGGGATATGATTTAATTCATACCTGCGTGGCCTAGTGCTTTTCCCTACTTTCTTAAGTTTAAGGCTAAACTTTACAACGAGAAGCTCATGGTCTGAGCCACAGTCAGCTCCTGGTCTTGTTTTTACTGACTGTATAGAGCTTCTCCATCTTTGGCTGCAGAGCATATAGTCAATCTGATTTCTGTGTTGACTGTCTGGTGATGTCCATGTGTAAAGCCATCTCTTGGGTTGTTGGAAAAGTGTTTACTATGACCATCGTATTGTCTTGACAAAATTCTATCAGCTTGTGCCCTGCTTCATTTTGTACTCCAAGGCCAAACTTGCCTGTTATTCCAGTTATCTTTTGGCTTCCTACTTTAGCATTCCAATCCCCCATGATGATAAGCACATCATTTTTTGGTGTTAGTTGTATAAGGTGCTGTAGGGCTTCATAGAACCGGTCAATTTCATCCTCTGGTTGGGGCATAGACTTGGACTACTGTGATATTGAATGGTTTCCCTTGGATTCGAACTGAGATCATTCTGTCATTTTGAGGATTGTGTCCCAGTATTGCTTTTCCTACTCTTTTATTGACTATGAACGCTATTCCATTTCTTCTGAGGGATTCTTGCCTGCAGTAGTATACCTGATGGTCATCTGAATTAAATTCACCCATTCCTGTCCATTTTAGTTCGCTGATACCTAATATGTCGATGTTCAGTCTTTGACCACGTCCAGCTTCCCTTGATTCATGGATCTTACATTCCAGGTTCCTATGGAGAAAAAATCTTTACAGCATCGGACTTTCCTTTCACCACCAGATAAATCCACAGCTGAGCGTCCTTTCGGCTTTGGCCCAGTCACTTCATTCTTTCTGGCACTACTAGTACTAGTCCTTTTGCTCTTCCCCAGGAGCATATTGGATGCCTTCCGACCTGAGGGGCTCATCTCCCAGCGTCATATCTTTTTTCCTTTTGGTACTGTCCATAGGGTTTTCATGGCAAAGATACTGGAGTGGGTTGCCGTTTCCTTCTCCAGTGGATCACGTTTTGTCAGAACTCTCTGCTATGACCTTCCCGTCTTCGGTGGCCCTGCATGGCATAGCTCATAGGTTCATTGAATTACACAAGCCCCTTCGCCACGACAAGGCAATAATTCATGAAGGGGTTGAGTTACATAGAAACATAGAAAACTGACAACAGAAAAAGACCTAGTGGTCCATCAAATCTGCCCTTTGAGGCTTTTAAAAAAATTTACTTCATTTTTTTAAAAAAAATTTTGTTGGATGATGGGCATGTGTTTATCCTATGCCATGTTTCAAACCAATGATTGAACAATTACTTCCACTGGAAGTTGGTTCCAAGCATCTGCTACTCTTTCTGTGAAGTAATAATTTCTAACATTACTTTTGAACTTCCCTCTTGAGGTTATGCCCCCTTGTTCTTGATTTTTGCTTAATATTGAAAATACTGCCTTCTAGAACCTTATTTACACCCTTAATATATTTAGAGGTTTCAGTCATCTGCCCACTTTCTCTTCTGTCCCCCAGGCTGTACATACTCAGTTCCTCCAGTCTCTCCTGATACGTATGTTCATTCGTGCCAGGAAATGCATACGTGCCAGGAGAGATAATCAGTTGATGCTTATTACACTTTGTGAGGGACGCGGTGGCTCAGTGGGTTAGGACGCTGAGCTTGTCGATCAGGAGGTCGGCAGTTTGGCAGGTCGAATCCCGAGTGCCGCGTAACAGAGTGAAGGCCTGTTACTCGTCCCAGCTTCTGCCAACCTAGCAGTTCGAAAGCACGTAAAAATGCAAGTAGAAAAATAGGGACCACTACTGTGGGAAGGTAACAGCGTTCCGTGCGCCTTTGGCATCCAGTCATGCCGGCCACATGACCACGGAGACATCCTCGGACAAGTGCTGGCTCTTCGGCTTTGAAACGGAGATGAGCACCAGCCCCTAGAGTTGGAAACGACTAGCACGCATGTGCGGGGGAACCTTTACCTTTTACCTTACACTTTTATTACTTTAATGTCATTGTATTATATCCCAACCTCTTGGTTATATTGTTTTTTTAGACGGGTGCTCTGGTGCATAGTTACCGGGGGACAGGAGGCATTTTTGAGGTTTGCTGGAATGCAGCAGGAGACAAAGTTGGAGCGAGTGCTTCAGATGGTTCAGTAAGTAAAGCAAAATTGAGATCTTAGCCCTTGATTCCTTTTGATATATTCCAATATCCAAATGTGTTGGGTATGCTTAGATCCTGCTTTATTTCTGTACAAAATGCTTGGAGTTGTATGCTTGGAGTTGTAGATATTTTTTTTCCTCCACAATTTATTTACTACTTTAAAATAAAAATAAAACGGTAAGCAATCAAGACAATAATCGTAAGCAAGATGAAGCCAAGAATTTTGAAGAGGTGATAAATGTTGAAGGAACTTCTCATGAAATCCCTCAGTCAAGAAAAATCCCCTATCATACCTTTAGGATGTTTCCTAAAAAGAACTAACTCAGGTAGTCCTTGACTTATAACGGTACGTTTAGTGATCATTCAAAGTTACGGCGGCACTAGAAAAAAGTGACTTACAAGCATTTTTCAGGCTTGCGACTTTTGTAGCAGCCCTGTGAATGAAATTCAGATGCTTGCCAACTAGTTCATACTTATGACCATTGCTGTGTCCCAAGGTTACGTGATCACCTTTTGAACAAGCAAAATCAATGGGGAAGCCTGATTCACTTAAACCAGGGCTTTTCAACCGGTGGTATGCGAGCACCGGGCTGGTGGTACACAGCGTCGCGTCGCCTCCCCCCCCCCCGCGTTGCACCCATGCACCAGCCTTGCTGCGCCGACCCGCTAGGAGCTCTTCTGTGGACTGGAGCCTGTCAGGGGAGGTTGGGGCCAGCCGTACGCACTGATCAGCTGGCAACTCCATACGGCCAGCCCCAACCTCCGTCGATGGGCTCCAGTCCACAGAGAGCTCCCGGCAGGTCAATGGCTTCCCAGCGGCAGCCCTGGCCAGTGAGGAGGCTGGGAGGGAGATGGCAGTCCGGTGCTGGGGCTGCCAGGGCTCAAGTGCAAGGATCAGCGCCGCTTTGCAGCTGATCAGCGCTTTTTCATGGCTGCCAAGGCTCAGCAAGGATCAGCGCCACTTTGCATCTGATCGGCGCTTTTTCGGGGCTGACAGGGCTCAGCAAGGATCAGCGCCACTTTGCATCTGATCGGCGCTTTTTCGGGGCTGACAGGGCTCAGCAAGGATCAGCGCCACTTTGCATCTGATCGGCGCTTTTTCGGGGCTGACAGGGCTCAGCAAGGATCAGCGCCACTTTGCATCTGATCGGCGCTTTTTCGGGGCTGACAGGGCTCAGCAAGGATCAGTGCCACTTTGCAGCTGATCGGCGCTTTTTCGGGGCTGACAGGGCTCAGCGGAAGCGCCAGGCTCCGCGCCAGGCTCCAGCTGGAGCTGCTGAGCCCCGAATAAGCACCAATCACCTGGAAAGCAGCACTGATCCTGGCACGTCTGCTGAGCCCTGAAGAAGCACTTATCACCTGAAAGCAGCATTGATCCCTGCTCACACACACACCTCCCCCCCGTCTCTTTCTCAAAGTTTGGTTTCCCTCCTGCCCATTCACAATAGTAACCTATGGATTTCCCTCCCACACACACATACACACAGGCACCCTGCAACGTGAGGAAGGGAGGGACAAAGGAAGTAAGGAGGAAAGGAAAGAAGGAAGGGAGGAAGGGACAATGGGAGAGAGGGAGGAAGGAGGGCACCCACCCCAGTCCCACCCCCCCTCCACCAGAGACCCATGGATTCCGCCCACACAGGCACCCGGCAACCTGAGTGATGAGCTGCTCCCCCCCACCATTGACTTCGCTTGTCAAAAAGTAAATATGGCAGTACGCATATTTCACTGGTGATATTACAGAGGTATTACAGACCTGCCACTGAAAAGGCACACTTTCCTAACCAACACATGCGGGGCAAGACACTAGAATATAAAATGAGAGCAAAACCCAACTTCCTAGCAGCACTGATGATGTTCCCTAATTTGGGTAATGAAATGTCTGCAAGGAAACAACCAAGCTGATAGAGCACCAAGGACTCCTCATATTGTAGTGAGTATAATAAGTGCACAATTTCTGTATCCTAGGATGCCCAGTCTTTTGGAGTTGTTGTTGGTGTCCAAATCTAATGCCTAAATAAATTTCTGAAACCCCTTTTCCCTCTCCCCCCCCTTTCCCCCCCTCTTCCTACCTCTGCAGGTTTGCGTACTAGATCTACGGAAATAGCGCTACTAGTTGGAAGCCATGGACCGACTATGAATGTGTACATAGCCAAAATGACTGTCCCCACGACCCACGTACTGCTATTGTCCCAACTGAACCATGGCCAGTCCACTACAGCCAAACATGAAATAATTAAATACATGTACTGTACATTTTTTTTAATAAAAGCAAAAGATTATACCCTGAAGAAGATGACAGAGTGATGTCACAGCTTGTGAAGCCTGTTCACCAAGTGCTGGAATTTGCTGCAGCCCACCCACCCACCACCCACCCCCCACCCCAAACAAAATTGGATGTGGGAAGAAATTTAAAAAATAAAATAAAAAATAAAACAGGACACGAGAGAAAGAGAACTGAATTATGCAAGCAGCCCTTTGAGAGGATCAGATTGAGGAAAGCCATGTATGGCTTATTTCCCCCCCCCCCTCCTTGTTTTCTTTCTCCTCTTTTCTTTGTTTTTACCCTTTTTTGAAACTTTGGAAGTTGTTTTTTTTTTTCTTCTTCTTTCTGATCCCTCCCCACCACCCGAATAGGTAATGAACAGTTTTCATGTATAGGGAGAACCAACTTGCTTAGCCCTGCAACAGTGATTGGGTTCTTTGCTTCTTCTCCTCATGCTCTTAACGTTTTACTGATGCTTGAAGCCAGGATGTGAAATTCTTTCTAGGGCGGTGGTAGATCTTTTTCACTAAGAATTGGAGGGAGGGGAATCTTTTCAGCAGTTCTTTGAAGTCCTCGTTAATATTTAACTTTATAGCCATCTGGCAAGTGTTACATAGAGATCTGCTTCCAGTTTAGTTAAGGAGGGAGAAAACAAAGCCCATCCTTGACAGAATGAGGGTCAGCATTCCTTTATCTTGTATCGTCAGATCCAATAGTTTACAAGCTACTCGGACGTTGCACTTAAGTCTTCTTACTGGCGATGACTGCTCCAGAAAGCAGCAGTCTTCAACTTGACACGTTTCTGCCGGGCCCTAAGAGTGTACAAAATGCAAGAGGACACATAAACTGAAACTTGAAATAGGATAGCCACAGTAGGCAATCCTGACATTGGCTTGGACAACTCAATGGTATGGGTGGTGAGCCTTTGTGTATTCAGATCTTGGGGGAGGAGGTGATAGACCCTGATGGGAGGTAGGCTCAGGTAATCCCAACACCTGCGGTCTGTACATTCCAAGTTTTAAGCCAGACCGGGGGAAAAAATGGAGCCTCTTTTTCGTCAAAACCGCGATCGTAGTACGTTCGAGCCGCTCTGTGAAAATTGAACTAGTAGAGAAAAGATAAAGGACTTGTCTCATTCTCAGTTTGGGCAAATTTTTTCCGCTCTAACTCTCTACAAACTTTCTCCAGCTTTACTCAGTATCACCAAGTACCCAGTTGGAAGTATTTCAGCCTTTGGGGACGCTACTTTTTTTTTTCTTTCTTCCCCTTTGTACAAAAAACGTATTTGAAGCCTCTTTGCTAAGATTTTTCTGAAGCAGGGGCAAGTTGTTTACTACGTTCAAGATACTGATTCCCTGAAAATTTCCCCCTCACCCCTCCACAAAAGATATTTGGAACTCAGCAATATTTGCAGCAGAGGGATTAAGTTCCACTGGGCTGGTGAAGTTCCCAGTGAACGGCTCCTCATATTTTGTAAGTCAAAGGAAAAAGGGGAACATCCCCTGCAAAACTCTTTGCTTCATGCTTCTTCAACTATTGAGCTTCCATACTAGAAAACAGCCTTGCATTGATTTTTTCCCCGTCGTTCCCCCATTATTATTATTTTTTCTTTTCGGTTTGCTTATCTCCTTTCTCTTCGCCACACCACTCTTCAAATTTAGATTTTAAGTGTAAGCTGCTAAATGTTTTTCAGGAGAAAATATGATCGCCACTTTTTGAGTGTCCGGTTTCTTACATCAAGTCTTGCTTTTCCTTTTTACACACTAACTCCGCTCATATTTGATCACAAGCAACTATTTTTGGGAACGTACAGTAGAACAGCTGACCTGTTCCAGTCTCGGTTTGATGCTTCATGTCTTATGCAGCTTCCAACTTCTTAAAAAAAAAAAAAAAAGGTGTACAGGCTTTTTTAAGGTTTCACCTGATTTTTACCTAAAGGAATGCTTTTGTATTCATTTGCTTTGCTAAGGCCTCCATTTCGGAACTCCTTTTCAGTCACAGCAACACAGTGCAGAAATACTAAACTTCTTATCTTTTCCATTTTTGCTACTTCTCCCAGTAGGCAGCGCAACATATAAACACAAAGCTTGGACCTCTCTTTTGAAGATATAAACCCATTCCCTTTATTTGTAAATTATCCACCATCTTGAATTCTCCTTTCCCTCTTTCTGATGAGGGTTGTTTTGTTTTTTGTTTTTACAATGTATGTGTTTCCAGACATCATTACAACGTTTGTCTCCTTTCTTTTTTTAAATATCGGGCAAGGAATTGCACACCAAAGCTTCATTGACCTCAGATCCAGCTTAAGATCTAAATTCCAAGAGAGGAACCGCTGCTTCTTCAGTAACTCCATTTTCTTTATAAGACTTATCTCAATCTTCCCTATTCTATTGTGGCTTTTGCTAAATCAGAGCACTGCATCCTATCCCCCTCTTTATGAAGTACATTCTTCCAGCATTGACTTCTGCCACCTCTGTGTACACGCCCAGAAAGCAGATCTTGAAGCAAGTAGAGTTTTGCTCGGTAAGGCAACCACAACAATTTGTAAATGATTTATAATACACCATCATGGTTACTCTTAATTGGGGATTATAAAGTTATACACAGATTGTGAGAGAAGAAAAGAAAGATTTACACCCATAAGGAACGAAACCTCTGTATGTATTTATAGGGTTTGGGAATAGGCTTAAGAGGTTAAATCATTTCCCCTGTAAATTACAGTACGTAAGAAACTTAACCGGTTGAGTATCTGGCACTTGAAAAACCTTGCTTTTTACCGCTGGAGGTCCAGGACTGTGGCTGACCTCTGTCATTATTAAAATAATTTTTTAAAAGTTTAAATATGTAAAAAAAAAAAATCTGTGCAATAATTTTAAACTGTGCTCCCAGGAATAGACACAAATGTGTTTTTTGGGGATTTTTATTTTGAGTATATTTAAACAGCATTTTCTTTTCCTTTAGCAACACAAATGTCAATTGCACTGAACTTAAATCTTTTAAAAAAAAAGTCAGAGGTGATTCTTGATAGTACTTTTGTATTTTGATATGGACAGTCTGTTCGTTTTTCATACAAGCTCTTGAACTGATGTTTCAGCTTACTTCAAAAAAAAAGTGTATAAAAACGAGATGGTGTTTGAAGTCTTTTGACACAGCTGCAAGATTCCACAGCAACGTTTCATATTTCTGGTTTTGCAACTGTTTAGCTCTTGTTTTTTGGTTGGTTGGTTTTGATTCTAGCCATTTAAGTATGATATAGCATGTAGACTTTATTGAAGCTTCATTATCACAGCTGTGTTATCAACCAAATCCTGGGCTGATTCCCCTCCTCCTTCTTACATAATTTTGCTTTTAACACAATTCAAGGAAGATTTTTTTAAATATTTTTTTTTTATTTTGGTGGGCTAGATTTCAGTCTTGCTCTTGAGTTCCACAAGCCACATTCCAAATTCCCAAGTCCCAAACCAGGCAAAAATAACTTCATTCCCATGGACTGCAGACCTTCCCAGGCTTTCTATGTTTCATGCCATTATAAATCATAAATGTTAAAAAAGAGTATTTTATAGGAAATAGGATAGTAGCCCTTGGCTTTATTTTGGAGATTATTTTTTTTTCTTTCATCAGATCTGTTTATTCTGTACATCTTTCTTCTCTTCCCTCCAGACTGCAGCTGCTTCCTTCTCCTGTATCATCCCATAACATGGGTCACTTGGGGAGGAGAGGAGTTAGCAAGCAGCCCAGCTTTTAAAAAAAGAGCTGTTGTGGTAGGGAAAAGGGCCAGATGTATTGTGGTTGTTTGTGTGGTAGACATTGAACTGAAAGCTTGGAACTCTCCAACTGTTGACTGCTGTCTTTTCCTCAATGTGCCACAGTGCTGCTCCAATTGTGAACTGACTTCCTTCTTTTCAGTAAGACAAAACTTTCAGAATGTGGTATGAAAGGGGAGGGGGAAGGGGGGAGGGGAAGCACAATAAAAAGAGTAATTCAAACACTCAAGGCAGAATAAACAGAATGGAAAAATCCCCAAAGCTGCCATTCCTCATTGCAGGATATAACTCTGTAAGGTCTCTCCACCTTATATTTTATTTTCGACACTAGCAGGAATGTGGCGAGCGCTGTTGAGAAATGCCACAGTGTTCATTGGCTATTCTTTTAATTTGTCATTCACTTTCCCACCGTCGTTTTTAACTTGTGTGCCCACATAGGTTCTAAAAGCAGAATAACTAGAGCAATGCAGCTTTAGGGATATCACTTTCCCATGATTTGATTCCACCCTGATACTAGTTAAAATCTAGATCTGGCTTCCCCAGTCTGATACGCTTAAGATCATTGATCTACAGCTGCCTGAATTCCCAATCACCATGACTAGAAATTGAATTTTGCCAAGACTAAGGAAGCTGATTTATGCATGGGCATGCCGCAGAGAAAAAAAATCTGAAGCACAGATTGAAATGGGCTTCATGGCTGTTAACAGCCTTCATAAAATGAACGTTGATTCTTGAAATAACAAAGCCAAAAAATATTTTGAAGGTAATATTTACCAATTATTACAATGGATGAAGTTTGTCGGATTGTTTTAAAGTAGCTTGTCATTTAACATTTGGATAACCTATTTTGGATAAGTTAATTGTGGGGAAAAATTGGGAACATCTGTTAACTGCTTAGATGTTTTGGACAGCAAGGGTGATGCATGAAAAATGGGTGAAAATCCCTTTCCATTGTGGTCAAATAAGATAGTGACCATTAGGGTGTGGTTATGACAAAATGTCTATCTCCTTATCTTAGGCTATTGGGTTAAAACTAGGGCATCATTCCCAATCTAGTTCCTAGGTTACTAAGTTGTGGGAATAAGTTCATACAATTTGCAGCCATCTGGATAGTTATAGTGAAAAGTGGGCAGTTGTAATTCTAATATATTTTGGGGCCACCAGCTGAAAGGCAGCTAATTTAGGGTTCTTAATGTTACCTTTGAAAGCCTTTTTTGATTGGTTAAGTATTTTAAATGTACAATGAGGCCAGTAGCTCTGAGCCTCTTTCTGGAATCTTAGTACCAAATCAGTCTGTGGGAAGCATACAGATTTGAGAAGCAGGGTGAAAATAAATTGGATAAAACAAATTGGAAAAGTGTTGATTTTTATGGTAAGCTAAATAATTTGGAAAACGATCACAAGTTTATACCAATTTGAATTTTATTTACTGATATATTTTTTGCAGTGTTAGCATATTGAAAACAAAAAAAATGCAACCGCCTTATATTTCCTGGGTTCAGGAGTAAAAATATGTAAAGCCCAGAAAACCTTCTGCATTTTTATGCTGTGTCAATTGGTTTTCAGAAAGCATCAAAACTGCAGCATTGCAAAATGATCATTGTTCAGGTATGGTTTTTAAAGAAAAAAAAAGATAAGTTTAAAGCTACAAACTTTCCATGAAATATGTAATTGCAAAGGAGGGAAAAGTGCATTTGGATATTTAGACACCCGTCTCCAATTTTAGCTGCAGGAGGAGCTCTCAAGTTAAAAAAAAATTGTTTGCATAAGAAGCAGTGAGCAAAAAGTAACATTGGTTTAGCATGGGCTTCTGGAATTTCCAGTATTTGTGAATGGATTTGAAAAGTGGAAAAAATTTTTAGTAAAAGAAAAGGATTCTGAATTTTCCCAAAAGGAGGCAGCATTGTGGCACATGAGCAGTAACAGAAGTTTACGTCTAAAAGGATTGATGTGCAGATACGCTGAACGACATCGTAAGAGTCCACATTGTGTTGATTTTATTCTGTGTTGCGTTTTGACTTTTACCACCTCCGTGTCAGCTGCTGAACTGCTTCTCTTGCTTCTCTGAAATAGCCTTCTTTCAAGTATTTGTTCTGTTGGCTTTCTGTATGTCAAGATTTACGTCCAGACGTTGGGACAGAGGGAGCAGGAAGACGGCTAAAGAGAGCTCTAGGTTTGGACAAAGGTTTTTGAGATGAACTGCTTTGAACCTACTCTTCGGAGAAAAACCTACAGCTTTTCTGGTACTTCCCCAGATACAGCAGATGCCTAATTGTCAAACTCATAAATAATTACAGCCACAGATGTCAATGCTGTAAGATTGTCCAGCATACATTACAACAAAGCCTATTAGGTTTCCATATGTTGAGGTCTATCAAACAAAAGCATGGTTTTTATCATCACCTGGGCTGTTGCTTTCTGGGTTGTGTGGTGTGTTTTTTTCCTTCTTCCCATTTGTGGACAAATTCAGGAAAACCTTCTGTTTAGTTACTGCTTCTCTGGTGTGCTTTGCAATCTTGTTTCTCAAAAGGGTGCGGTGAACAGGGCAGTGATCTAGAACACACAATTGATCTCAATTCTCCCCCCCCCTTCTTCCTGCCAATGGTTTCTCCTTCTCTCCTGACTTTGACGTAGTTGTAAAAAAAAAGGCTGAATCTGGAGTTATGAATCTTTGGGGTCTACTTTGTGATCCTATCTCTATAGCTACTGGATAAAAAATGTCTATGCCATTTCTTCAGATATATATCCAGCTAAATTACAAACGTATACCAGTGTAAAACCAGCCCACATGAGAGTTTTTTTCTTTGCTTTTTTACTTGTTCAGAAAGACTTTATTGTTCAGTTTTCATGATTTATTGTCTAAAGAAGACTGATATAGATGTTCTATACTGTCCTGGACCCATGTTAATTACACCTTTTATGATGTACTTTGGTTCCACATCACAATGATTTTCTCTCCCTCCCACCCCTAAAATTCTCTTTCTTAAACCTTTTCCAGGCACATTTTTCTGTTGCAGGTTTCCCTTTGCATTGTATTGCTCTGACAAGTGTAATTTGAATCAGATCCGAAAGAGGTCCAGAATAAAATATATTTTGATACGATGCTAGTTGCATGGTCCTTTTTTTCTTCTTTTTAAGTTTTTTTTTTAAAGTACAGGGGAATTCAGGAATTCATTCCTATGGGAAGGGTATGTAACCCAGAATGAACCACACGGAGGTTGCCCATTGCTTCCCAAGACATGGACAGATGGATGTGACACAAGTACACAGTATAGGGGAATCTGTAAGGAATGGTTTTCAAAAGGCAAGATGGCAGCTGCATCAGTGTGTTGAAAAGTATGCCCATTTTTTAATGTTCGTTGAATACAGAACACACAAAAAGACCATGTCTACTATTTGTGTGTGTGTGTGTGTGTGTGTGTGTGTTTTAATCATCCTCTGGATTACCCTGGTAGAGCAGAAGCTGATGAAGAAAACACCCTTACAGTCATCCTGATGATAACCATCCATAAACAAAAATATATACACATGCATACACCGTGATTGCCCCCTGCAGATTTGGGCTTTCATTATTCGGAAGAAAATGCAGATCTTTGTTATTGTCCTTGTTGGTAAAAGCTGAAACAAATTCCTGAATTCCTCCCTAAATATTGTCTTTACCTTGTTTGTAGTGTTCCATATATAGGTGATTGATGGTATTGGTACTGGTAGTGGTCCAGATATAGTTGGTAACTGCAAAGGATTTTTGTTTTAATTGTAACCATATCCCTTAAGCCCATAGATTTAACCAGACTGACAACTTCAAGCAACTGGAATTGCTGTTAGTGCAATTGGAATGGAACTGAGAATTTTCTGTCCGGATGCCCTTCCTGATGCCTATGCGGAGTTCTCAGCAGATATTTTCTCTTTGCACCCTGATAGGAAAATGTGTCGCTTCCTAGAATTGAACACCCTCAACCTTCCAATGGGAGGCAAGCATCTTCATCTGTAGGCCACTGGGCCAGTCATAAGTCAGGTTATAGGTAGTTCTCTACTTATGACCATATTTCAGGCTGGAATTTCACTTCCTAAGCAATTCGGTTGTAAAGAAAGAGGTTACGTGATTGTATCACTTAGCAACTGAAATCCTAGTGATCTCTTAAGTACATTTTACCAGTGGTTAAGAGACACAACGGTTCTGTAGCTTAATGATGCTGGAGATGTTCTTTGCTCCAGTGGTTCAAGTTCTAGCACTGTGGCGGGAGGAGCTCCCATCACTCATCTTGGCTTCTGCCCACCTAGCAGTTCAAAAATATGAAATATGTGTGAGTAGATAAATAGGTACCAATTGGTGCTTCATGCGGATGGTTAAAATTCTGCTGGCACTGAACCTCCCTCTCTCCCCCCCCTCTCTCTCTGTGTGTGTGTGTGTAAAACAGTTAAAATATTAAGACGTTTTAAAACAAAAATGCTAAAACGTTTAAATATACATAGGAGCAAGATACTTGGCCAGTTAGCAATACAGCCAGGAAACAAGACCACCGACACATTAAGTGCGCCAGGCTCCGGAACATAGCCAGGTTTTTAGGGCCTTACCAAAAGCTAACACGGTTTTTTGCAAGAGAAAACCAGACCCAAATGCCCAGGAATGCAGAGGCATTTTGGCATGCTCCAGTTTAAGGTGGGGCTGTGTTGTGCTTTTTTCTTTTTTTGCAATCTCATACAGCCCAGGAGAGTAATGCAAAGGGGTGTTTTGCTGCACTGTGGCCCCTTGTTCCTCTCCTTCCTTCCTTCCTTCCTTCCTTCCTTCCTTCCTTCCTTCCTTCCTTCCCTCCCTCCCTCCCTCCCTCCCTCCCTCCCTCCCTCCCTCCCTCCCTTCCTTCCTTCCTTCCTTCCTTCCTTCCTTCCTTCCTTCCTTCCTTCCTTCCTTCCTCTTATGTGAGAAGCCAGCCCCATATAGTCTAGGAGCCATGTCCAGTTCACCTCATCAGCAATGGGAGCAATTATTTTTTTAAAAAAATGTGAATGGCCAAATTTGCAAGAGAAGCCTTTGGGGCACCCATCCACCTCTTGCCTGGCCCAGTTCAAATAGACCATAGTCCAGTAGTGGGCCGGGGTGGTGGTGGTAGGATTGGGGACTCCTGCTGTGGAGGATTTAATTTAATCCCATTTTTAATACTTTTTAATACCATTGAGGGTTCTCAAGCTTTATATATACTTTCCTGTTTTGAAATGCCCCTCAAATTTGATTAACTTTCCTCAACTTGCATATACTAATCCCATCTTCTAACAAGGTGAGGAAGCCACAGACACATTTCACATGTTTTGCGGTGTGCAATAAAAAGTTCATTCTGTGAAATGCTTCTTTGAGAATGAAAGGAAACCTCAGGAGATGATTAGCAGATCCTGCTGGCTTCCTGCCCCAGCCTACCTTTCAAAGCTATTACTGCAATTTTTACAAGATGTTCCCCCGCTCAGAAGTATATGAGATCCATCTTTAGGTTCTCATTAGTCATATAATCACTTGTACGTCAATGATTTGCCCTCAGTTTTTCTGACCAACCTATTGGAAAATAGTTGCCAGTAACCTTCGTTTGCACTATAGTAGGATAATGGCTTAATATTGTAAGGTTAATGCAAATTTCAGTAACTGCTAGACTGTTTGTGTTGATTTTGATAAAATTTTGGGTTGCACGTTATTAAGAGCTGTGTTGGAACAGTGGTTAGAATGCAAAGTTGCACGCTAACTGCCCACTGCCAGGAGTTTGATCCTGAGCGAGTCGAAGGGTGACTCAGCTTTCTATCCTTCTGAGGTCAGTAAAATGAGGACCCAGTTTGTTGGGGGGCAATAGGCTGACTCTAAACCGCTTAGAAAGGGCTATAAAGCACTATGTAACAATATGTAAGCGTAACTGCTATTGCTATACTATTCATATTAATCCCATTAGGCGAGGATTTCAGGAACTATAGCTCAGCACGAATAGAAGGTAACCAGATTACACTTAGGTTTGTGTGTATGTGGACCAAACAATAAATATTTTGATAAAATGAAATATGAGGACTTTGTTCTTAAATACCCACCTATTACCTTGCTACTAGCATACTCACTGTTTATGTTATGGTAGCAGTATTAAATCAATCAATAGATAACTCTCACACTTGCTCGGGGAGGGTATTTCACAAGTAACATAAAATTTTCCCGTCCTATGTACATCAGGTCTAATTGCTCATTTGCAAGCCTCAAGGTTATTCTTGTATGTGAAAAGAGAAAACCTGAACAGAACGACACACAATTTATATGTCACCCTGTTTAGCTCTTATTCAGCCATTCAGTCTCTCAGTTATGCTCTGCAGATAATTCTTGCGTATTTCTCTGCTTCAAGGGCACAATGGCTCACCAATTAAAGACACTGAGCTTCTCAGCTGGAAAGCTGAAGCCCATGTTCGAGACCTGAGCTCCCCAAAATGGGATGAGCTCCCATTACTTGCTCCAGCTCCTGCAAACCTCACAGTTCAAAAGCATGCCAATGTGAGTAGATAAACAGGTATCCATCCCTTCAATGGAAAGGTTGCAATGTTCTATGCACCTCAGGACAGAGTCATGCTGGACACAGAGATGAACACCTGCTAGAGTTGGACATGTCTAGACAGGGGAAATCTTTACTTTTACCTTTATTGCCCTGCTCATATAAGCTTGCATGAGCATCCTTAGCATTTTCTGCTGGGATTTGTTGAGGCAGAGGAAGGTGAAAGGTGCAAGCAAGAATATTGACTTGTAATTAGATAGAATGGATCTATTAAACAGATGAGCCTTAACTTCAGTTTCCTTACATAGGAAATTCTGCCAGCTAAGTGAAGCTTGAATATCATTTGATTATGCCGAGAAAGAATGATTTGCAAGAGTGCAAAGGTATAAAAATATCTGAGAGCTGCCGCTTTTCCCCAATCTGATATATCATTTAGAGAGAAGAGAAAATAACTGTAAAATTGGTAAGCAGAAGAGATTGAAATACCTTAAGACCTCAACAATCAGTTTGTTGCCCTTTATCTATTAGAGAGATAATTTAATTTCTTACACTTACATGCCAACCAATATTGTCTAGCATTAAAAAAAAACAAAACCACAGGCTAGACATATGCTAATCGACAGCTCTGATAATTACACAATCTTCAAATTAATTAACAAGCCAACGGCAGCCAAACATTAGCATTTAGAAAGAGCTTTACTGCATTAATTGCTAATGAGTTCATTTAAATCTATCGTGCAACCCATTTTGAAAAGCATGGGCCATATTCAATCAGATTGAATAATGAAATTTGTACCATCAGGCATTGTTGAATGTGAAATTGCCATGGAATTTTAAATGTTAAATACAGAGGTTATATTTTTTTTATGGCGGCTGTTAACCGAATATCATTTCACATAAAATGGATTATAGATGTATGAACTGGTGCGTAATTTTAAGCTTTATACATCAGAAAATGTCAGTTTGATAGAGGTTCCTGCTGTTTCAGTATGGTCACCATTCTCTCTTCCCTGAGGCCCAAACATTTTCCATATTTTCCCAAAAACCATTCATTCATCTGAATTAGAATGTCAGGGAGGTGCAGGAGAAATTGGGGGAAAGGTTTGGGATGAATGTCTTATGCTTAAGTATTCAAAAAGACACAATTCACTTATAGCAGAGAAGTATTAGACTAGATTAAAACTGATTTAACAAGACATAAATAAGATACTAAATAAATAAGCAAGATTTGTCAGCCGTGATGAATCAATATCATACATTAAGTTCCAGTTAAGATGATTTATTGACCATGCTTATTCAACAAGAATCTTGTCAACTAATTAACAGCACTAAATTGATGCTAGATCAAAGTCAATAGAATTTAAAAAAGGTTGTAAGTAGACCATTTGTGGGAATGTAATGATTCTACGCTGATGACTCACTTGATTCCACCCCCCAGGCTCTGTCTGCTGTTCGGCAGTGAAACACAACTAGATGAAACTAATTCTATTTTACTGTCAGGCTACATTAACAGAATCTTCCAAGTCTGCTTTTATTGCTTGATCCATTCATGTGGGTCTTTCTTAGTTTTCCCTCTAGTCTGATTGCTTTCTAGGCAGTATCTCTTCCCCTCATTTCACAAAATTATCCACACATTCCATTACAACAATGGATTCTTGAGCCATGGGGTCAAAGAAACGTCTGTGGAAATGATCTAACCAGACCTCTGCATAACCATGGAGGTAGCATGACTAAACTTCTCATCTGTATTGCTTCTAATCCTAATTAATTAATTAATTCTAATTCTCAAGTAAAGTCTTTAAAATAGTACAAGCTGCCCAAGGCTCAGTGGACTTTCTTGGGTAGAAGTATGGCAATCTATCAGCGATGCTTTAGCAGCCTTCTAATTTAGTAACATGAGCTTTGTCTTCCCATCCTATATTTTTCTATTTTTACAGAGCCTTTTCCTCTAGGGCAGAGGTCCCCAACCTTTTGGGCACCAGGGACTGGTTCTGTGGAGAGAGGTTTTTCCGCGGAGCAGAGGGGGTGTGGTTTTGTGTGCTGCCTGCATCCCGCGAATGGGGCTTTGCTTGTTTGTGCGGACCGGTTGCTGGCATGCTATGGTCCGGTACTGGTCACGGACCGGGGGTTGGGGACCCCTGTTCTAGAGTATTGCTTCTTCTCACTAAACTTTCATTTTCTATGATTTTTCAGTATAGGAAAAGTATTGATGCCTTTGAATTGTGGTGTTAGAGAAGACTTCTGAGAAGATTGTGGATAGCCAAGAAAACAAACTGATGGATTATCAAAGACATCAATCCAGAGTTCTCATTCAAAGTATAAATGTCCAGGCTCAAATTGTCCTACTTTGGGCACATGATGTGAAGACCCAGCTCTCTGGAAAAGGCTCTAATGCTGGGAAAAGTGGAAGGAAAGAGGAGAAGAGGACAATCACCAGCAAAGCAGTTTCAGTTATAGTTGTGATAGCAAAAATTGGGAGACTTCAAAGAACAGGTTAGGAATAGATTGACATGGAGAAAATGTATGTATCTGGTCATAGATGGCATAAAAAATTCACTAAGACATCATCATCATCCTCATAGTTGGAAGGGACCTTAGAGGTCATCTAGTCCAACCCCCTGCTCAGGCAGGAAACCCTATACCATTTCAGGCAAATGGCTGTCCAGTCTCTTCTTAAAAACTTCCAGTATTGGAAGTTTTTGTGCACTTGTTACCTGGGTTGAAAAATGTCTGATGTTGACTTTAAAACTTTAAACATCAGCTTATCCATTTATTCTCCCACTACCTTCTCCCAACCCCCAACCCCCCCATCCCCACCCAACACTGAAAACCCATATCCAGAAATTTTCAGCTTAGAGCTCCAGTGTAAATTAAGTGAGAGCTTCTTCTATCGTTTGTGAGAATCTGTGTCATAAATATCTCCATTAAGTAGCAATTAAGATGCAGAGATTTAGGCTCTGTGTTCTAAGAGGTAATTATAAGAGAATTGGATTAATTAGCCACTGAATTATTTATGCAGACATAAATAATGCACACACGATTAGTGTTAAATAGGATATTGCTATCCCTATCAGACAGAGAGAGTTAAAGATAGAGTTCAATGTTGCTACTTTAATTCTTTGATCACTGAACAAGAAGCCGAAGTGATTGACATCTCTTCGAACTTGACCACCTTTACATTATACGTTCCTGTGTGTAAGATGATGATGGTGATGATTTAGTAGAAAGTATTAGAGGTGGGAAATTTGTGGCTTTCAATATATTACCCAACTTCTATTTCCTAGCTAGCACTGCCATCAATGAGAGATAATGGAAACTCTACTCAGCAAGTTCTAGGAATCTATGGTGATCCACCTAGAGATAAGTCCCACTAAGTTCAGTAAGATTTATTCCCAGGAAAATAGATAGAGATTGCACCTTAAATACGTCTTTCTTTCTGAGAAGGTAATCAATCAAGTTTATTTCTGATCAGATTCAATGCATGGGCAAAAACTTGTTTGATCTGATTTGTCCATTCCTCTTTTTTTCAGCAATGAGGCAAACAATCAAAGGTAAAGGTTCCCCTGCACATGCGTGCTAGTCGTTTCTGACTCTAGGGGCCGGTGCTCATCTCCATTTCAAAGTCGAAGAGCCAGTACTTGTCTGAGGACGTCTCCGTGGTCATGTGGCCGGCATGACTAGACGCCAAAGGCGCACGGAACGCTGTTACCTTCCCACCGTAGTGGTCCCTATTTTTCTACTTGCATTTTTACGTGCTTTTGAACTGCTAGGTTGGCAGAAGCTGGGACGAGTAACAGGCGCTCAGGATTCGACCCGCCAAACTGCCGACCTTCTGATCGACAAGCTCAGCGTCCTAACCCACTGAGCCACCGCGTCCCTAAAACAATCAAAACAAGTACATAAAAATTATAACTATTTGGTTATTAGGTTTGTATACCACTGTATAATCAATCTACGTTTGCCAGCTTACAACAAATGCAATGAAATGACAATTTAGTATTTGCATAGGATATTAATCTAATTGGAAATATTTAAAAGTTAATAGAATAATAGAAATGGTGCAGTAAATTAAGAATAAAAAACATGAAAATGCTCTTCAGAATATTTCTGTTTTTAATATTTAGTTTATATGTTGCCCATCTCACTATCAAGTGAAGGGCAGCAGGCTGGGAGTGAGTCTGATCTGCAACACATTACAAAGCAATGTAATATTAGAAACACTATAAAGGTAAAGGTTTCCCCTCCAATCATGGCCAACTCTAGGGGGTGGTACCCATCTCCATTTTTTAGCCAAGAGAGCCAGTGTTGTCTGAACACCCTTACATGGTCATGTGTCCAGCATGACCATAAGCCGAGGCGCATGAAATGCTGTTATCTTCCCACCGATGTGGTACCTATTTATCTACTTACATTTACATGCTTTCGAACTGCTAAGTGGGGAGTAGCTGGAGGAAATAACTGGAGCTCACCCCATCATGCGGCGGTCAGGTCTTGAACCAGGGCTATCAGCTTTCCAGCTGATAAATCAGGATCTTTAACTGCTGAGCTATCATGTCCCCATTAGAAGCAATAAAGAGAAATAAAGTTGACAGCAGATAATGAATGCCAACAAAAGATCAAGGAAGACTTGAGATGCCATCACTGATTATGTATTATCAGCTTGAAACTAAACACCCATTTTTCAGACTGCTGGTGCTTCCAAATAAGGCCCTTCACTGAATATCTTAGCATATATAATCAGTGCTTTTTTTCACTGTGGATCATTTTTCTAAACCACCTCACTCAGGCAATTTAATCTCTGCTTCCTGAGTAAGACCAGCTCTATCAAATGGATTCAACCTAATAAATCTTACATGCAAGCTGACTTCCAGTTTTGCGTCACAGTGAAACTGAATGCAGGAAGGCAGAGCTCTGCTGGGGGCCCTGAAAAGGGCCTATAGTCACCCCAAAGGCGATGAAAGAGGGATGCCTTGTTGATCATGGAGAGTCAGGGGTCTCTCCACTTAATCCAAGGAAAGCCCTCTAAACCAGCAGGGGAAAGACCAGCCACACCTCTGTGGCCGGCCATTAGCTGCTGACAACTGAAGAACAAAAGCTTTAATTAGCACACCATAAACAGCATGTTTGGACTAGGTGAGAATATTGATCTTTTCTTTACTATTTTACAACTTGGAAAGGCTCCCAAGAAGCTTAAAATCTCCAGATGTGAACATTTTAAAATTTTTATGAAGGACAGAAATAAATACTGTAGTGAAAGTAATACAAAGCTACAGTTTTGATAAATCTGAGAACTAAGATAAATTGTCAAGTTTTTCTCTTTGGAAAAAAATTATTGAGATGAAATATAAGAAATCAACCGTTTTTTTAAGAGTGGAAAATGGACTTTGAATGACATCTAGTGGTAGATCTGAGTACAGCACTATAACTAGCTCCTTGGCTGCTTGGTGAATTTCATTTAAGGGAGAACAGTGGGCAGTAAAGGAAAGTATTTTGGCATATTTATCATCCTGACCTTCTTGGACTATAAATACCTACTGAGCTTGGACTTTTAATCTCAAGAGCTAGTGGGAGAGAAAGAAAAATCTGACTTTTTAATACATCTGGCTGCAGGGAGGTTGAACATTTTGAACACTTGGAACATTGTGGATTACAACCTTGCCTGACTGATAATTTTCAGGATACTTGAGACAAAGTATTACTATAAAATATAGCTATTAGGACAGGGTTAAAAAGGATATATATAAAGACCAGAAAACTACAGGAAATTTTTTTCCACTCTTACTGAGACTGGTGATACTAGAGGATTTCTAGGCATGATGCCTCAAGAAAAAAACAAATACAGTATCTTTCAGAAGGAAATACTCTATGCTACAGCAAATTCATCAAACAATTCTTGCACACAAGGAGGTCATAAAGAGAAACCATAAAGAGACTAAAAATGACCAAGATGATATAAAGGACCAAATCTCCAAATTGAAGCTACAACTGGAAAGCTCCCAGACAACGACTACAAAGTATGAACAAATAAACCAGAAATCAGAGGGTGAAGCAGAAGAAATAGACCTAGAGATGGAGGAGATAGGAGAAGGGAAATATGGACTGACTTACACAAATAAAATACTACCTATAACAATGAAAATACAAAAGACCCTTTACTCCTTTTTCCAAAATACACCTGATGTCAAGGAAGAAGATTCTAGAAAATGGAACATAGAGAGGGCAGAGGAAATATCTAGGTAATGTGGATAGGTAAAGTCCCCCCCCCCCACGCCAAGCAGCTTTCCCAAAAATAAAAAATAAAATTCTTGGGCGATTTAATTGCCCTGGCCTGGAAAGCTGTTTGGCAAAGAAAGAAAGAAAGTGAGAGTTAGACGTAAGAAACAGAAGATTTGTTCTATCAGAGGGGCCACTATCTGTCTTAATATACTTGTTTGAATATGATTAAAAGAACAGATGACCCTTAGATATAACTAGTTTTTTTATAATGGAAGTTATGATTTAGAATTAAAATAGCATTTTTTTTTCTTCTTTCGATATGGGAAATTTTGGTATGAATATTTTTTTAGCTATATAATTGTAATTAATATTGAGAAAATCATAAAGGGACAAAGATACTTTAAATATTGATGGGAAATCAAACTTCAATAAGAGCACGAAACAGGATATTGATTTATGAATTGATATTGTTTCTGTAATATTAGTAAAATATAATGAAGATATCTATATCTAATTTTGTATACATCAATAGTACTAAGAATTGTTATTATTTAATGAGGGGAAAAGGGAAAAAAATATGGGAAAGAAAGGAAGATCAATGAAAAAATACTGGATTGTGAGTACTGAATTGATTTATATTGAAGAAGTTAATGTTTATTTATTTTAATTCCATTTATATCCCGCCCTTCTCCGAAGACTCAGGGCGGCTTACAAGCTTAGCAGTAGCCTTCATTCTATGTATATGCCTGCTTATTAGGGCTTTCACACACACCCCAAGCGGCATTATTACAATAAGCTTAATTGCCCCCAACAATCTGGGTCCTCATTTTACCTACCTCGGAAGGATGGAAGGCTGAGTCAACCTTGAGCCTGGTGGGACGCGAACCTGCACTAATTGCAGGCAGCTGGTGTTACTTAAGGAGGCATTAGCCCACTGCTCCACCAATGTTAAATATGTGAACCCAGACAACATGTTGTTTACTAAGCTCTAAGAAACCATGGGGGGGGGAGTGACCATGCAATATTGGAATTCAACATTATGCAAGCACAAGCAATAGAACACAGTCAAACTAGAGTCTTGGACTTTAAGAGAGCTAATTTCAATAAACTTAGAGACAGTTTGGAAAGGATTCCATGGATGACAATCCTCAAGGGGAAAACAACTCAAGAAGCTTGGGAAATTTTGAAAACTGAGATAATAAAAGCCCAGTCTAGCACAATATCAATGAATAATAATAATAATAGCTCTGAAAAGAAACCAGCATGGCTGCATAAAGAACTCTCTGATAAATTGAAAGACAAAAAGGACAAGTATAGCAAGTGGAAAGAGGGGCACATAAGTCAGAATATCCGCAAATAGCCCGAGGAAAGCTAAGGCTCAAAATGAATTAAGGCTTGCAACAAAAGTCAAAATTAACAACAAAAAAAGCTTCTTTCAATATGTAAAAACAAGAAAAAAGTCAAGGAAATGATTGGTCTGTTATTGGGAGAAAGTGGCAAGAAGCTGACAAGCAACAGGGAGAAAGCAGAACTATTTAACTCGTTTTTGCATCCGTCTTTACAAAAAGGAAAAAAAACAGTCCAACCTATCAAAAACAGTACTGTAAAAAATGGATTAGAAACACAAGTTAAGATAGGCAAGAAAATGGTGAGGACCTGTCTAGCCTAGACAAGTTCAAATCACCAGGACCAGATGGATCACACCCCAAGGTTCTCAAGGAACTGGCAGATGTGATCTCAGAACCACTGCACTATATTTTTCAAAGATCCTGGAGCACTGGGGAACTACCAGAGGACTGGAAAAGAGCTGATGTAGTTCCCATCTTCAAAAAAGGGGAAAAATAGATCCAGGAAACTATAGACCTATCAGCCTGACCTCAATACCTGGGAAGATTCTGGAAAAGATAATCAAACAACGAATCAGCAAACACCTAGAGGCAAACAAAGTCATTATGAAAAGCCAACGTGGGTTTGCCAAAAAGATCATGCCAGACAAATCTTACTGCATTCTTTGACCAAGTGACAAAATTAATGAACCAGAGGAATTCTGTGGATATAATTTACTTGGACGTCAGTAAGGCATTTGATAAAGTAGATCACAATCTACTACTTGATAAGATAAAAAAATGTGGGTTAGACAGCATCACCACCAGATGGATTCATAGCTGGCTGACCAGCCATACTCACCATGTGGTCCTCAATGGAACTGCATCTACATGGAGGGAAGTGTGTAGTGGTGTACCCCAGGGCTCTGTTCTGGACCCAATGTTCTTCAACATCTTCATCAATGATCTGGATGAGGGGATAGATGGGGAACTCATAACATTTGCAGATGACGCCAAGCTGGCAGGAATAGCCAACACTCCAGAAGACAGGCTTAACATACAGAAGGATCTTGACAGACTTGAACACTGGGCCCTATCTAATAAAATGAAATTCAATGGTGAAAAAAGAGGTTCTACATTTAGGCAAGAAAAACCAAATGCACAGGTATAGTATAGGTGGTTCCTTGCTCAATAGTAGTAACTGTGAAAGGGATCACGGTGTCCTAGTGGACAATCACTTAAATATGAGATAGCAGTATGCTGTAGCTGCCAAAAAAGCCAACACAGTGCTAGGCTGCATTAAGAGAGGGATAGAATCAAGATCACGTGAAGTGTTAATACCACTGTACAATGCCTTGGTAAGAGTACACTTGGAATACTGCATCCAGTTTTGGTCACCATGATGTAAAAAAGATGTTGAGACTCTAGAACAGACATGTCAAACTCACGGCGTCACGTGTTGTCATGCAACATATTGGGACTGTTTTGCCAATGCCAGTAATGGGGTGGGCGTGGCTTCCATATGATGTGTCCGGCCCACGGGCCGGCAGTTTGACACCCCTGTTCTAGAAAGAGTACAGAGAAGAGCAACAAAGATGATTAGGGGGCTGGAGGCTAAAACATATAAGGAATGGTTGCTGAAATTGGGTATGTCTAGTTTAACGAAGAGAAGGACGAAGGGTGACATGACAGCCGTATCTCAGGGGTTGCCACAAAGAAGAGCTATTTTCCAAAGCACCTGAAGGAAAGACAAGAAGCAATAGATGGAAACTGACCAAAGAGAGAAGCAATCTAGAACTAAGGAGCAACTTCCTGACAGTTAGAACAATTAATCAGTGGAACAACCTGCCTTCAGAAGCTGTGAATGCTCCAACACTGGAAGTTTTTAAGAAGAGATTGAACAGCCATTTGTCTCAAATGGTATAGGTTTTCCTGCCTGAGCAGGGGTTGGACTAGATGACCTCCAAGGTCCCTTCCATCATCATCATCATCATCATCGTTGTTGTTGTTTAAAAAATAATAAAACCTATAAAAAAATCTTACATGCAGGCTGGGGCTGGAATACTTTCAAGAATGCCATCAACTAAGTTGTTTCTGCCTACCTGTTAAAAGGTAACACTTTAATTTGGTAAATTAAAATCTCAGTGGCTTGGTTGATTCAGGAGAGTGACTTTAATCAATCAATTGCTTAACAATTCAATATTTCTCCTTCATTACCAATGAAGCTCTAAGACAGTGTCTATACAGTTATCAAAACAATGCAATGTGCCTTCAAAAAAAAAGCTAACTTACGACCACAATTGAGTCCAAAATTTCCATTGCTAAGTTTTTAAGTGAGTTGTGTCCTGTTTTACAATGTTTATTGCCACTGTTGTTAAGAAAATCACTGTAGTTATTAAGTGAATCATGAGGTCTGTAAGCAAATCTGGCTTTTCCCATCGTCTTTGCCTACAAAAAGCCAGACTGAGTGGACTTTGTCTTTGAAATGTAGATGGAGTGCTGAATCTTGTCCTGATGGGTTTGTACTCCTATGATGTGCCATGCGTTTATGAAGTGGTTGCTTTGTTTCCCCAATGTACAGATCTGCACAAGGCTCACTGCATTTTACTGCATATACCATGTTGCTCAGTTTGTGTCTGGGTGTGGTCATAGGAAGAGTCATCATAAGTTGAGGACTGCCTGTAATGGATTCAAACTCTAAAAAGACAGATCCTGATCAAACAAAACTACCTTGAACAATGACGGTAAAACTCTAAAACTAACTAATTCAATAAGCATCTTTAAAAAAAGAACATTGTAGTATTTCATTGAGCATTAATGAAAGAATAACCATAAAGTCCATTTTTTTAAAGGCTTGATCAGAATTGTTCCTAAGCTCATTTCTAGCATGTTGATAAATGTGAAATCACAGGATTTCCACTCCTGAAGTATTTTGTTTACCTGAAAAAACAATAATACCTCTGAAATACAAGACTGCATATGAATTCACTCTTTTGTTCAACGGTTATTCAACTGAAGTGTCGGCAATTGCTAGAAGTTTTACAGTTCTCTATTTGGATGAATTTTTCCTTGCAGCTAACTGCACATTATCCTTTCTGCCGCTAGATGGCACTGGTGTTCTGTAATAAGCCTGTCCTGAAAAGTACCGTTTGAAGGGGCATATCCTGCTGACTGCTATTTCATTCTATTTTTAAATGTTGCATTTATTTTATAATATCACAGCTTTTATTATACCTAATTATCTCTTCTAAATGGGCAGGCATCTCTGAAAGACTTTAATCAGTACAATTTGAAGTAAAAAAAAGTATAATATGACATATGCACGCACCATCACAACTGGCACTGTTTTCTTTTAGCACACAGCTCTGAACGTACTGTTTTGAAAAGAGCGTTATAGCTTTGTATATACATGCCTTTTGAACAATCAACAACTGCAGAAAATGGTTTGGAGAACACCACAGTCACTAAATTATAGGGGCAGAAAATGGCTTATCTCCTCAAATCTCCTTTCTGACTTTCATGTCACATCACCTCCAGGTTTCATGTAACTTTCCCCACCAGTTTTAAGCTCTCCAGTTCTGCCTGCTAACTGGGATTCTCTAACGGTCCAGGGGTATCAAACTCCCGGCCCACGGGCCGGAGGCGTCGTGCCGAAACTGCGTTCACCCCAGCTCCGGCAATGGGGGGGAAAGTCGTGATATGTCGCGACCTGTCACGTGACATGGTGAGTTTGACGCCCCTGCTCTAATTCTCCTGAATCAAAGTAATTCCTTTCATTCATCTTGTGCTATTGAGCAATAATACTCATAGAGTAGGAACTACATCTGGGGAAAGGAAGTAGGATGTTTACCTGCGTTATTTCCAGTGACTTCTATTGTGTTCATCGATCACAAATACAATTAAAATTTAAGAGCCTTGTTCTCCTGTTATGCCAACCCACCCTCCCTTCCAAAGATAATCAAGTAGCCAGGCACATTAAAAGACAATCCTTGAGACTTGGCACAACAGTAGTGACTGTGAGAGCAATCTACTTAAGTATGAGCCAGCAGTGTGCTGCAGCTGCTAAAAAAATCAATGCAGTCCTTGGCTACATCAACAGAGGGATAGTATCAAGATTATGTTAAGTGACAGTAGTGCTTTATACTGCATTGGTAAGACCACACTTGGAATACTGAATCCATTTCGGGTCACACACACACACACACACACACACACACACAAAGATGCTGAGACCCTAGAAAGTGTGAAGAGAAGACCAACAAAGATGATAATGGGTCTGAAAGTTAAACCATAGAATGAATGGATGTGGGAAGAGGCAGACTAGAGGTGACATGATAACAGTCTTCCAGTACTTGAGGATCATCATTGGGAAGAAGGGGTCAATCTATTCTGCAAAGTACCTGAGGGCAAGACAAGAAGCAAGGGATGGAAGATCATTAAACAGAGATCCATCTTAGAACGAAGCAGAAGTTCCTGGCAATGAGGACAATTCATCACTGGAATGGCTTGCCTTCAGAAGTTGTGGATGCTCCATCACTGGTGGTTTTCAAGAAGAGATGGGATAACCATTTGTCTGGAATTATTTTATCTTTTTATATTTCCTATTTCTAAACCACCCATCTCCCTCGGAGTGCTGTAGGGTCTCCTACTCAAGCAGGAGGTTGGACTAGAAAATCTCCAAGGTCCCTTCGAATCCTATGATTATATATTCTATGAAGTAGGCGGTCAGTAATGATTTCACATGTTTGACTTTATTGATGTAGTTGATTCTTGTAGGCCTATCTGAATTTTTTCTTCTTGATCTCCGATATGCTTGTGAGGTAGGATGAAGAGAATCTTGGCTTCTTCCTGATATTTTAACTTTTCCTGGACCTAGCACATGCTTCTTTTTATGTAACCATAGTCTTTGACCCCTTTCTCCCAGTTCACCCAACTCAAACAATGGACTTCTGACCATCGTAAAACAAAAATCCATTATTTATTCATTTATCCATGGATAACAATCATGTGTCAATGGATAATAATTACCATTATTTATCCATTTGTTAATGTCAGCCCCATCAGGTGAGGGAATTCTGGGCACTGAAGTTCACACATATAAAAGTTGCCACATTTGGAAAACATCTACAATTTTGTAGTCAGCCCTGGCTGTCCTTTGGAAAGACAGATATTGAAGCTGATGCTCAAATACTTTGGACACCAAATGAGAAGAGAGGACTCACTGGAAAAAGGCCTGTTGTAGGGAAAGATGGAAGGCAAAAGGAGAGAGGGGACAGCAAAGGATGAGATGATTAGATAGTGTCATTGATGCAATGAACATGGATTTGGGCAAACTCCGGGAGACAGTGGAACACAGGATCGCGAAGAATCAAACATGACTTAGCAATTGAGCAACAAGCCCAATCTTGAGGTTACCAGCCCATGAATCACTATCATCAAGTTACTGCTGTTCAGGTTGGTGAACCATCTGAAGCTGGACTAAATTCTTTCTTCTGGAAGCCACGTGTGTTTCACTGATAGAACGGAAGAGAGTTAGGAGCTTTCTAGAATACAGTTGCTTGTGCTGAAGGAACCCAAAACCAAAGAGTTTGCTAATTCCTACACAAGAGAACCACCTATCTATCATATTCCTGGTCCAGGTAAGAAGTGAATGTAATTGTGACTCATTGGCTATATTCACACTGCATATTTAACAGTTATTGAAAGGTTTACTGGCTACTTGTCCAAATACATAAATGCGTTTAGTCAGGAAAAGTCAGACATGACTTAGTGACTGAACAACAGCACAATTGCTGTGGATTTATACTGCACCTTTAGTACTGGGCCTCAAGGTGGCATACATAGCCTTACTTCTTTCTTTGTTTCCACAACAACAAGCCTGTGAGGTTAGGCTAAGGTGGCTGAGAGAGCAGGGGATAGGACCAAATGACCTGATAGGCTTTTGTGCCTAAGTCAGTGTGTTTCTAGAGCCTGTCCAAATTCCTTAACCACTAGACTATTTTGCTTCTTACATAATTGAAGATGCCCTAAAATCGAATACAAAGGATCGAGTTCAGCCTTTTTGTTTTCTCAGAAACATTTGTGTATTTCTGGCATCTCTGTCAGTGAAACAGGTAATTGTATAACCACATATTTTGGACTGTCTATAGAAGTGTTCACATCAGTAAAACTACTGCCTTTCTATTTTTTTAAATTTCTACTCTTTCAAAATAAAAAAAATGTTGGATAGTAAGAGAAAAGCTAATGATAGTGCTGATAAAATTAAGCATCTATTAAACATGTACGTTTCAAAAACAATTTTTAATGGAGAAGAATGGCTGTCTCACACACATGGTTATGTGCTTTGAAATTCTGCCCTCTGAGAATATAAAGGCAAGCAAATTAAAACTACAGATATAAATAAGTTGTAAGGTTCTTCCATTGTTTTACGATATAAAGATTCTAAGTCTTAAAGGTAAGTGGTTTATTCATTTCTAGAATGAAGGAGAAATTTCCTGACAGAACAATTAATCAGTGAAATGACTTGTCTCCAGAAGTTGTGAATGCTCCAACACTGGAGGTTTTTAAGAAGAGAGTGGACAACCATTTGTCTCAAATAGTATAGGGCTGTGGTGGTGAACCTATGGCACGTGTGCTACAAGTGGCATGCAGAGCCCTCTCTGTGGGCACACACACCATTGCCCCAGTCCTAGCCCTTCAGCTGGGTTTTATAAAACCTTTTTGCTTTAGGCCTCTGCCGCTTTGGGCAAAAAAGTTAATCAATCAATTTCAACTTCTCGCAGGAAAAAAAAAATCTCACAAAGTTGGAATTGATTGAACTTTTTAGTCCCACCCAGTCTTCCATTACTACCGTAGCCATGACCACCTAATAGGCTACACCCACCCAATGGGCCACGCCCACCTAGCACCCGATGATACATAAGTGGGTTTTGAGTTGCAATTTGGGCACTCGGTCTCTAAAAGGTTCACTATCACTGGTATAGGGTCTCCAAATTGAACAGCTGGTTAGACTAGAACAGGGCTTTTCAACTGGTGGTACGCATACCACTGGTGGTACACGAGCACTGGGCTGGTGGTATGTGGCATTGCCTTCCTCCCCCCCATCGTGCCCGTGCACCAGCCTTGCTGTGTCGACCCGCTGGGAGCTCTCTGTGGACTGGAGCCTGTCGGTGGAGGTCAGGGCTGGCCATACGCACCGATCAGCTGGCAACTCCATATGGCTGGCCCCGACCTCCGCCGATGGTCTCCAGTCCACAGAGAGCTCCCGGCGGGTCGATGGCTTCCCGGCGGCAGCCCTGGCCAGTGAGGAGGCTTGGACGGAAGGAGGAAGGGACAAAGAAGGAAGAAAGAAAGGAAGAAAAAGGACAATGGGAGAGAGGGAGGAAGGAGGGCACCCACCCCAGTGCCACCCCCCTCTACCAGAGACCCATGGATTCCCCCCACACAGGCACCCAGCAACCTGAGTGATGAGCTGCCCCTTTTTGCTTGTCAAAAAGTTGCAAAAGGTGATCACACGACCCTGGGACACTGTGACCATCATAAGCCTTGGTGGAGCAGTGGGCTAATGCCTCCTTAAGTAACACCAGCTGCCTGCAATTAGTGCAGGTTCGCATCCCACCAGGCTCAAGGTTGACTCAGCCTTCCATCCTTCAGGGGTAGGTAAAATGAGGACCCAGATTGTTGGGGGCAATTAAGCTGACTTTGTAATAATGCCGCTTGGGGTGTGTGTGAAAGCCCTAATAAGCAGGCATATACATAGAATGAAGGCTACTGCTAAGCACATTGGTTTGTGCTTAAATTGTAAGCCGCCCTGAGTCTTCGGAGAAGGGCGGGATATAAATGGGATTAAAATAAATAAAATAAATAAAAATAAGCATGAATCAGTTGCCAAGCATCCGAATGTAAATCACATGACCCTGGGGATGCTGCAACAGTCACAAGTGTGAAAAATGGTCATAAGTCACTTTTTCAGTGCCGTCATAACTTCAAACAGTCACTAAGCGAATTGTTGTAAATCGAGGACTACCTGTATTTTATCATTTTTTCCTTTTTTTCGGTCACGTTTTTGACACCTTGCTGGGCGACTGGTGGTACTCGGACATTGCCTTATCCTAAAAGTGGTACAATGGGTGAAAAGGTTGAAAATCCTTGGACTAGAAGACCTCCAAGGTTCCTTGCACCTCTGTTATTCTATGTTTTATGTCATATGTGATGACCTTCCCCTCTAGGCATGCTGTGGGAGGGCATTATCCTGATTTATCTTTGCAATTGGTCAGATAGTTTTATTCATTAGTTTTATTCATTGGGAAGGCATTGCAAAGATTCATTTATCATGTTAGGGGCGTTGCAATGTTGCACAGTTTAAGAATTCATGGTGTAAAGTCTTAAGGTTAAAATGCGCTATTTGGATTTAGCTCTCAAATTTACTAGCACTGCTTGAAGTTGCAAGCAAGTGTACTTCTTTTTTTCACCTCCTCCTCCTTAGCAATATAACCTCTGAATTTTGGAGTGCTGATAAAAGCAACTTCACAAAGAGTGAAACTTTGTAATGCAAATTAGAAGTTCCTAGGTTGTAATTTACATATAATTAGACAGAGTCAAATTCGGTCCAGGAAGGTTCACAGACGATGTATCAGACACAACTATTAGGCAAACGGTAGGCACATGCTACAAGCTATGGTGATGTCACCAGTATTATGCTATTTTCTCAAAAGATGTGAATTGAGTAATTTATGTTGTTTACATGACGCTATCCCAATGCATATGACACCAGCTGGTTCCTCTTGCTGTAGATGCCCTTATTAATAGAAGGTGCTTCATGGCTTCTGATCATTTGGGGGCCAAGTCCTCAATTTCATCATATTCCCACAGGAAATGGATGAATCCAGTAACTATGGTGAGCATGTTGTGTGAACAGAGCCTTTGAATAGTAATAAGTTGTCTCTGGGAAAGTGCACACAATGCACACAATGCACTCCTAGACCTTCCCTCATAGCAGAAGAGCAGACTTGGACTTGATGACAGCCATGAAAAACTTTCCAGAGAGACTGGGCTACACCACATTTGACTCCCTCTTCTTTGGGGCAACCCCTGAGATATTGGAACAATGCTATCATGGCACCCCTCGTCCTTCTCTTCATTAAACTAGAAAAAAAAAGGTAAAGGTTCCCCCGCACATGCGTGCTAGTCGTTTCTGACTCTAGGGGCCGGTGCTCATCTCCGTTTCAAAGCCGAAGAGCCAGCGCTCGTCCAACCGTCAACCGTTCCTTATATGTCTTAGTCTCCAGTCCCCTAATCATCTTTGTTGCTCTTCTCTGCACTCTTTCTAGAGCCTCGACATCTTTTTTACATCGTGGTGACCAAAACTAGATGCAGTAGTCCAAGTGTGGTTTTACCAAAGCATTATAAAGTGGTATTAACACTTCATGTAATCTAGCTTGTGTTAAAGGGGAAAAAAATCTTTTTACAAGAGATACATACTGTATATAAGCTGTTTTCCACAGCAACCTAGAGAGGCCATGAAAAAAGAATAGGTAACATGCCTCACTGCTTCTAAATTAGACCACAAATTTTCTGGCTGATGGAAGCAACTTAGCATTCACCCTGAAGTCAAAGATCTGAGCAAATTATGTTTTAATATTTCAGGTTCATTTGCCCCTGCTGAAATTTCACAGCAGGGAAGTGGGAGCGAAATATGTATTCAAGGACGTGGCAGGGACTGGTGGTTTACTGGGGATTCAGATCCAATGCTGAGTTAATCCTTGACACAGTTTTATGTTATCAATTTTAGTGCCCCGGTTTCAAGGAGCTGCAGACAAAGGGCACCGCTTGATGCCTTTTCTCATTTTAGCTTGAAAACAATCCGATGAGGCATGTTAATAAGATGCAAGTGGCGTCTTGCTCCGTCTATCCAGGAAAGATCAGAACTGCACTGAGACTAAAACTCTGGTGTGTATTGTTCAATTCCATGGGAAAGCACAGTAGTATCATTACTCGCAGCTAAGTGTCCAAACATTGGGAGGGAATGTCTCAAAAAATTGTAAATATTAGGGCTGGGTTGGATATTGTTTGAAAAAGGGGGCTCAGGATACAGGAAACTGGCACCTGAATGCAACTACTTGAAGCAACATGGGGTGTTTTTTATTTTATTTATTTATTTATTTTTTAGATAATGCAGTCGCCCTCTCAGTTCATTATGGGAAACGATGCAGCCATTTTAAAGAGTGGCAGTCAGGGACTTGTTGTGTATCTGCTGGTCTTGAATGGCTTTTTTTCGCAAAAGAAACAAATACATGGCACACCCCTAATAAATTTAGTTTCAGCTGTTTCCCTGCCGCAATCTCTTCCCTTTGCAGCAGGCTCATTGTGATGCATTTCTCTGACCCCAGGGACTAAAGAAGGATCTTTTCAAAATATTATAGATCGAAAACAGATCTGCATTTTGACCTCTGTATTTTTGTGACATCGAATAAACAATCTCATACTCCTCATTAATCAGTTAGAAAGAAAATCAAAGGCACTAAGGAGGCCTTGCCTATACATGCTTACTGGTAAATAAGAGTCAAAAGAGTACTGTGTTTCCCCCAAAATAAGACCCAGTGTTATATCTTTTTTGGCACCAAAAGGTGCATCTGGGCTTATTTTCAGGGAAACATATATCAGGGTAAATCAGCCCGGCCAGGTGACCCAGCTCCCGGCAAGCTCACAAGAGGCAGTGAGCGTGAGGGGGCTGATGGTGTCCAGCAGAGTGAGCAGTGCGTCGGGATCACCTGCCTCCCCCCATGCCTCTGCTTCCGCCTGCTACTGGTGCCACTGCATGAGCCTCCTGTAAGTCTCTCTCGTGAGCCAGGCGGCTGTACAGCGCATCCAATCACCTGTCTCCCCCCCACCTCTGCCTTTGTGCTCAGACTTACCTGCACTGCATGGGCATCCCCCTACCCCCACACACTCACTGCCTCCTCTGTTGGCCACGCCCACCCCGGGCTTATTTTTGGGGCAGGGCTTATATTAGGTGCACCCTAAAAAAACAGGCTAGGGCTTATTTTCTGGGTGGCTCTTATTTTGGGCTCTTACAACTTAGCCTCCTACTTGTTGTAATACATTTCCTACTTTGAGAAACTTGTCTTCTGGATTATGAGCTACTACAAGGGGCTTTACACTGACCCACGTTGGTATGGTTATTTTTGTTTGTTTCTATCTTGTATTCATGTATGACAGAATTACTCTTAAGATCTAGCTCAGGAATGGCAATTCTTCTTCAGAAGTCCTGGTTTGGATGTTCTTCATAAGCCTGAGCAAAAGGGGGACAGGCAAATAGGGATCTGTGAGAAGCCTCCATGAAGTTGGACATGTGTACAAATGAAATGACTTAGTAATTTCACATCAGTAGTGTTCTGGTGACATGGTGCAAAGAGCATCCAGCATAATATTTGTGTAATTAGCATGATGATCTCATGTCATATCATATCATGCTAGGACTAGGGTTGACATGATAGCAGTATTTCAATATTTAAGGGGCTACTATAAAGATGAGAGGGTCAACCTATTTTTCAAAGCACCAGAAGGCAAGATAAGAAACAGTGGATGTTTTTTTTTAAATCCCATTTATATCCCACCGTTCTCTGAAGACTCAGGGCGGCAAAGTCAGCTTATTGCCCCCAACAATCTGGGTCCTCATTTTACCTACCTCGGAAGGATGGAAGGCTGAGTCAACCTTGAGCCTGGTGGGACTTGAACCTGCACAAATTGCAGGCAGCTGGTGTTACTTAAGGAGGCATTAGCCCACTGCTCCACCAAGGCTCTAAACTAATCAAGGCTGTAAACTAATCAAGGAGAGAAACAACCTAGAACTAAGAAGAAATTTCCTAACAGTGAGAACAATTAACCAATGGAATGGCTTGCCTTCAGAAGTTGTGGGAGTCCCATCATTGGAGGCTTTTAAGACAAGACTGGACAGCCACTTGTTTAAAATGGTATAGGGTCTCCTGCTTGAGCAGGGGGGTTTGACTAGAAGACCTCCAAGGTTCCTCGCAACTCTGTTATTCTATGTTCTATGTCATGTGTGATGACCTTCCCCTCTAGGCATGCTGCAGGAGGGCATTATCCTGATTTATCTTTGCAATTGTTCAGATAGATCTGTGATCTAATCATGGTCTTTGATCCATCTAATTAGGTAGCCAGCCATGTGTCAAGGCAGCTCTTTGAAATCAAAGAACCAGAGGGTAATGGGGGGAGATCAGAAGAAACCGTGAGGGTGAGGTGGGTTAAGAATGGAAGGTCATACACGTAAGAAGGATATATAACGCATTGATAGAAATAGATTCAGAAACGGAACTTGTCAAAGATTGTATGATAAAATGGGCCCAGAATATTCAAGAGCCAATAACGATGGATGTTTGGGGGAAAAAATTGGGTTAGAAATGTAAAATTTATTTAGGCTCAAAATTTAAGAGATCCATTTAGGTCCTAAAAAATTAGCATGTATGTATCCAAATTATCAGCCTAAATGCTGGAGGTGTGGTTGTGAGGATGCAACCTATTATCATATGTGGTGGACTTGTAAAAAAGTTAAAGTTTTTTGGATTAAAATTTGGTGGAACATGCAGAAGATATTTAATAAAAAGATAAGGTTTACTCCACAGTTATTCTTATTGGGTATTATTATTGATTGTACTGTTATAGAAATTAAGTTGATGTTGAATTTAATAACGGCAGCAAGACTTTTGGTTTCGCAATATTGGAAGAAGGAGGAACTGCCTACTATAGAAGAGTGGACTTTAAAAGTTTCACACTTGGCAGAAATGGCAAAAATTTCAGCATACCTGAAAGAACAATCGCAACAGAGATTTATTTCAGAATGGAGAAGATGGATTGAATATATTCAGAATAAATATGGGACTAAAAAATTTCATTTAGCATACGAATGAATATTAGAATTATAAGATGTATTATTATTATTTACCGATGTATAAGGGGAGTTAAAGTGCAATAGGATTTAATGTGTATTCACAGTTGGTTAGCATATTTTAGTTTAAGCTTGTTGGAGGCAATACCCTGCTTTCAGCTCTAGGAAGTTGGGGGGGGAGAGGGGGAGGGGGGAAAGTGGGGGGGAGGGGGAGGGATGGAGTATACTTAAAATGTACTGTAAAACTTTTCCATTTTTAAAAAAAGAATGGAAGGTCATGGGAATTTCTGATTCTAGTTTCCAGCTAAGCATGACTGGGGAATTTTCACATATGCTGCTGAACTGCAGTCTCCAGAAGCATGAAGAAAGCCACATATACCTTTTCCTTGAGTGACAGGTTCTTATCTCAGATAATAAAAGTGAGACAGATTGACTGACAGTCAAGATTAAAACCGCAATCCTTTAGGTCTCTACAGAGAAATAGTTCCACTATATTTATTAACACAAATCATCGGGAGCAACAGCAGTGATCTAGACATCCTTCTGTAGCTTACTTGAGGGTTAATCTTTACCCTGAGAAGGTAGGACTGTGCATTTTACCAGTTCATTTTTCAGGCAGGTGATCACTACATATAGGGGAGGGAAAAGATGCTTTCACAGATCAAAATGTTCTCTGGATATACGGAGTTTAATTCAGCAAGCCAAACACGTTTCTCTTTTAACTTATAAGGCTCTAAATGGAAGCTGTTTTTGGAGTGTTAATATTAATAAGGTTAATATTCAAAGTAATGACCTGCTGTAAAGGTTCAGTTTAAAATTCATTAGGCATAAAGCATTTTAAAAGTTCTGGATAGTTTTTGAGTCAATCAAGTGTTTCAGAAGCCTAAAAGAAAACAACACATCTTGTCATATATTGCCTGCCATGTCACTAGATATTTCTCCGGCTTCTTCTGTCTTGTCAACACGATTGCCGGCAGTTCAGATAAATGAGAAAGTGATGGTGTCTGATTCTGTAACAGCCCAAGGACTTTAATTCTATACTTGGGGTCAGTCCAAAATCCTTGTCCTTGTTTTTTGATCAAAAGACAGAGATAGATATCACAGATGGTGCAGATGAGAGACCGTTCCTAAATCACACCTTTCCTTCTTTTATTTAATATATTGCCATTATGGGCAGGTTGTTATGATTTAATTGAAAGAAAAGCCTTACCTAATTCCCAAGAACTTTGATTATTATTTTTTTCTTCAAAGGGAGAGGTGGGTAGACCTAGAATAAAGAGTAGAGAATAGGGTAGTAGGATAAAAGTGGAGATTCAGGCAGTTAAAACTTGAAAATAGATAAAGTTTGAATGCTGAAGTGTCCTTCTGTTTAAGCATGACTCCTTGTGATTTAGGTCCATTTATTTAAGCAGAAGTCTTGATATGTAATGGACGTGGTTCACACCCTTTATCTGTTGCCTGGCTATTTTCAGTTTCCAAAGATCTGGCTATCCTTGCTTGTCCAAGCTAGATTAGGGATGGTGTGAACTTGAATGGGTGAACCCTACCAGACTGGGTTTGCAAAAATTTGGATTATTGTGACCAGTGCTTTTTTTGTAAAAGAAAAAGGTGCCGGAACTCACCCATGTCATACAACCCGCCTTGCCTATCCTACAAGGTTCCATCCAAAAAAGGTGCTGGAACTCCGTTCTGAGCGTTCTATGACAAAAAAAGTCCTGATTGTGACGTGGCAGGAACACGTTAGACTGTTCTGAATCTTTGAGATTTTTGCATGCCAGATTGATTAGGTCTACAGTAAAATAGTTTGGGGTAATTAAAATTATTCAGAAGAAAAACTCTCTTTGGGAGGGTACACTCTGTTTTCACTTTAGTGAGTTTGCTGTTACAAATGGTGGGAGTAGTATTCTAATGGCTGACCAGCTAATGGCAGCACCCAATACAAAGAGAATAAAAAATGTATATTTATCATGATTTTTTTTCTCCTCTTCTACTTTTACTCTACATTCACATGAAATATACTTTGAAGTGAAGATATTTATGGATTTGCAAGGGAAGTATAAAAAATATTCTCAGTAAAAGGCAGTTTAATGGTGACATTTTATTGTAATTAGTAGCTTTGAGGAGTTGGTGAAAAGTGAAAGGTTCAGGTATTTTTTTTAATTACAATGATACGTGTTGAGAACTGATATACTGCAGTCTCTCTCTCCCCCCCCCTCCACCCCAATGTGTGTGTATCCATTAATTTTATTCCCATGTTTACTAATTAGCAAAAGTTGCAAAAAGGATGCATTAAAGATGCATACGTGGTACTGTTGTAAGTACAAAACTTTTCAGGAATACTGAAATATTCTCCCCCCCCCTTTCATATTATGTCAATCTGGCCAATCCAGGGGGATTCAGTAATTTTTCAAGAAGTAAATTTCCCAAAAGCAGAAATGGTTTACCAGGATCAAGATGAGATTTTTCTTCTAAAGGGCTTGGAATATGATCCTATTTTTCTATACTTGTGTTAATCAATTGTTTGTTGTATGTCTTAGTTATGTTGGTGGGAACGGTAGGGAGCAGCAGTCTAAAAAACAACTGTATAACAATGTATAACATGTATAACAATGTATGTTCAGACATGTTTTTCTACTAGACTTCAGTTATGGCAAATCAGTGCCAAGAGAGACATCCAGCCATATATAGACCCACGTGTTATTGGGTGATGTCCCACTTCATTGCAACATTTCATATTTAAAATGAGATTAAAACCAATGGAATTCTTGAAATCAACTGTTGAATAGAGTTGCGATTTCTTTTTACTTAACCTCTAGGAGATTACCAACATTGGTCAGATTGGGTTTGTAAATCCTGGAAATCCTGAACAGGAAAGAGTGGCAGAAGAAAAGTGGTCCAGCTCACATACTGTATAAGATTCAGATTTAAGCTACTACCATAGTCTATCTGCAACCCCGTAGTTAAAATAAATCATCCATAGATTATGAGTTGGTTCCTTTTCCAAAGCAACTGAAGGCAGGGCTAGAAATAAAGGATGGATACTAATCAAGGAGAGAAGCAACCTAGAACTAAGGAGAAATTTCCTGACAGTGAGAATAATTAACCAGCGGAACAACCTGCCTCCAGAAGCTGTGAATGTTCCAACACTGGAAGCTCTTAAGAAGAGATTGGACAACCGTTTTTCTGAAATGGTATAGAAAACCTCCAAGGTCCCTTCCAACTCTGTTATTCTATTATTCTGTTAAGACATGGACCTACTCATCTCAGTTCTCTATTTGACACTATTGACATTGGCTATTTATACTGACAACTGTAATGAGACAGATTCCAGGATTCAATCAGACATTGAACATGCAGAAAATATGGTGCAGTTGATATGGATTCTTGCCAACAGTGCTGGCTTGTAATGCAGGGGTCATAGAACATAGAGCATAGAATAATAGAATTGGAAGGGACCTTGGAGATGTTTTAGTCCAACTCTCTGCTTGAACAGGAGTCCCTATGTCATTTCAGATAAATGATTGCCCAGTCTCTTTTTGAAAGCCTCCAGTGATGGAGCACCCACAACTTCTGAAGGAAAGTTGTTCCATTGGTTGATTGCTCTCAGTTAGGAAATTTCTCCTTACTTCTAGGTTGTTTCTCTCCTTGGTCAGTTTCTATCGATTGTTTCCTGTCTTGCCTTTTGGTCCTTTGGAAAACAATTTGATCTCCTCATCTTTGTAGGAGCCCCTCAAATATTGGAACTCTGCTACCATGTCTCCCCTAGTCCTTCTTTTCATTAGACTAGACATACCCAATTCCTGTAACCATTCTTTATATGTTTCAGCCTCCAGCTCCCTAATCAATTTTGTTGCTCTTCTCTACACTCTTTCCAGAGTCTCAACATCTTTTTTTATATTGTGGTGACCAGGACCAGTATTCCAAGTGTGGTCTTACTAAGGCTTTGAACTTTACACCATCTTGATTCTATTCCTCTGTTAATGCAGCCTAGAATTGCATTGGCTGTTTTGGCTGCTCCTGCACGCTGTTGGGTCATATTTAAGTGATTGTACACCAGGATTCCAACATCCCTTTCACAATTACTGGCATTAAGCCACGTTTCACCTAGCCTGTATATAGGTATACAGTTGGTTTTTCTTGGTTAAGTGTAGAAGCATAGCATAGCTATGTTTAAGCATAGCTGGCTAGGGAATTCTGGGAGTTGATGTCTACAAGTCTTACAGTTGCCAAGGTTGAAGCCCCCTGCTAAAAAGCCAGCAGGTGAGCTGTCATGAAAAGTTGACTACACAGAGACAGGAAGAAGCAAATAGGTAACTTCATGGTCCTACCACTGCTGGGGATCCCAAATGATATGAGATAACCCCAAAGCAAGGTGAACAATGAAGTTCAAAGAAAAATCCAGATGTTTCCTCTTTTGATCCACTCAGACCTTTTTCAATCCCGATAGTCAGCAAATGGCATCTTTGGGAAAGTTCCACTACTAACCTATATCTGAACCTTAGGAATATTTTTTTTGTATCAAGGCAAGTAAGAACAGAGACAGGTTGCAACTGGTTTTTTTTTGGGGGGGGAGAGAGATGTTTCCAATGCATATAAGCAAGCAAGCCAAGCAAGCAAAATTATTTGGCCATACAGCCTTTCTGCCCCTTCATGGATTACTGCCTTGTCGTGGCGAAGGGGCTTGCGTAATTCAATGAAGCTATGAGCTATGCCGTGCAGGGCCACCCAAGACAGACAGGTCATAGCAGAGAGTTCTGACAAAACGTGATCCACTGGAGAAGGAAATGGCAACCCACTCCAGTATCTTTGCCATGAAAACCCTATGGACAGTACCAAAAGGCAAAACGATATGACGCTGGAAGATGAGCCCCTCAGGTCAGAAGGCGTCCAATATGCTACTGAGGAAGAGCAGAAGGCTAGTACTAGTAGCGCCAGAAAGAATGAAGCGACTGGGCCAAAGCCGAAAGGACGCTCAGCTGTGGATATGTCTGGTGGTGAAAGGAAACTCCTGCTCTTTAGAAGGCCAGATCCTGAAGCTAAAACTCAAATACTTTGGCCACCTAATGAGAAGGAAGGACTCACTGGAGAAGAGCCTAATGCTGGGAAAGATTGAGGGCAAGAGAAGAAGGGGACGACAGAGAATGAGGTGGCTGGATGAAGTCACTGAAGCAGTAGGCGTGAGCTTAAATGGACTCCAGAAGATGGTAGAGGACAGGAAAGCCTGGAGGAACGTTGTCCATAGGGTCGCGATGGGTCGGACATGACTTCACAACTAACAACAACAACACAGCCTTTCTGACAACTCTACCATCTTGCCCCTCCTTGAGATGACAATATTCCTTTTCCACTTCATTAGTTCAGGGTCTTCTCCCTTCAGATGACTTGACCACATGAATTCTTTTGCTTTGTCACTGAGCAATCTGCAGCATAAAAATCTTCTCAAAGGTGGCACTCAAGTTTTGATGTTTGTCCCAGGAGGGCGACCGGGTTTCATCATCTGTGAAGTCATAACAAGTTACTTAGGCATTAGCTTTAGCCAGATGATCCTGCTTGTCCCTTTTGTTGGGCTTTGTTGCTTTAGGACAGTATTTCTCGATTTTGGCAACTTTAAGCTTTGTGGACTTCAACTCCCAGAATTCCCTAGCCTGCAGGAATTCTGGGAGTTGAAGTCTATAGGTCTTCTAATTACTGTGATTAGAAACACCACTTTACACAGTGCTCTTTTCAATCTCATTTATATTACAGATAGCCCTCAACTTACAAGCACAACTGACCCTAAAATTTATGTTGTTAGATGAGACTGTTGTTAAGTGAGTTTTGTCCCATTTTACAACCTTCTTTGTCACAGTTGTTAAGTGAATCCCTGCAGTTGTTAAGTTAGTTACACAGTTGTTAAGTTAGTCTGACTTCTCTATTGACTTTGCTTGTCAGAAGGTCACAAAAGGGGAATCACATGTCACACACACCCCCAGGACACTGCAGCTGTCATAAATACGAGCCATTTTGCCAAGCATCCACATTTTGATCATGTGATGATCAAAACGGTCATAAGTATGAAAAAGGTTATTAGTCACCTTTTCCAGTGCTGTTGTGCGTAACTTTGAACAGTCCCTAAACAAACTGTTATATGTTGAGGACTACCTGTATATTGGTATTATTTGGCTATAGCAATAGCACCTAGACATATATACCACTTCACAGTGCTTTACAGCCCTTTCCAGTGGTGGGATTCAAATATGTGAACAACCGGTTCTCTGTGTGGATGCCGCTTTTAGAAGTCCATTCTGGGCCTGGGCAACAAAAAATTAGCTACTGGTTCTGCTGAAGTGGTGCGAACTGGCTGAATCCAACCACTGGCCCTTTCTAAGCGGTTTACAGAGTCAGCATATTGCCCCCAACAATCTGGGTCCTCATTTCACCGACCTTAGAAGGATGGAAGGCTGAGTCAACCTTGAGCTGCTGAGGATCAAACTCTTGGAAGTGGTCAGAGTCAGCCTGCAGTATTGCATTCTAATCACTGCACCACTAGGACTATTTTATTTAATTATTTATATTTCACATTTCTAAATCACCCATCTCTCTCAAAGAGTGACTCTGGGTGGTATATAATACAATTATGCATTTCCCACTCCACATTTTAATTAGCATTAAGTTGCTCTCAAGATTCCATCTGTGGGTAAAAATTGCCTGCCCATTTCTTTTCAAAAAGAGCAAGTAAGATTATCTATTTATTTGTCCATCCATCTATTAGCATCACATTGACAAATGGCTAACAGAAGCCATTTACTCCAGGATTCTGCTTTCCATGGGCTTAATTAATTCCTTGGTGGTTCTGACTCTCACAGGCTGTGAAGCAAGTTCTCACAACCACACATATGCTTTATTTAACTTTGCTTTTGTTAAGAGGTTTAGTCCGCAGAAGGCTTTGCTAGTTTACTCTATTATGAGTGGACTTTTCATTAGTTCTTCATTACTTTGAGGAGCATTGTTCAATTCCTGTGGGAAAATCCAAAGAGGCTGATGGAGGGTTTAACCTCTGGCTATGAATTGTTAGGAGTGAAAAGGTATTTGTTCCTCGTTTGTCTTTTGCCTTTAGCACAAGTGTACATTGTTAAAGCAATGGTACAAACAGTGGCTTAGGACTACGGGAATCATGTTTTTTCTTTAGAAAAAAAAATCTAAAGCCATCTTATATATCATACATGCCAAGACTAATGTTTCTTCATTTATCACATTTATTTTTAACTATTTATAAAGTGAAACCTTTATAGATTGTGCAGTTGTGCTTTATTCCCTGTCATTACCAATTTCAGTGAGAAAAGGTCTTCTCACCGTCAAGACATATGGTGCTGTTTGCCCTTATAGGATCTGTGTGCCTGCACTACATTTCATTTGGTTACGAATTCCACCCACTGATGGGGTCAAAACAAAACATTGAACCCTAAATGTAATGGGATGGATTTGCACAACCTATTAAACCACATTTATTTACACACATAAAATTTATCCAACTTTAAATTTAGAAAGCTTATCAGTTTGTCCAGAAGTGGCTGCTAGGTTTAAAATATCTAAATTAAAGCATTGCTAACAGATGGCTGGTTATTATCCATTTGAACCCATCACCTCTTGACTAATTCTACTGTTGAAACAATTTCACTTTTAGGATTTTGGAAGGTGATCTGAAGAGGGAAATTGTAATGTATTGGGATTTTATTTGAACTGTTTCACATGTCTGTTTGAATGCTGCTTAAGATTGCTCAATTGGCGTGTCTGTGTAACGGTCACTGACTAGCCAGACTTGCTGTTTCCAAGAAGATCATTGGATGATTTGCGGAGGGAATGGGTTCCTTTAAACCTATTGGCCACCACCTAGTGGCCAACCATATAAGTAGCTGCACAGAAGCCTCTGTTTCAGTTCTGTTCCTGTTTGCCTCAATAAAGCAATGTTCCTGTTTGCAACTTCTCGTCTCGCTTTTTGCCTCTAAAGAACCGGCTACACAACAGAAATAATATTCAGTTTGAATCTGCCTTCCTGTATCTTACATCCATCATTTCAGGTCCTGCATTCTGGAATGATAAGGAACTGATCTTAAATTTCTATTGTGCCACTTCCTTTCAACTACTGTTATCCTTTCCCTGCTTTGATCCTTCAGTCTCCTCCATAGAAGAGTTTCTGATACCTTGAACCTTCATTGGACCTTTTCTGAGTTTTCTGGATCCTTTTTAATATATGATACCCAAATCTAAACACTATACTTGGGTGGACTTAACCAATCAAACATGTTTCTTGTTTCTTTGACCTAAAACTTTAAGTTAGGGGGATTATAATACTTATAAACTATTAAAACTTAGAGGATTATGGGATTGGAGGCTAAAATGCATGGAGAATGTTTACAGGAATTGGGTATGTCTAGTCTAATGAAAGAGAAGAATTAGGGGAGACATGATAGCACTGTTCCAGTATCTGAGGGGCTCCTACAAAGACGAGGGGCTCAAACTATTTTCCAAAGCACCAAAAGGCAAGCCAAAAAAATAATGGATGGAAACTAACCAAGGAGAGAAGCAACCTAGAACTAAAGAAAAAAAATTCCTAATGGTGAGAGCAATTAACCAATTGAACAGCTTGTCTTCAGAAGTTGTGGATGCTCCATCACTGAAGGCTTTCAAAAAGAGACTGGACAACCATTTGTCTGAAACGATATGGGGTCTTCTGCTTGAGCAAGAAGACCTCCAAGTTCCCTTCCAACTCTATCATTCTATCTTCTATGTCCTGTGTTTTAGGTTAAAGACATCTTAAGGCCTGTAAGATAAATAAATAAAATTACTGTGAGGCTGACAGAATTACTGTAAGATCCCTAAACTTTGCTGTCATGGTAACTTTATTGAAAGAAAGAGTCCTAACATTTCAAAGTGACCTTCTTGTGGTTTCCCATCACTACCTACACAACACTTTGCAGTGAAGTCAATTTTACATATTCAGCTGTGATTTGCCAAATAATTTAAGTGATACATAATTGCATGTGAAAATCAGCCTAAAAGTGTGAACCTAGTGGCATGAATATTTGTTTTTATTCCTTCTCTCTCTTTCCTTTTTCTTTTTTTGCTGCACCATGTGCCATTCATGCTTATTTTCAGAGATGTTTTTCGAGCCAAGTCTCAGATCAGAGATGATATTATAAACCTACGCAATGCATGTTGAATGTTTAGCAGTGAGAAAAAAACACCATCTGCTCATGTTCTCAGTATCCCGTCTCTACTTCCAAAGACCTACTCCTTCCATTTCACAAGGTACTCTGGGAGTGTAGGCCTAAAAAAACATCTCCACCTTCTCTAACATATGTCTGTTGATTCAAGTTTGACTCCTAGTTACTTTAGCTATGACTCCATGTAGTTTTCTTAGCAACAGTATTTAAATAGTTATTTTCTTCTGAGATGTTTGGTTGACTTGCCATCAAGGGAACACCTGCTGCTGGCATCAAGCTCCCTTCGTCCTGTGCACTCCCACAGGGAGGGTCTTCTCAGGGTACCGCCGGTAAAAATTGCCAGCGGACAATACCCAGGGGGAGGGCCTTCTCTGTGGGTGCACCTGCCCTTTGGAATCAGCTGCCTGTAGAGCTTAGGACTACCCCTGACCTTCGCTCATTCTGCCGGGACCTGAAGACCTGGTTCTTTGAGCTCTCTGGCCTGGTCTGAGCATATTAATTGGGATTTTAACTGTTTTTTAACTGGGGTTTTATTGCAAGGTCTATATAATCTTTTTAATTGATTTTAAGTTTTTTAATTGTTGTATTGTTTTAAAAAAAAACCTTGTGAACCACCCTGAGTCTTACAGGAGAAGGGCGGTATATAAATTGAATAAATAAATAAATAAATAAATAAATAAATAATAAACTCTACAGGTGTGGAATTTTTGATATTCTTTTCAAGTGCTAACCAGGATGAACACTTATCAGCCAGGGACAATTAAATACTTTCTCCATTAATAGAAGAGAATTTTGACAGTTCAGGGTTGAACTGTGAGCTGGAGTAGAATAACAGAGTTGGAAGAGATGTTGTAAGGTCATCTAGTCTGAACCCCTGCCCAAGCAGGAGTCCCTACAGCATTTCTGACAGATGGCAGTCCAGTCTCTTTTTGAAAGCCTCCAGTGATGAAGCACCAACAACATGTAAAGACAGCCTGTTCCATTGGCTGATTGTTCTTACTGTCAGGAAATTTCTCCTTATTTCCAGGCTGATTTGAAGTGGGTGAACTCTCTTTTAGACTGTATGATTCCTGGCTTGGGGGAATATCCTCTGATTTCTTAGATCAAACTGGAATTAAATATTTGGGTATACATCCTCTCTTTTAGTTGAAACATGAAGTACAATAAAAATGCTTTGGTTGATTTTAATGTAACTATACTTTACTGTGAATAGGAAAGAAGTAATGAAGGCTATGGTCCCACACTTATTTAATGGACGATAAGCATTCATGGCACATGATAAGTTCACTTAGTATTAACCTGGTTAGTCTCTATGGCTCAGCATGTATATAATTTTTTTGATTATGTACATTGAATTTACCAAGAAAAGGGAATAATGTAGAAATGAGACAAAAGGTAGAGTGGATCAGGGATGCTAATGCATTTTAATTTCCCCTTATCATCCCATCAGCAAACACAATTTTAAAAGGAGAAAAAAATGAAAAGAAAATGAAAAGAAAGAGAAACAAAGTTAACAAAACAGAGTTTAGGAGAAAAGAGAACATAGAAACAAACGGAAATTTGGATTTTAGAAGAGGGGTGGAGATCCACATTGCATAGAGAGTTAAAGATGGCTTCTGAGTAAGCTAAAGTTGAAAATTATGTGGTTTCAATTCAGCGGCCCAGTGTTCAGATATTGTTCTGTTTTTCATTCTACCTTCAGAAAAGTATTATAGCAAAGGATTTATTTCCCTCCATCTTTTATATACATATATTCATCTTCTCAGAATTATGGACTTCTCAAGAGAACTGGTTCTTCCTATAATATATCCAAACTATGATAATTTGTGTCTTGAAGGATAACTCTGGAATGATTTATTATATGATCCATTTGCTTGCTTTCTTGTTTGTCCACAGTTTTCAGTACCAAAATTAAAAAGTGTTAATACTTTTTTTGTTGGGAATAATTGCAGATGCTACAGTTGTGGACACCAAGCTGATGTTGAACTTAATTACGGCGGCAAGACTTTTGATAGGCCAATATTGGAAGAAAGAGGAACTGCCGACCATAGAAGAGTGGACTTTAAAGGTTTCCGACCTGGCAGAGATGGCGAAGATTTCGGCCTATTTGAAAGATCATTCGCAAGAACGTTATATTATGGAATGGAGAAAATGGATTGAGTTTATCCAGAACAAGTATAGGGTTAAGAAGTTTTATGTAGCATTCGAATAAGTCTTCTTTCGTTGTTTTTTTTCTCTTATCCTTTATAAGCTAGAGAGTGATGGATTTTAGAAGTTATAGTTGTTAGTATATGGTTGTTTATGATTGCCTTTTTATATATATATATACCTTGTATTTAGCTCTGGGAAGTCGGGGGGGAGGGGGGGTGGAGGGAGGGGGGGAGGGAGGGAGGTTGGGGGGAGGTAGGGGGGAGCAGGGAGGGGGAAGGGGGGTTTTTTAAAGGAAAACTGTATTTTAAAACTTTTCAATAAAAAAAAAACGTATTAATACTTGAATATTCCTGAAAATCTCTCACGTTGTTTCAAATGGTTGCTTTGCTACTCTGCAGGAAATGAATTCATGTGGCGTGACCCATGCTGGAAGCCTTGGTGGAGCAGTGACCCATGCCCAGAGCCTTGGTGGAGCAGTGGGCTAATGCCTCCTTAAGTAACACCAGCTGCCTGCAATTAGTGCAGGTTCGCATCCCACCAGGCTCAAGGTTGACTCAGCCTTCCATCCTTCCGAGGTAGGTAAAATGAGGACCCAGATTGTTGGGGGCAATTAAGCTGACTTTGTAATAATGCTGCTTGAGGTGTGTGTGTGTGAAAGCCCTAATAAGCAGGCATATACATAGAATGAAGGCTACTGCTAAGTTTGTAAGCCGCCCTGAGTCTTCGGAGAAGGGTGGGATATAAATAGAATGGGGAAAAAATTGCTTCTTGCAAAGAATCAATTAAAATCTAGGCCCAGATATTAGACCAGAGACACCCCTTATGCAGGATACCATCCAGATATTCCAGAACATTTATTGAACAGTCAACAGTGCATCATTTACAATCTGTTAACAGAGTAAGAGTTATGATTTTTTTTCCTTCTCAGAGTTAAGGGGTTGAGCAGAATGTATTTTATCTGCTGTACAACACATTTTAGTTTCAAACTCACTACTATTCCCATGTATACTTTTTCAAGCTCTAATGTGAAATCTGAAATGAGCTTACAATTGCTGTTAAAATCTCAGTGATATCATTATCCCTGGAATCATGGGAAATGCTACTGTCGAAAAACAACATATGCTTGAATTTTGAATTAAAAACATTTGTTTCCTTTCTTGATTGTCCACATCTTTTAATACCAACACTAAAATTCAAAAGTGTTAATTCTTTTTTTTAATCCTGCTTCTTCAAAGCACCTTCCCTTCGATGCAGCATTACAGGCAAAACCATGGCTTGCACAATCTGATCTCTGTAGGTATATATCACAGCAATTGAAAATCTTTACCGATGCTTTCATTGCTATTTTACCGAGTGATAGTCTATAGGAGGGGTAGGCAACCTTGGCTCTTTTATGACTTGTGGACTTCAGTACCCAGAATTCCTGAACCAGCCATGCTGACTTAGGAATTCTAGGAGTTGAAGTCCACAAGTCATAAAAGAGCCAAAGTTGGCTACCCCTGGTCTATAGTATACAGTAGTTATTGATTGTTGGCACCTTTACCATTAATAGTTAATCCTAAAAGACAGAAGCTATCCACAACTTCAATTTTTCCACTGTGAATTCTAAGGCTTGTTGCTATGTCTGGCATCATGGGTTTGGTCTTCGTTATAGCTTAGCTTTGTTGTCTCCTTGACTTTCATTACTAGACCCTGCAGATCGTTTGCATTTTCAACTATCAGAATAGTGTCACCAGCTTAGTACAGATTATCAATGTTCCTTCCTCCCATTATAAGATCAAGTTCATCATCTTTCAATGGAGCTTCCCTCTATATACAGTACATTCAGCATGTAAGTTACATGAATAAGGGAGGGTATAAGATTCCTATTCTGTTGATATTCCCATAGATACTCTACCAATTCCTGTAGCCTCCTTATCCCTACTCATGGTCACTCATGCCTTAGTCACCTCCTGTCTTGACTACTGCAACACACTCTACATGGGGCTTCCCCTGAAAAGTATCCGGAAGCTCCAGTTGATACAAAATGCAGCAACCCGCATGGTTTTGTGCAGACTTTGGTGTGCACATGTGACACCTCTCCTGTGGGAGCTGCATTGGTTGCCGATTTGCTTCAGGGTGGAATTCAAGGTGCTGATTGTCACCTTTAAAACCCTTCTGAGGGACCGTCTGTTGCCAGTCACATCAACCTGACCCATTAGAGCGGGAAGGCAAGGAACGTTGCGCGTCCCATCCCCTAAGGAGCTGGATCTGGCTGGACCCAGCAGAAGGGCCTCCTCCAAGCTTGCTCCCTCTCTCTGGAACATTATTAAATGTTAGACTGTCCCCCACTCTAACACTCTTTTGGAAGGCGCTAAAGACCTGGTTCTGCCAATGGGCCTGGGGAACTCAGAGCAGCATAAAAAGTAAAAGGTAAAGGTTCCCCTGCACATGCGTGCTAGTCGTTTCCGACTCTAGGGGGTGGTGCTCATCTCCATTTCAAAGCCGAAGAGCCAGCGCTTGTCCAAGGACGTCTCCGTGGTCATGTGGCCGGCATGACTAGCATGGAACGCTGTTACCTTCCCACCGTTGTGGTCCCTATTTTTCTACTTGCATTTTTACGCGCTTTCGAACTGCTAGGTGGGCAGAAGCTGGGATGAGTAACAGGCGCTCACTCTGTTACGCGGCACTCGGGATTTGATCCACCAAACTGCCGACCTTCTGATCGACAAGCTCAGTGTCCTAACCCACTGAGCCACAATGGCTAGTTTAATGTGTGTTGTCGTTGGGCTGCTGGGTTGTTATTTTATTATTTTTCCTCTTGTTATTTTTTTAAATTTTTATAAGGTGTTTTTCTATTTATGTAAGCCACCTTGAGTCACCATGTGTGAGTAGGCGGCAATACAATTTTTAAATATTTTTTTTGGGGTAATGACCAAGGTACTGAATGTATTTTCATCTTTTAGTGTGAGAAGGTCATTGAAGTAGGGAATATTTTCTAAGATACTGCCAGTGTTGATACTTTTGCTCTACAGCATTTCACTACAATCCTTCCACGTTTGTTTGATACTCATAGAATCAGTTCCTATCTGTACATTGGCATGTTTTAGCATTTCAATTTGCTGTTATGAGTTGCCCAGAACTGCTTAGCATGAGCAACCATATAAATCTTTTAAATAAATAAATTAAATAAATGCAATTGGAGCTTGGAACATCTTCCTGAGTTCTGAAATCTTTGGAAGACTTTTGTTGTTTCTCAAATGTCTGTTTCCACCTTTAGTGCCTTTGCAGAGGCCACTATAATATTGTTTCTTGTTTTTTTTCCTAACAGCTCTCTGAAATTCTTTGGTAAGTTCTTTCTTGAAACTTTTGTCTTTTTTGGCCATGATTTGTCGTCTGTTCTTTTTCTGACATCCAACTTGCTTTCTTCTGTTTCTGGGTCTTTTCGCACCCACATTTTATACTTCTTTGATTTCATTCTGCACTTCTTTTGATTTCCACTCAATGAGCTTTCAGTCTTCAAAGTGAATCCTGATATTCTTCTTGAAAATGATAGATATATTGTTGTTGTTGTTGTTGTTAGCTGCGAAGTCGTGTCCGACCCATTGCGACCCTATGGACAACGTTCCTCCAGGCCTTCCTGTCCTCTACCATCTTCTGGAGTCCATTTAAGCTTACGCCTACTGCTTCAGTGACTCCATCCAGCCACCTCATTCTCTGTCGTCCCCTTCGTCTCTTGCCCTCAACCTTTCCCAGCATTAGGCTCTTCTCCAGTGAGTCCTTCCTTCTCATTAGGTGGCCAAAGTATTTGTGTTTCAGCTTCAGGATCTGGCCTTCTAAAGAGCAGTCAGGGTTGATCTCCTCTAGGACTGACCGGTTTGATCGCCTTGTAGTCCAAGGAACTCGCAGGAGTCTTCTCCAACACCATAGTTCAAAGGCCTCAATTCTTTGGCGCTCAGCCTTTCTTATGGTGCAGCTTTCACTGCCATACATCGCAACTGGGAAGACCATAGCCTTGACTATACGCACTTTTGTTGACAGGTGATGTCTCTGCTTTTTAGTGTGCTGTCTAGATTTGCCACGGCTTTCCTCCCGAGGAGCAAGCGTCTTTTAATTTTTTGGCTACAGTCCCCATCTGCAGTGATCTTGGAGCCCAAGAAAATAAAATCTGTCACTAACTCCATTTCTTCCCCATCTATTTGCCAGGAATTGAGAGGGCTGGATGCCATGATCTTGGTTTTCTTAATGTTAAGTTTCAACCCAAGTTTTGCACTCTCCTTCTTCACCTGCAACGAGGCTTTTTAGCTCTTCTTCACTTTCTGCCATTAGAGTGGTATCATCTGTGATAGATATATGCTTATGATCTTATCATGAAAACTGGTTGACCTTCCACTTGAGTTTGACTCATATCTTAAACATGAGCATTTCCTGATGTGTTCCATACTCAGGTCTTTGTTGTTGTAATTGAGCTCTTCCACCTCTTCCCCTGACCCACAGTGAGGCAACACAGCAGGTCCTGAAGGGGTTACAGACCTATTGTATTGATTAACTTCTCCTATGGATTGAGAACCAGCTAGATCAAGGACATAGTGGTTATTCTTAACAGCATGTACAGGGATTCCAAACACCAGAGGATTTATTTTGAGGTGGTGGTGTTCACAGGACCAGAGGTCAGACTGAGTGGCCTGGGGTTTTGATTGACATTTTTGTTTCCTTGATGAATTTATGGCCTAAAATCAGTCCATTCGGCTCTTCTGGCTTTCTTCTTCTATAAAAGAAGAAAACATCTGATTTTTTCCTGGACCAGATATTTGGTTATGAAGATCTGTGAGCGAGGTGTACAAACAAATTATAGGATATATGCCATGATGACATTGAAAATCTGCCCCCTTACATGCTTTCATATAATGTTGCAATGCCCATGTTTGCAGAAGTGTTATTTAATCTGATCTGAATCACCAGAAAACTTTGTTTTCGCTAAAACTCTCCCGTCTCCTTGGCTCTGGAATTAAATACTATGCCTAAAGCATGCACAGACACATGCCACACTTAGCACAATTAATTGAGTCCCATTCTATTCCTAAATACAGAGGCTGTCAGACTCCAAGAACCAAGAATGACATGCAGAGTTATTTATTGTTCCTCACCAAAGGACAGAAATCTTACTGAAGTAACGCAAACTACTTGTAGCATAAAACATATCCTCATTGTTAATTGGTTCTGGGAGGTGCAATGAGGTGCAAATGATGAGTACCAAACAAATTTTTCCCATAAGGAATAATGCAGTGAATCACAAGGCAGCCAACACCAACAAGTTCTATCTTGTGTGTCCCAAAGGTGCTTTTTCACAAGGCAACTGGACTTCCTTGTTTTCCGTTTCTTCTTTGAAGATGTTTCGCTTCTCATCCAAGAAGTTTTTTCAACTCTGACTGGATGGCGGGGAATGGAAGGATTTATATTCCTTGCAGACAGATAATCATTTGCATTCTTTTAGAGAGTTGTTGAGGCCATTTGGAGATTTCTCTGTGTCCTCAGGGTCTCCTGAGTGGTGCAAATAGGTGTGGAGCCTTCTTGGAGCTGCTGAAAGGACTTTGTTGTAGACTGGAGATAGATGATGCCGTGTCCTTCCCCCTCTATTGAGAGAGGGCTCTTCAATTTTCTATCTTGTGTTTTGAGTCCCAAACAAATGATGAGTATTGGGACAAAATTTTCACATCAAAAATGTGCTGAGTTTCAAAGCAGTTGCAGCTGTCAAATGATGAGTATCATGGCACCACTGTTGTCTGGGAACTATTAGGGAGGAGTTGTCTTCACCCTGTATCTCCCATACAAACCATCTCCCATACAAACCAACTGTGCTGACTCTGGAATGTAGCCCCTTCATCTTGGAAATCTGGATTACACTCTGCCACAAAATCCAGCTACAGAATTTTTTCTCTCCCCCACCCTCTCATCATCCTTAACCATAAGGGAACTGAAAGCTTTTTTTTCCTCCTTTTTTTGCAACCTATCAATTTTGCCAAGTGCACAAAACACTGACCTCCTGTAGCAAACGGTCATTTTTCCTGCAAAAAGCCACAAAGGTTTAGGAGTCCCAGTGCTCAGGCTGTCTGAAGCAGATCCTCAGGCTGAGTGACAGAACCTAGTGTGCAGGAAGAAGCCCAGGAAGAACAGAAAAACTGGAATAAACCAGTTTGCAGAAGCCAGAATGATGGAGATGAGTAACCCTCTTGGCTGTCATGGTGGACCTGGAAAATGGAGGTTTATTACAGGTCTCCTTTAAGCCATGTGAATGTGGATGGATAGGTGTTAATATTCTTTGCTGTACTGCCTCCCTCTTTTCTGCAACACAGGTCTGTACAGGACATGTTCAGTGCTCCTGTGATCAACGGCAACTGAAGAATGGATTGCAAAAGAGAGGAGCTAATATATCTGCCTGAGCAGCATCAAAGACTGTCTCAATGGCAAGAAAGCAGAAATTATTGTTGCTGCAGAGGACAGTAACTTACACGTAGCCAAGTCCCCTTATCTTGAGTCCACACTGCAGATTAGCAGCTATCCCCATGATCAATCTACTTCACTGATTTTTCTTTTACCCAGTTCAGTTGCCCATGGGAAGCGAAGATTAGTACCTTGGTGAAATGCTTGAGTGATTTACACAGGATTCTAAATAATAAGCTCTCAGCATCTCTGAGTGGCTTCGTTTCACCTGGGCTTGAAATGGAAATTTTGGCCTTCTGTGCTGTCATCTGCATCACTGGACCCTCGCTGACATTTCACCCTATTTGCGCTCATCACCAGTGTGTCTCTTGGCTTTGCTCTAAAAAAACTGGCATTGCTACTGTCAGATGATATGATGTTGTCAAATGCCAGTGCCTTCCTGAAAATGTCTCATGCTGTTTCAGATGGTTGTTTTGCTACTCTGCAGGAAATGAATTCACTTGGCGTGACCCATGCTGGAATTTGCTTCTTGCAAAGTATCAATTAAAATCTAGGCCCAGATATTAGACCAGAGACACCCCTTATGCAGGATACCATCCAGATATTCCAGAACATTTATTGAACAGTCAACAGTACATCATTTACAATCTGTTAACAGAGTAAGAGTTATGAATGTTTTTTCCTTCTCAGAGTTAAGGGGTTGAGCAGAATTTATTTTATCTGCTGTACAACACATTTTAGTTTCAAACTCACTACTATTCCCATGTATACTTTTTCAAGCTCTAATGTGAAATCTGAAATGAGCTAACAATTGCTTTTGAAATGTCAGTGATACCATTATCCCTGGAATCATGGGAAATGCTGCTGTTGAAAAACAACATATGCTTGAATTTTGAATTAAAAGCATCTTTCCCATTGAGGATCATCCTAGTAGAGTAGGAAAAGTCCTGTTCCAAAATCCAAGGTTTCCCAGTAGCATTTAGGTAATATATTATTTATATCGTTGATACTATTGGACATTCTCTGCTAGTACAACTTTTGTTGGGGTCTTTGCGTGATCTTTACGCTTGGCTGTGGTCTTTTTCTCCTTCTTCCTTCAAGTAACTTTTCAATAAGGTTAAAAAGGAAAAAAAGCTTGGGATTTTCTGTATCTTTGCTGCTGTCCAGTAGTGTTTAGAATTTTTTCAGACCAATTGTGATAACCTTCCCTTTCATCAACTAAACATGACATTAGAAAAGGCCCAGATTTCTACCCTTTAGACTGCATCTTACTTTAGTATTTGAACAGACACCAGATATTTCTATAGCGATCTAGTATCAAGGTTCTGACTGATGAACTCAAGCAAGCAAACACCTTTGAGACATTCTGATCTCTTAATGTAAAACTTTATTGAGTACATCACTTTGGTACAAATGAAAGCAAAACCAGCTCTGGTAAAACCTCTACCAAGCCCTACATAGTGAAAGCATAGAATTCTCTCCCCTCCCTCTGGATCAGGTGACGATGCCCCATTAAATGCAGCAATATTGTTATGAGCAAGTATCGCAGGGTCTGGCCAGACACCTGGTAAATGTCCTTGGTTCCCATGGTTTGCTTCCTTAATCTTTGAAGTCTGCATTCCAATCTGATTCCCTCTCCCCTGTGCTCATTGGTTATTGCTGAGAAGCAATAACTATTGCAGCAAGAAAAAAAAACTTGACATCGAAACTTGACATCTAGATTCTGAACTGAAAATGTAAATCTTTGTTGATATATTTATTGCATGATGAGAAGTAAGCCTGGATGGAAATGATAATGGGACTAGATACCTTAAATTGACAGCCTTAGAATTAATCGGCTCTGTAGTGGTGCAGTGGTTAGAATGCAGTAAAGTAAAGGTAAAGGTTCCCCCGCACATGCGTGCTAGTCGTTTCTGACTCTAGGGGCCCGTGCTCATCTCCGTTTCAAAGCCAAAGAGCCAGCGCTCGTCCGAGGACGTCTCCGTGGTCATGTGGACGGCATGACTTGACGCCAAAGGCACACGGAACGCTGCTACCTTCCCACCGTAGTGG